>NW_006399901.1:7623192-7629210 GCF_000299155.1 Elephantulus edwardii | reverse complement strand
CACTCTTCCTGGATGATACCTTTGACATCCTCCCACAACTCATCTGGTCTTCGCTCATTAGTGTTCACGGCCTCAAACCTGTTCCTGAGATGATTCTAAAATTCATAGGATTAGGTATTATTTTCATGACAAGATTACAGAAAAAGAAATGCATATTAAATTGGACTGTGGACTGGGGGGAATTGTATAACAATGAAAGAATTTTTTTCTTCAAAGAGGAAAACAAACTGGGGGGAGGGGTGGGCAAGGAGGAAAATGTACAACAATGAATGAATGGGGTAAAGTTAAATGGAAAGAATATGCTGTAAAAAATATGGGTGTTGCATTAAAAATCATTAATAAAAAAAAGTGGTAACAAAATAAAAGGGGAAGACTCTCTATGAGATGGATTGACACACCAACTATGGAAATGGGCTCAAGCGTGTCAGGGATGAGAAGGATGGCACAGGGTTCAGATCTGTTGTTCCGAGTGTCATTATGAGTCATACTCATCTCAATGGTATCTAACAACAACAGCAGCAAAATAGAAGTGAGCTATTGATACAGCAGCTCTAATGAATCTCAGAGTCATTATGCTAACTGAAAGAAGTCAATCCTAAAAGATTACATACTACATGATTTCATGTATATAATATTCTGGAAAAAAATGACAAAATTAGCTGCAACTGCAAACTCAGAGATACATGGTTCGGGTCCACCAGATGCTCTGCTGGAGAAGGAGGAACAATCTCCTTCTGTACCAGTCTGATCTGATTTGATGGTACACACAAAAAAATAATGAAATAAAATAAATTTTTAAAAAAGACAAAATTATATAGAATTATATAGACAGACCTACAAGGTGCACAATAGCACCAGGGAGTAAGTAAGTACCCCTTAGAACAATCATTCTAGATCAAAGGGCAGCATTTGTCTAGGGGAAAGTTCAGAAGGCTGAAAGGAGGAGCAAAGAAGGACAAATGAAAATGGGAAAAACAGGAAGGGAGAAGAGTTCAGCTACATTTTGTACATTGTAGAGGATGCCATAAGACATTAAAGCATGTTTTGATTAACATAACTGATTGCATTTGTTAATGTCACTAATGTGCGTGACTGATTGAACGGAAAACCAATTTGCTCTGTAAACTTGTACTCAAATAATAATTTTTAAGATATGGTTTAAAAAAGAGACAAAATTATAGTGAAGATGATCAGTGGTAAACAGAGTTTTGGGGTGCAAGGGTGAGACTGCACAGAAGTGTCATGTCCTGTACCAGAGCTGATTAGATTGGAGCTTGCACCAAATCTATCCAAAACCAAGCCAGATCAATCGTCACAAGCCGTGCCAACTCATAGCCGCTTCCTCAGCTTCCCAAGCTGTCAATCTTTCTCAGAGGAGGCTGCTTATCTTTCTCTAGTACCACAGCCGGAGGGTTCAAACTTCCAGTAAGCAGCCCAGCAGGAGGACACTCTGCCATCAGAGTTCCTTACATACATCTGCACATGTGCTAAATTCCTAGAATGATATATTTTTTTAATTTTTTTTTTTACCAGGCATCCAAGACTGCTACAAAAGCAGAGCAGACAGGGACAGATAAGAAACACATTTATTTCGAGCAGGAGGAACAAATACAGTACTTAACAGCTATGTTGTAATCTAAATCCTGCTTTAGGATGATACATTTTTCAAAATCAAACTATCATGTGTTGAAATACTTGACTTGTTGAAATGTTGACTTCAATATGATGGTCTGATTTTAATGAAATTTCCAAAATCAGCAGCTGTGCAGACACCAAGGTTTATGAGTGGTTACTAGGGTTTGAGGGAGAGGGAGGTAGAAGGGATCACTGCCTGTTTCTATTGCAACAACTCCATTGTCATCAAGTTGGAACCAACTCAGAGCTGACCTTTCATTTTTTTTCAGAGGCTGGAAATGACACAAAGAAGATTGCTCATCTTTCTCCCTTGAAGCAGCTGGTGGATTTGAACTGCTTGCCTTTGAGTTGGCAGCTCAACTCCTTACCCAGTAGGCCACCAGAGACCCATGTTTCTGTTAATTAATAAGTGGTGATCATTGCACAAATTAATAAACATAGTTAAAGTCACAAATGATACATACAAAAAATGTTGAAATGACAAATGTTTTCTCAAATCTTTGTACTGGGTTTTTTTTTAAAAGGGTCACTTATTATTGTTGTTGTTGTTGTTGTTGTTACGTGCCATCGAATTGATTGCAACTCATAGCGACCCTATGTCCAAGAGCGCTAAACGCTGTTCTATCCTGTGCCAACCTCGCCATCTCAAACGCACTCATTCCCAACACTCCAGTCACAGAATCGATCCATCTCATTGAAGGTCTTCCTCTCCTTTGCCGCCCCTTCACCCTGCCAAACATGATGTCCCTCTCCAAGGACCTTGCAACATGCCCAAAGTAAGTCAGACGAGGCTTCAGAATCCTAGACTCCAAGGAGCATTCTGGCTTCACCTTCTCCAGGACAAACCTGTCTGTTCTCCTAGAAGTCCACATTCAACACTCGAGAAGTATGAATGTAGGAAAATTGGATATTGCTAAGAAGGAAATGGAACGTATAAATATTGACATACTAGGTATTGGTGAAATGAGATGGTTTGGCATGGGACATTTTGTATCAGATGATCATATGAGTTACTATGCCGGGGATGAAAAGGTGAGAAGAAATGGGGTTGGTTTCATAATTTAAAAAAGTCATTTCTAGATCTAACCTGAAATACAATGTGGTGAGTGACAGGATAATATCCATACTCATACAAGGAAGTCCAGTGAATACCACTATCATTCAAATATATGCACCAACAACAAGAGCCAAAGAGGAGGAAATATAAGATTTCTAACAACTTTTGCAGTCAGAAATTGATCAAACATGCAATCAAGATGCATTGATAATAATGGGCGACTGGAACACAAAGGTTGGGAACAAGGAAGAAGGATCAGTAGCAGGAAAACAACTCGGGCTTGGTGAGAGAAATGAGGCTGAAGCTAGAATGATAGAGTTCTGCACATTCAATGATTTATTCATTGCAAATACCTTTTATAAGAAACATAAACACAGGCTATACACATGGATTTCACCTGATGGTATGTATAGGAATCAAATAGATGACATTTGTGGAAAGACTCAGTGGAGAAGCTCAATATCAGCAGTGAAAACCAGGCCGGGTGCTGATTGTGGGACAGACCACCAACTACTCATATGCAAGTTCAAGCTAAAGTTGAGGAAAATTAAATTAAGTCCACGGGGACCAAAATTTGACATTAAGTCTGTCCCACGCGAATTTCAAAACCATCTCAGGAACAGGTTTGAGATCTTGAGCACCAAATGAGCTCAGGGAGGATATCAAGAAAATCGTCCATGAAGAATGCAAACGATCATTACAAAAGCTGAAGAAGAAGAAAAGACCAAGATGGATGTCAGATGAGGGTCACTATAGTGAAAAATAAAATAAACAATAAACTATTATCTTCAAATGAGTGTTCATCCAGCTCCTTAGGGAAGTCCACCTTTCCTCACCACTGAGTTGCCAGAAATAATAGTTTTCCTGGAGAAAATGGGAAAGCAGAGCCAGAGGAGGAGAGTTTGAGCCAGGGCCAGGGCTGGTCAGAGTGGCTGCTGTGGGTAGGAATTCACAAGCCCGGAGCATGTGCAGTGGGCATATTCCAGTTGAGGAATTGCTTCTGGGCCCTGCTCCGTCCATGTGTTCTCACCATTTAAAAAAAAAAATTTTTTAATCCCAATTGGAAAAGAAGCTGGCTGCAGATGCTGGGTCGACCTCTTGGGTGGGCCCCTATCTCACCTCACTTGTGGTCAAGCTTTGGCCAACGCCCCCTCAAAAGGGAGTGAGAGAATTGAAGTGATAGCCCCTCACCCCACCAGGCCTATGAGGCCACACTGCCCACTGTCGCCACACCTGATAAGAGAACCCCCTCCCCGCTCCTGGAGGACCTCCCTAGGCCCTCAGCTCTCTATATAAGGAGTCCTAGGGGTTGAGCACCTCCAAAGCCACTTCTGAGCAAGCTCCACCAACTCCCAAGAAGCCACCATCATGTCTCTGACCAAGGCCGAGAGAACCATCATCACGTCCATGTGGGGCAAGATCTCCACACAGGCCGACTGCATTGGCACCGAGACCCTGGAGAGGTGAGCTCCTGACAGGGTGTGGGACGGGGCTGTAGGCGAGTTAGTGAGAGGGGTCAGTAAGAAGGGCCTGGGTAAGGATGAAGGATAGAAAAATGGAGAATGGGAACATGAACATGTAGGGAGGGAAGGAGGGACGTGGGCTCAGTGAGAAGGGGGTTCTTACTGCAGACCAAGCAACAAAAAAAAGTAGCAATAGTGATCTTGGCTGTATTTGAAATTTTCTATTTTAGTGGTCATGGACATTTTCTATTCATTCGTTTTTATTTCCCCCCCTTTAATCCACTGCATTAAATATCATTTGTTTTGACTACTGGGTTATAAGCAGCAGCGAGTTGTTGAGTTGGCTGGGTTTTGAGCTCTCCAGGCCTAGTCCTTAGGGCATTAGGCTGCTAACTCAAAGGCCTGACCTCTCTGGACCAGGTGGGGTTTCACCAGCTGCTCCCAAGATGGGAACCCAGCTGAGAGACGTTGAGCTGGTCCCAGCTCCACAACAATGAAGGTTTTAGTCTGACTGAATCACATAAGTTGTGGCCCGAGATATTCGCTCATGCTTTCTGCTCCCCCACCCCCAGGCTCTTCGCCAGCTACCCCCAGACAAAGACCTACTTCCCCCACTTTGACCTGCACCCCGGCTCTGCGCAGCTGCGCGCCCACGGCTCCAAGGTGGCAGCAGCCCTGGGCGACGCAGTCAAGAACATCGACAACATCTCGGGCGCGCTATCCAAGCTGAGCGAGCTGCACGCCTACATCCTGCGTGTGGACCCCGTCAATTTCAAGGTGGGCGCGCAGGAGGTGGACGGGGTGGGCGTGGAGCAGGGACTGGGGTGACGTGGGATCTCAGCCAGGGCGCCCCCAGCCCCATACTAAACTGTCTTCACCCTCAGCTCCTGTCCCACTGCCTGCTGGTGACTGTAGCCTCGTACTTCCCCGCTGAATTCACCGCTGAGGCCCATGAAGCCTGGGACAAGTTCCTGTCTGTCGTGTCCTCCGTACTGACTGAGAAGTACCGCTAAACACAGCCACTTGGACCCCTGAAAATGGGCTGTGCTTCTCCTGGCCCCAAACCTCAGGTCCCCCCATGTCCCCTGACAGGGCAGCACCAATAAAAAAAATCAACCTTTCTTGGTCTCTGTGGTCACTGTGCTGTGGAGATGGAGGATTTCCTTGGGGTCACAGGTGGGATGTGGGGATCTTTGCACGGACCCCATGGTTGCAGTCACTGTGTCAATTCATCTTGTTGAGGGTGTTCCTCGGTGTTCCTCTCTTTCTCTGACTCTCTAACATGATGTCTTTTCCCAAGGACTGGCCCCTCACAATAAAATGCCCACAGTATGTGAGATGGAATTTCACCACCCTTGCCTCTAAGGAGTACCCTCATTCCATTTCCTCCAAGACAGATTTCTTTGTTCTTGCAATTCAGGAGCTATTCAGTACTTGCTAAATCCTCCCAGATTCCTATGATGAAGGCATTACATATCATTTCTCACTGAAGGAGAAATAAATTGATGGAGATAGTAAGCAAATATTGGTGGGGGCCTTTTGAGGAAAGCCTTGATCATGTTACTAAACATTTTGTCGGCTACAAATTCAGCTCTAGGAGATCTTGAAAGCTCCCATTTGAAAAATATCCCTGAAGAACATCATGCTGAATAAAATATCCCAGTCACAAAAGGACAAATACTGCATAGTAATACTGTTATAAAGCAGGTTTGACATGAGGAGTTGGGAGGAAAATAGGATAAGAATGGAGAGAACACTGCAGTAGAATAGATGAAGGAAAGAACTGCATAAAGGATTAAATAATTCGGTGATTAGGCACTATATGAACAGAATAAGAGGACTTGGGGGAGGTAGGTAATCATG
>NW_006399901.1:7619474-7621727 GCF_000299155.1 Elephantulus edwardii | reverse complement strand
ATGAAAATGGAAAAAAATAAAAAAACATAATTAAAATAATTTTTTTTAAATCCCCTGACTTGAAGGTCTGAGCTTGAATAGCAAATTGATTTTTATCTAGCCACTACCTCAAATGGTCCTAAGTGTATATGGATAATGGTGTGTAGATCTTCATGTCGGACAGAAGCTGTTCCCACTCATCATCCATGACCACTTCCGTAGCAAAGAGAACCTTTGAAAATATTCTTTCTGGGGAGTAAAATATGCAACAATGAATGAATGAAAATCTAACTTCTCTGTAAATGTTCGTTAAAATCACAATTGAAATAAAATTTTATTTAAAAAATATAAAATATTCTAAGGACCTTCTAAGACTCTTTAATGATAGTCACTCCTCTAACCCTAACTTTTTAGGACAAAGTGGACAAAGAAGTAGTTGTTGGTGAAAAGGGTTTTTGCATTGGTTTTAGTAGCAATTTACAGGGGCGGGTAGAGGGTCGTGAGTCCAGGCACGTCCTCACTTTCTATATAAGGAAATATTCTTGCTCGCACACGTTCTTTGACCCGGTAGATTAGGAGTTATTTTTGCAGAACTATGGCCTTCCTGGCTTTCAAATAAGAAGTGCAGCTGCAGGGTTGCTGACCTTTTCTCCTTTCCCCTTTGGAATGTATGCATCTCTCAGAGTCCCTTGGGGGGGGGCTCCTCCCTCAATGCTGCTGACAAACTGGGAAACAGAGAACTTATTACCATAGAGTTGTCGCACTGGCTTTTGGGTGGGAGAGACTAGAGGGATGGAAAGAAGTAGCACAATATTCAGCAATTGTAGTGGCTGTTAAAAGAGCCCTTTTTAGCATACAGTACATGTGCAGGCTTCTGAGAGCAATTGCACACCTTGCAATAGGTCTAACGTGGGCTGAGCCCTTATTACAGCTCATGGACTCAAGGAGACATCTGATTTGCTAAGAGGAAAAGTGGAGAGACTTCTTGTTGTTGTTGTTGTTGCTGTGTGCTATCGAGTTAGAACCGACCCATCGCTGATCCTCAAGTGGGTTATCAGAGGCAGGAAATCACAGAGGAGGAGATTGTCCATCTTTCTCTTGCAGAGCAGCTGGTGGATTAGAACCTCATGTCTTTGGAATTGCAACGTAGTTTCTTCCCACTAGGCCTCCTGGGCTCTCTGAAGAGAGAAGAGTGAAGGTAAAAGTAGAGACAATTTCTTAACAAAGAAATTTTAGAGAGATAACCGGGTCACTCTGCACAGAAAGGAAAGAGTGAAGAGGACGCCCTGGGGTCAGGATAGCTGGTTACTTCTGGGGACAAGCTTTATGCAAAATGGTGTTCCAGAAAATGAGACATTGTCATGGGACATTCAAAGTTCGATGGGAGATTCTTCTTGTTTCTTACATCATTTGGTTGTATGACGCATGTCTGGTGCGCCTCAAATGCTAAGCAGATTGCTCTGGGAATGCCCTTTGAAAGGCCACCAGGGAGCTGACCGCACCTTCTGGGAGACATTCCAATCCTCCTGGTGTAAGAGGGCAACAGCCAATCAGGAAAGAGCCCCAACATCAATCACACCTTGCTTAACCGTCAGCAGTGGCATAATTTACTCACAGGGACTGAGTGACTCCATGTTTGGGAACTAACAAAGGGCACCCAATCAGTGTTCTCTACGGAAAGTTGACCATCGAGCTGACCACCCTACCCCCAACCCCTGCCTATAAAATTTGGCCTGTAATTTCCTCATTTGCGACTTTGCTGCCTGACACTACCTTTCTCTGGCCTCAGACAGTAAACCTGCGAGAGCTGCTAATAAACTTTTTTGTTTCACTTCACCGGGTTCTCTGGACCTTTTTACCCTACATCCTTTACCACATGTACCAACTTTTCTGAGGAATTGGCATCTTCCTTATAAGGGCACACTGTGTTCCTTGGTACTGATTTGGTAAGATCAGGTCTTAGCTACTTCTCTTGACTTTTGTCCTCTGTAGGCTCCTAATATTAGTTTTCACCAACTTGTTGGTATCTACCTTAACATTCTTTCCACCCAGTTTCACTGCATTTCTTCTGACTTGCCTGCCAGTTTTGTCCCTAACAGTCTTGATTCTGATCAAATAATTGGTGCTACAAATGGTGTTGTTAGATCTTGTCAAGTTGTCATCCTTCCACCTTCCCAAGCATGATATCCCTCTTCAAGGAATATTCTCTCCTAAAACCCTATGTACAACAGAACACATTTAGATAACAGAAACGGCAAAGGAGGTTGAGTTTTC
>NW_006399901.1:7609913-7610613 GCF_000299155.1 Elephantulus edwardii | reverse complement strand
TCCAGCGGTTCCTTCCACAGATGTAGTCGATCTGATTCCTATGCATACCGTCAGGGGAAGTCCATGTGTATAACCTGCGTTTGTGTCTCTTATAAAATGTATTTGCAATGAATAAGTCATTGATTTTACAAAATTCAATCATTATAGCCATGTTTATTGCTGCATTGTCCACAACGGCAAAGAGAGGGAAGCAACCCAAGTGCCCATCAATAAATGAATGGATAGAGAAGCTGTGGTATATTCACACAACGGAATACTGAGCAGCACTGAAAAAGGAATTCATGAAATAGTATTCAAAATTAGTGACGCTGAAGGACATTATGCTCAGTGAAGTATCTCAGTTACAAAAGGACAAATACAAAACAACTATAAGATATCATCTCACCCTAGTAAGAATTTCAAAATTTAACAGTACAGCAAACATCAGATGCTGGCGAGGTTGTGGAGAAACTGGAACCCTTATTCACTGTTGGTGGGAGTATAAAATGGTGCAACCTCTATGGAAGGCAGTGTAGCACTTTCTCAAAAAGTTGTAAATAGAAGGGAAGCTCTGGTGGCCTAGTGGCAAGAAGCTGTACTACAATCCCAGAGGTGTGTGGTTCAAGTCCACCAGATGCTCTGCTGGAAAAGGAGGGGCAATCTCCTCCTGTACCTGTTAGATGCAATTTGACGGTACACACACAAAATAATAAAAAATTTT
>NW_006399901.1:7606847-7608976 GCF_000299155.1 Elephantulus edwardii | reverse complement strand
TTTGGACATGTTGTGAGGAGAGACCGGTCCTTGGAGAAGGACATCATGCTTGGGAGGGTGGAGGGACAGTGCAGGAGGGGAAGGCCCACTATGAGGTAGACTGATTCAGTGACTGGGATAATTGGGATGGGAATGTCAGAAACAGTATGATTGGCACAGGACAGAGCAGAGTTTAGGGTTGTTGTACATAGGGTCACTATGAGTCGCAAGTGACTCGATGGCACATAACAACAACAACATATATATATACACACTCTCTGGATTTTTTTTATTTTTATCTATTAGTGAAGAATAACTACATTCTAACTAATAGAAATCAATGGTAAGCACAACGAATAAGAATGACGGAAGATGCCTTTGAACCATGGTGTTACAGAAAAGTACTGAAGATCCCATGGACTGGCCAAAGAACAAACAGACATGTCTTGAAGAAAGTGCAACCAGAGTGCCCCTTGGAGGTAAAGATGACAAAGCTTCGTCTCACATACTATGAGTATGTTGCTAGGAGGGTCTATTCCTTGGAGAAGGACATCCTGCTTGGAAAAGTGAAGGCATGGCGAAGGAGAGGAAGACCCTGAAGCACATGCATTGAGTGAGTGACACAATGAACATAGCAATGGGCTTCAATGTGGCAGAGATTGTCACGATGGCCCAGGATAGAGTAGGCTTCAGATCTGTTGTTCATAGGGTGGCTATGTGTCACACTCAATTCACTGGCGCAACAATAAGAACAACAATGGAAATTAAGTTTGATATGTTTGTTTTGCAGTAATATTGGGGGAGCTGCTGGAGATAATTTTGGTTGTGTTTTTATCTTGTTTCATCAATGGTATTGCCTACTTTGAACATACAAAAGTTTTCTGCAGTTGATCCATTTATCAGAAGAAAACATTTCATGTTATGGTATATCATTTCCTCTGCATTAGAGAATTTTTTGTTTTGTACCTTTGAGTCAAAACTGACCCGGAGTGGACCTTTCGCAGATTTTCAGAGGCAGGTAATCATATAGGATAGGCCTATCCTTCACAGAGCATCCCGTGGATTCAACCATATGCTTTCAGGATTGCAGCACCGTGTCTTCCCACCAGGCTACCAGAGCTACCAGCATTAGAGAAGAGCTTGTCTGAGTATTGGAAACTTTTCATTGCTATTACTGAATTAGAACTTCTATTTATTCTGTAATGTATTCCTCAGTGCCATTCTCAGTTTTTGTGTATGTATACATAAGAAGAGTATTGAATATACATGGACTGCTAAGAGAACAAACATGTTTAACCCTAGAAAGGGTTAAACCAGGCTGCTCCTTGGAGGCAAGGATTCTGAAACTTCATCTGACATACTTTGGACATGTTGGAGAGAGATATCATACTTGGGAGGGTGGAGGGACTGCTCAGGAGAGGAAGACCCTCTATAAGACAGATTGATTCAGTCACTAGGGTAATGTAGTCGAGGTAGGTGTGTTGGAGACAGTGAGATTGGCACAGGATAGAGCAGGGTTTAGGGCTGTTGTGCATAGGTTTGCTATGATCGCAGGCGACTTGATGGCACCTAACAACAACAACAACAACACATAAATACATTTGTAAATTTTACTTTTCCTTTCCCTCAAACCAAAACTACTCTCAGCAAAAGTAACATTTCACAAGCATGAGTAAATCCTTGTTCTTTCAGGATTGCAATCATTCTGGTTGTTATAGTAGGGGGAGTTCCCCTGGATCCTAACATTGGAGTATTGGTAGTTTAGAGTAGAGGGAGGAGGACGGAGACCTGGAAATTTCAAGGCTTAAACCTTAGAGTGCTAACTGGAGTTTCCCTGGGGTCCAGTTCTTTAGTCAGCCTGATCTAGAGCAAGCATATTCTGAGGGTGAATGAAGCAAAGGTAAAGAAAGACCATGCAACAAAGACAGAAAAATAGAGAAAGAAAACAGTACCAGAGGAATGTCTATCTGTGTTTCATTGACTGTGCAAAAGCATTTAACTGGGTGGATCACAATAAATTGTGGCTAACCTTGAGAAGAATGAAAATTCCAGAACACTTGATGTAAAATCTATACTCAGACCAGGAAACAGTGATCAGAACAGAGCAAAGAAACACTGCATGGTTCAAAATCGGAAAGGAGTGCATCAGG
>NW_006399901.1:7598834-7600830 GCF_000299155.1 Elephantulus edwardii | reverse complement strand
AAAAAGGATTATTTTTTTTCAATTATTTTTTTTAATTTTTAAATTTTTTCATTTGTGTGTGTGTATCCTGTCAAATTGGATCTGACTGGAACAGGAAGAGATTGCCTCTCCTTCTCCAGCAGAACATCTGATATTTAAAAAGGATACATTTTTTTAAAGAAAAAAGCACACTAGGTGGCAGGGGAGGGAATGTGCAGCAATGAACGAATGGAAATCCAAGTTTTCTGTTAATTTTCATTTAAATCACAATGCAAATTTATTTTTTTTAAAAAAAGGGAAAGAAGTGAAAAAATAAGAGGAAAAGGAAACGGGAAAACGTTAAAGTATATGAATCAGAGCAAATTCAGCAGCAATTCAGTTAAAGTTTGAAACAGTTAAAAGATTTTCTATTCACTGAAAAGGTCATCTTTGATACACAGCCAGAAGGTCCTATAATTATAGTAACAGAAAAGGAATGAAGCTCAGCTATAAACTGCAGTTTGGAGAGGCACATTTCAGTCATCAAAGAGTTTCAATTTAAGAAGAAAGTCTTCCTCAGAATTGTCCCTGTAGACTGAGCTCCAGGGAGCTCTGGCAGCTTAGTGATAAGGACCATTCTGCCAAACCAAAGACAAGTGGGAGACACATGGGCAGCCTCCTCCAGCCAGTTACTGTCTCTGGTTTTGACTGGATGGTACATAACAACAACAACAGGCTAAGATGTAACTGATGGTCTGCTTCACAGTCAGCCCCTGACCTCGTTTTGAGTGCTGATTTTGAGCTTTTCCAGTAATTCTTCCCATGGGTGTAGTGAATCTGATTTCTATGGAGTACATGAAGTGCGGTCCTTGTAGAGAGTTACTGTTTATTTTTTAAAGTGATATTTTCAATAAATAAATCATTGATTGTATAAAATTCTATAATTTGAAAAATCCTCACAACTGGACCAATAGGAAGGAGGCAATTCAAATCTTAAAGCATCTCATCTTTTGATGTCCTGACTGCTGGTACCGAAAGTGTTGTTTGTGGAACCTATAAGATAAAATTGTTAACAATCTCAATCTCTTCTCCATCTATCATCTATCATGAGGCTATGAGAATTTGTTTACTTGATGTTGAGAGGCAATCCATATTAAAGACTGCAGTTCTTCACCTTCTGCAGCAAATGCTTCAGGTCCTCTTCAGTTTTGGCGAACAAGGTTGTTTCCTCTGCCTAATGCAGTTTGTTGAGTCTTCCCCTGGATCCTAACATTGGAGTATTGGACGCCCTTCCAAACTAAGGGCAGCTTCTGGATCAAGATCTGCGCATGTTCACGGCGGTGGGCGTGGCCTTGCCACTCCACTTGCGCGTGCGGATTGGGGTCCGCTGAGAGATGGGAATCTTTAACCCGCCTCTTGCCTTCTACGTCTGCTAAGGGATTGTTTCCAAGCGGTGCTGGCTTGTTACCTGCTGAGCGCCATGGAACAAGTTTCTGGTCATGATGCCAAACAATTTATTCATTCGGACATGGATTCTTTCCCTCTCGTCTGGATCCTGTGTGGCTCCAGCTGCGAGTATCCAGTATACTCATCCATTTTAATGACACCTAGGTTTCAGGGACCATGTTCCAAACCTGTGTCCAAGCAGAGCTCATAGCCCAGCCCTCACCTCTGTCCCTGCTTCCCCTTACCCCGCATCCTGTTTCTTCCCTCTCCAGAGCACCTGGACAAAGTTTACCTCTTTTTTTTAATTATTAAATTTTATTAATTTTAATGAACAATTACAGAGATTTGGGGTTTTCATTCATTCATTGTTGCACTATTTTCTCTACCCGCCTCCCCAGTTCGTTCTTTTTCGCCCCCTTGAAAGTCTGTTTTAATTGTCAAATTGCCACAGTGCCTGTCAAAGCCAGTTTGATTAATCTCCTTTGTCAGTGTGTCCTTCGCCATTCCCTATCACTCCTCCCTGAGAGAGACTTCACCCTGATTCATAAGGAAAAGGGGATGGCATATTCTCTTAGCTACTTCCTGCTGAAAA
>NW_006399901.1:7597629-7598574 GCF_000299155.1 Elephantulus edwardii | reverse complement strand
TATTCCAAGTAGAGGCTCTAATAGTGGCACAAATCAAGTTACAGAGGGAAGGTGGTTCTTACAATAAAAGGCTCATTGACTAGCACTTTGTCTATTATAGTATAAAGGTTAGGAACCACAAGATGTAGAGGCTCAACTATGTCATTTATTGTTCTTAAGTCCTGGAGCAAATTCCATCTACCACTGGGTCGTTTTACAACTCGGAAGTCCGCATGCAAGACAGAGGTAAAGTAAGGAACTGCTTATGATGTTTTCCGTCAATTCCAACAACTAAGAAATAGTGGGAAGAGTGGGGATCTCAGAAGGCTTTTAGGACCAAATAGTAGGCCCTTATGTCCAGGAGAAAATGAATATACTTACCAGTAATGTTAATGCTCACCCACAGCTCTTCTGGGAGGATCTAAATCGTTGAAGCATCCTCCTATGTTTCCAGCTAGGAGCTGGGGCCTGTCAGTCCTGTCAGCCACGATGATCTGATGTGGACCACCCTTGGCCAAGTGTCCTTCAGATCCACAGTTAAAGCAAGTGAGTGGGAGCTTCCTCTCTACTCCCTTGCCTATCTCTGGCTCTCATCTGTGACAATGTCTACTGAAGTGGCCCAGCTTTCCACAGTGGAAGCTATTCTGACCTCCTTTATTACCGTTGAGTAGCACAGCTGCCCCAATAATTTTGGCCATTCTCTAGTCTTTTCTCTTCCCTCTAGATCCCAGTTGTTACAAGAGGGAAAAATTTAAACAAATGTATAACAAATAATTTTTTAACATTAAAATCTTTTAAGCTTAAGGCTAGAAATATTAACAATATCATCTTTCCAATCCAGAGATACATGTTCCAATGCATTTTCTATTTTCCATAAATGGTTTTGGTAAGAGGAATGTTGTAAATGTGGATACATTTCCACTATTCCTCCTCCATGCCACGATATAGTGTTATTAGCATGAGCAG
>NW_006399901.1:7595648-7597090 GCF_000299155.1 Elephantulus edwardii | reverse complement strand
TGTGTGAATACACCACAGCTTCTCTATCCATTTGTTTGTTGATGGGCACTTAGGTTGTTTCCAACTCCTTGCTATTGTGAACAAAGCAGCAATAAACATGGGTGTGCATATATCTGCTTGGATGTCAGTTACGGTCTCCTCGGGATATATTCCCAGTAGTGGAATTGCTGGGTCAAATGGTATCTCTATTTGCAACTTTTTGAGAAAGCGCCATACCGCTTTCCACGGGGGTTGCACCTTTTACACTCCCACCAACAGTGAATAAGGGTTCCAGATTCTCCACAATCTCGCCAGCATTTGTTGATTGCTGTTCTGTTAAATTTTGCTATTTTGACTGGGGTGAGATGATAGCTCATAGTTGTTTTCAAAGTTTGCCTCTTGTGCACTCTTAGGGTGCCTTCTGTACTGTTGATCAGAGAGGGAAGTTAAAATTCAGAGACCACAATTGGACAAATAGCAGAATTCTAACCCAGTTCATACTGGTAAGCTGTGACCCTAGTGACTAAATCTCAGCCTGCCTTACTCTCACTACCCAGCATCTATCTCCCTGCTAAAACTTGCACCAGAGTAAGAATTTAGGGGAAATATCCCAGCTTTGTCAAGGAAGGTTAGGGTATAAGCAGGCCCTTGGGACTCTGGATCTGTCTAGATCCGTGGGACCCCAGGAATCAGAGTTCAGGAATGAGAGGACACACTGGAGCCAGGGCTATGACACATCTCACCCAAGGTATACTCCTGTGACAGCCAGGACCTCCCACCACCAGTCCACCTCCAAAACAGCAATGGGGGTAGAGCCTTGGAGCACTTGAACCCGCTTAATTCCTTTAGCCCCACTCTTTACTTAGACAGTCAGATACCAAGTTAGATACCAAGACAACTTGCCTTTCACCCTGGGAAGGACTGCACCCACTCTAGATACTGAATTTGTCCAGGCTAGGTAGGTAATATGGGGGTAGGGGGCAAGGAATTAGAAAATGTTATTTCACAAAATACGGAAGAAAAGAAATAGGTTAGAAAACTGGACCTTGTTGTGGCCTGGACATAGCAGGGGTAGCCCAGAAGCCCTACCAAATACCCAACCACCACCCCTAGCAGCACCCAGTTTCCTGATCAGATTGCCTGATCAGCACCGAGGCACCTACCAGCCAATGAAGGCCATCAACATGGGTGTTCCCTCTATCAGACCCAGGCATAAAATCTCCATACTCTTTTCACCCTGCACACTTCTGATCTGCACACAGACTCAGAAACAGCTCACCATGGTCCTCTCTGCTGCTGACAAGGCCAACGTCAAGGCCGCCTGGGACAAGGCTGGAGGCAACATTGGTGCCTATGGCGGTGAAGCCCTGGACAGGTGAGGACTGTCCTCTCCCTCCCCCCACTCACTCATGCTCAACGCCATCCCAGAGCCCCTCATTGGTCCCTAAGGCCAGGGAGCCAGT
>NW_006399901.1:7591107-7595548 GCF_000299155.1 Elephantulus edwardii | reverse complement strand
TGATTAATCTCCTTTGTCAGTGTGTCCTTTGCCATTCCCTATCACTCCTCCCTGAGAGAGACTTCACCCTGATTCATAAGGAAAAGGGGACGGGGTATTCTCTTAGCTACTTCCTGCTGAAAAGGGACGCTGTGGGTTTCAGTGTGAAGATCTTCTCTCACTACTCTAAAGGGCCCCTTTGGCAATAGGAAGCATGTAGACTATTGTGGAGATTGATTTTGGGATTCAGATGCACTGTTATCAATTGTGCTTAGCTGTACATGTTCATATTCTCCATACCTTTTCAATCCATGTGCAGAACAGATCCTTCAGGAGACTGGGCTTTCTGAGGAGAAATGTAGCATGAGGATTGGAGAAGACTCATCAATAACCTTTGTTATGCAAATGACACAACCTTGCTTGCTGAAACTGAGGAGGACCTGAAGAGCTTGCTGCAGAAGGTCAAGGACTGTAGTCTTCAATATGGATTGAAGCTCAACATCAAGGAAACATGGATTCTCACCGTTGGGCCAAATAGCAACACTGTGATGGAGTTTGAAATTGAGATTGAGGTCATTAATAATTTCAGCTTGCTCAGCTCCAGAATCTACACTCTTGGCACTAGCAGTCAGGAAATCAAAATATGAATTGCACTGAGAAAATTTGCTGTCTTCAGAATACTGGGGCACAACGATGCCAGTCTAGAGACTAAAGTGTGGCTAATCCTTGATCATGGCTAAGCCATGATCTTTGCAAGTACTTGTTATCGATGCCTTTGAGTTGGTTGCTGGAGAAGAGTATTGAATAGCCCTAAGTGAACAAACAAGTTTGTCTTAGAGAAGGTGAAACCAAGTTTTCCTTGGAGGCAAGGATTTTGAAGCACCATCTCACATACTTGGGACACATGCCCAGAGAGACCAGTCTTTGGAGAACGGGATCTTGCTTGGAAGGATGGATGGAGGAACAGCACAGGAAAGAAAGACCCCAGATGAGATGGATTGACACAGGAACTGGGGTTATGGGGGCAGGTGTGTCAGAGACACTGAGACTGGCTTAGGATAGGGCAGCCTTCAGAGCAACTGTATATAGGGTCCCAATGAGTCAAAGGAGACTCGATGGTGCATAACAACAGCATACAACAGTATAGAGTATCCAGAACAGATCTTTGGGAGGCTGGGCTCTATGATGTGACATCAGGATTGTAAGAAGACTCCTCAACAATCTGTGCTATGCAATTGGCACAACCCTGCTTCTGAAACTGAGGAAGACCTGAAGTGCTTGCTCTAGAAAATCAAGGACTTCAGCTTTATATATGGATTGAAGCTCAACATCAAGAAAACAAAGATTCTCACCACTGCTCTGATTGGCAGCATTATGATATACGGTGAAGAGATTTGAGATTGTTAACAGCTTAAGTTTGTTTGGATCCACAATCAACACTTTTAAAAGACAAATTGCATTGAGAAAGTCTGCGGTCAGGGACATCTCCAGAATACTGAAGAGCAACAATGTCAATCTGGAGACTAAAGTGTGCCTGATATAGGCCATGGGCTTTGCAATTAATTACTTGCTATGCATCAGAAAGCTGGGCAATGACTAGGGATGATAAAAGGAGAAATGATGCCTTTGAGCTGTGGTGCTAGAGAAAATATTTAATATACAATGGACTGCTGGAAAAACAAACAGGCTCATGCTAGAGAGGGTGAACCCAGGTTGCTCCTTGGAGGCAAGGATTCTGAAGCTTCATCTGACATACTTTGGGCATGTTGCAAGAAGGGACCAGTCCTTGGAGAGGGATGTCATGTTTGGGAGGGTGGAGGGACAGTACAAAAGAGGAAGACAGTTGGATGAGATGGATTGGTCCAGTCACTGGGGTGGTGGGGGTAGGTGTGTCAGAGACAGTAAGGTTGGCATAGGATAGAGCAGGGTTTAGGGCTATTGTACAAAGTGTCACTATGAGTCACAATGTGACTCGACAGCACATAACAACAACAACAAGAAGAAGAAAGAAATACCCAGAAGAGAGGAGGTTGACTTCTTTGTTTCCTAGCTTTATAGCCGTGGCACCTCCTACACTCATTAGTGTCCTGGTGTTCTTTGCAGATTGGCAGAAGTTCTCGCAGAATTTCATTGGTTCCCATCAGATGGGTCAGTTTTGTTATCTGCAGATTTATCTGCTGTTCGGATTCTATCGCATTTCCCCTCAGACCTTTGTCACATTATTTTCTTTTTCCTCTCTTACCCTAATACCAATCAAATGAAGATGCAGATTACATCAACAAAATTTTAAAAATTTGAATTGACGTATTTTCAAATCAAATAAAGATGATCTAGTAATTGTTGTTGTTGTTAAGTGCTATTGAGTCATCTGTGACTCATAGTGACCCTATGCACAACAGCTCTGAAGCCTGACCTGTCCTGAGCCAAGTCTCACTGATCCTGAAACACCTACCTCAACTGTCCCAGTCATCCAGGGTCTTCCTATCTTGTGCTGTCCCTCCACCCTTCCAAACATGTCCTTCTCCAGGGATGGTTCTCTCCAGGCCACACGCTCAAAGTATGTGAGACAGAGCTTCAAAATCCTAGCCTCCAAGGAGAAACTTGGTTTCACCCTCTCCAAGGCAGACCTATTTGTTTTCTGGAGGACCATGTTATGTTCAAGACTCTTCTCCAGCCCCACAGCTCAAAAGCATCAATTCTTCCAACATCCTTAGTCATTGTCCAGCTCTCTGATGTATAACAAGTAATTGCAAAGTCCATGGCCTGGATCAGGCATGCCTTAGTCTCTAGACTGACATTGCTGCTTCTCAGTACTCTGGAGATGTCCCTGACAGTAGATTTTCCTAGTGCAATTTGTCTTTTTATTTTCTGACTGCTGGTACAGTAAATTGTAATTTTTAACAACTTCAACCTCTTCTCCAACTATCATGGTGCTGCCAATTGACCCAGTGGTGAGAATTCTTTTTTTTTTTATGTTGAGCTTCAATCAATAAAGAAGACTACAGTCCTTGACCTTCCGCAGCAAGCACTTCAGGTCCTCCTCCATTTCAGCAAGGTTGAGTCATCTGCATAATGTAGATTGTTGACCAGTCTTCCTCCAATCCTGATTTCACATTCTTCCTCAGAAAGCCCTGACTCATGAATGATCTGTTCTGCATATAGACTGAAAATGTATGGAGACAGACGGACCATTTAAAGCATCTCTACCAAAATCCTTATCTTTGTCACCATACAAACAGAATGCTTTCTTTGCAAAATTCAGAGAAGAAAATTTTAATCACTGCTACAAACCCTGCCCAGAGAGGAAAACTTGAATAGGTGTGTTTTAACAACCCAAGCAGAGCTTGGTTAAATGGGCATTTGTTTCTTTCAGAGAGTTGCTCCTTTGTGGGAAGTTGAAGTATTTGTATTAAATTAACTAAAAGATTAACTAGTAAGGTCCATGAATTAAGACCTTACTGGTAAAAACCTAATAAGATGGTTAGAAATGTTTCTAATTCTTGCTGGCAAAATGGGTAAACATACTTGCAATCTAACTATTGATAATGTTTTTCTTTACCCTCAACCCATCTGTTAAACATAGTTTGAATCTTCACAGTATTTGGTTTCACCTGAAGCCAGGAAAAAAAACACTTTGTAGTAATCAAATACAGTAATCTATACTGTTTATTGTAAGTAAACTGGTGAACAGTGGTCAGTGAATTGTTTTACATTAAAAACAACCAAAACAACAAATCCATGATGGCTGCCCTCTAGAAGAGGACACTTGCATTGCATTGGAGCGGTCTCAGGAGAGTTAAAGTTGTTAGGAGGGAATTCTGAGAGTTAAAGTTGTTAGGAGGGAATTCTGGGATGTCCAGGCAGCTTGTGCAGGGTGTGCTTTGGAGTCCTGTGATGCCTGTGTAAGCTGACTACCGGCCTTTTTGATCTGAACTATCTCAGGGGAAAATACTTTAATTCAGCAGACCATCTAATGAAGAAAAAGTACAGAATATGAATAAACACTTCACCAAAGAAGACTTTCAGATGACAAACATATGGAGAAATGTTCAAAATCCCTAGTCTCAAAGAGATGCAAATAAAAACAATTATGAGGTATCATCTCACCCCAGTAAAAATAACAAACTTCAGGAGAGCAGCAAACAACAAATGCTGGCAAGGTTGTTGAGAAAATAGAACCCTTATTCCCTGTTGGTGAGAGTGTAAAATAGTGCAGCCACTATGAAAAGCAGTGTGGTACTTTCTCAAAAAGTTTTTTTTTCTTTTTTTTTTTCTTTCTCAAAAATTTGGAAATGGAAAACCATTTGACCCAGCAATTGCACTACTAGTAATATACCCTAAAGAAACCAGAATTTCCATCCAAATAGTTATATGTATGTTGTTGCTGTTGTTATGTGCCGTCGAGTCGCTTGCAACTCATAGCGACCCTATGCACAACAGCCCTAAACCCTGCTCTGTCCTG
>NW_006399901.1:7580807-7583477 GCF_000299155.1 Elephantulus edwardii | reverse complement strand
TCTGTGGGCCTCCTCCCTTCCCTGCACGGGCCTCCAAGTCTATGAATAAAGTCTGAGTAGACGGCAGCCTGGAGTAGTCTCAGCTCTGTGTGTGTCTGAATGTGCCAGGGGTGGGGTGGGTCTCTTTGCTTGTGATGTCCAGAGGAGGAGAGGGAGGTCCAAGGCATCCCTCCTCCCCTTAAAACCTCCCTAATCGCACACCCATGTTTATTGTGGCTTTGTTCACAATAGCAAGGAGTTGGAAGCAACCCAAGTGCCCATCAACAAAAGAATGGATAGAGAAGCTCTGGTATATTCACTCAATGGAATACTTTGCAGCACTGGAAAACAAGGGACTCATCAAATACTATACAAAATGGGTGACCCTGAAGGACATTAAGCTGAGTGAAATATCTCAGTCACAAAAGAACAAATACTCCATAATGTCATTGTTACAAAGCAGGACTGATGTGGGGGTTGGGGGAAAACTAAGAAAAGAAGGGATAAATAATGAACACTACATTGAAATAGATGAGGGGAAAGAACTGTCTAAAAGAAATATATAATTAGGTATTATTTTCATGACAACAATCCAGAATAAGAAGAGGTGCATAGCAAAGTGGACTTGGGGGTGGAGGGGGAGAGAAAATTGTACAAAAATGAAAGACTCATTTTAGAGAGAAAAATGAACAGTGGGCAGGGGTAGAAAGAAAAATGTGCAACAATAAATGAATGGAAATCCAAGTTTTCTGTAAACTGCCATTAAAATATCAATTAATAATAAAAATAATAAAACCCCTAATGATGCCCAGTTAAACCTACAATCTGGATTACACACTGGCTGCTCCTGGTGCCAGAAAACATCAGACTTGCAAGGATTGCTTCTTCATATAGCTAGTCACCCTCCCTGTAAGGGTAGCCACAGGGCAGTGAACTCACTGCAGCCAGGGTGCAAGTGAGCTGGGCTCACGTAGATCACCACCAGTGTATTAGCAACAACCTGTGTGCCCTCGACCCTGCAGTTCACTAAGAGCCCTAGTGTACTCAGCCCTGCATCGTGCCCCCCCCCCCCTCCATTGTTTGACCCTTGTGGCCACTAGGTTTCCTGTCAGGACCTGGCTAACCTGCAAAGCAGGATCAGCAATGCATTGTAAAAACAGCAGGACCACTCATCTTGCCTTGACCATCCCTTGTGCAGTAAACAAGTCCAAGAAGCAGTATGTTAATGAATAAGAGTGATCAAAGGTCTCAGACCTTAGGGAATGTTATTTACTGAAACTCTTTGTTTCTTAGAGCTCTTAATAAGACGTGCTGTAAAACATCTTTGTGTTGTGCTGAGGTCTGCAAGAGTTAATGTTTGATCTACCAGTCAACATCTCAGATAAGAGATAATGTGATTACCCCTGCAGGCATGTTCCTAAGATATATATATACCCTTGCCAGAATATTAAACTTGCTATTTGTCATCAGCAATTAGCCTCTCCGCATCTTAATTTCAACCTGGTGCCTCCTTTTGGCAGAATTCTCCTGATATATCAGGGCTGGTCCCCGATAGTTTCCCACTGTTAGTGCCCCAATTATCACAAGCATGTGCTGTTGTAAAAAAACTAAAGAAAGAAAAAAAAAATTAAAAAAAAAACCCCAAAACTAAAGAAAGGTTTACACACGGAATCATTCTTAGACGTTTACCAGGGATAGAAAGTGATGAAGAGGTGAATAAAAATTAATAAGTAGATAAGTAGTTGGGTGAATGGAAAGGTAACACACAGTGAGCAGTGGAACAGACACTGCAATGAATTAATTACATTAATCAATAATATAACAAAATGTGTATGGATGATTAGGTGGAAACCCAGTATGATTTGTAAACTTTCACTCAGATGAAAACAATAAAAAGAAAGAAAAGCCTTAGCAGGAACCGGGTGGTGCAGTGTTAAAGTGGAGTGGCCTTTCTTTCCCCAAGATGGTAGCTGGGGGATATTAACTAACAATTTTCCAGTTAGCAACTGACTGTTTTAACCACTGCCCTACCAAAGCTTCTCTTCACTGCCTAAAACCAAGCCTTGCTGGTCTAATAGAAACTGATCAAACCTCAGAATGATGGCCCTCAAGTGACTCCTCACTCCTGTGGCTCAACTTTCATCCAAATAGTAGACATAGGTAACACTAGGGCTGCACTCAGTCCTTAGAACAACCAATGACACAAGATCGAAGTAGCAGCATTTGTTCAAGAGAAAACCCAGAAGGTAGGCAGGGCTAGGATAAAAGGATGCATGTAAATGAGAAGGGAAACCCCAGTGACCCCTCCCAACACACATACACACTGTTAGGGTGTGGCCCTCTCCCTGGGTCTCCCTGCCTGTGGAGTCTGGCTGCTGAGCTTCTTCCAGTCTTCTCATCCTCACATCATAGCACCCTCATTTGAGAGCTGCAAGGACACACACACACACCCTCCACCTTACTCCATTTAATGCTTACTCATTGCCTGTCCTCCAGCAACAGAAACTCCATCAAGCACCAACCACCCCAGTAAGCTCCTGCAATGCACCATGTTCCTTTTGAGATTTTAACAGGGTTTGTGACCTTTGATTTACCCAAGAGATGATTCAGGGCTGAAAAGTCCAGTTCTTGCACAATCAATAAGAGTGCATCTAAATTCCAAAATCAATCTCCATAACAGTCTATGTGTTT
>NW_006399901.1:7579603-7580069 GCF_000299155.1 Elephantulus edwardii | reverse complement strand
TGTTTTGTCTTTTGTCTGCCGTGTTTGTTGTCTTTTTGTCTTATGTTCAAAGTTATAATACTCATGAGCTCATACAGTTTAAAGGTTTCAGTAAAGAACAAGAATTACTAGAGACAGATATAAAGTTAATATCTGTATGAATTTCAAATCTCATAGGCGAGGAAATGCTAAGAGAGGGTGTTTTCAAACATTTCACGGCATCCAAAGAGACTTTTTGTCTCAAGAGATATTTGAAAAATCAGCTCTTGGCATCCTCTTATCTCCTTCATATATCCATACATTCTATCCAGTATCTACATGCTTAGGTAGAAATTTACACATGTTTCAACCAGTATTGTAAAATACACACTTGCCAGTGGCCGGCACTACAAGTCTATGTGAGTTGTGTGTATCTGTGTTAATACTTTAAATGAAAACCTGTAGGAGTAAAAATAAAAACTCTCCACTATAGCCCCTTAATTAATGC
>NW_006399901.1:7577938-7579247 GCF_000299155.1 Elephantulus edwardii | reverse complement strand
ATGCAAGAATTTGGTATGTCCTTGGGAATTGCCTTAATGCCTCAGGGTGAGCTCCAGCTCAGGAAGCAACACTCCCTCTGTGGGGGTCCCCTGCTGTCTCCTGTCTGCAAAAACAAACAGCTTATTTTCTAGGATCTAACACAAGGAAAATCCTAATTTATATATCTGTGGTTCCTTCAATTCCTGAACAAAGGTTTTCATATAATGTTTAGTATGAACATTTTACCATCCCATGATTATGTAGTATTTAAAATTGCAGTTATTAAACTATGGCATTTTGAGGTAATAAACACACATAAAATAATTTAGTATATCCAAACTGCTGAACAAAATATCATCTTAAGAGTAAAATTAAAGTTTTAACATGGTATAAAGTTCAAAAGAATAAGTAAAACAACTGGTAATAAGTTCTGTGTATTTCTTGTTTAAGAGAAAAAATGAGAGTAGTTTTGCTTTAAAATAAAATGTCTGGTTGTGCCAAAACAGGAGAGTTAGTATAAGCTAAATTAAAGATGTGTAGTAAGTTGTAAAAGGCTTAAAGAGGAGTGAATTTTAGTGTATGTATTTGGGAACTAAAATGGAGAAAAATTGTGCCTAACATCAAGAATTTCAAATTCGTGTTAGTAATCAAGGAACACTGAATAATTTCCAAAAATCACTTAAAAATGTTAATTAAATTAAGCCATGTTTAGAACTGCAAGACCTATAACTTCTATAGGTCTTATGACTTATAATTGGAGAGTCCTAGCTCCGTTTGTTAATTTACGAGATGCCGTTTCCGCGTATTCCCCCAAGGAATAATCAACAATGCCACCTTATGTCAAAAGTTTGTAAAAAGTGCAGCTCTATACATGTGTCAAACTCTCCAAAAAAGGTTTTATGGATTTTTCCACAGACTGTGTCTCAATTAGTGAGTCAAAGTAGGAGTCATTGCAATGTTTTGATATAAGACCTTATGAAATTATTATCCCTTATTATACTTTACAAGTTAAATTGGCTATATCAATATGGTACAAAATGGATAATTGCATTAGCCAATTATCCTGGTCAAATTACTCATCATTATCCAAAAGGGAAATTATTATATTTTGCAAGTAAAAATTCATTTATATTTCCTAACGTTTTTGTTTATCAACCAATTTCTGATGCTCTTGTAATATTTACTGATGGATCTTCCTGAGAAAAAGCTGGTTTTGAACCAATTAGAGATCTGTAAAATAATTGAATGTTCATCATTTCCAGCACTACTAGCCAAATTAAAAGCTATTAAGCAAGTATTAATAATTTACCCTCAGTCTATAGTCTAAAA
>NW_006399901.1:7538441-7577410 GCF_000299155.1 Elephantulus edwardii | reverse complement strand
AAAAGCAACTAAATATGTTATAAAACATTGTTTATTAGCCTTTTCTATATTAGAAATTCCTAAAATAATCTAGATTAATAATGCTCCTGGCTATACCAGCAAGAGTTTTCAAAATTTTTGTAAATATTTTACTATTTGTCATAAAACTGAGTTTCCTTACTATCCTCAAAAACAAGGTATCATAGAATGTACTTTTTCTGCTATCAAAAATTATTTAAATAAAGAAAGAGGGAATTATTGGAGTACTATATCCCCTAAAATTCAAATAATTCTTTTTCTCATTTACAAGTTATTTTAAATTTTTTAATTTCGGATGACTATAAAAGGTCTGCCGCAGACAGACGATGGTGAAACATACAATAAAAGTATACTGAAATTAAATGGAAGGATGCATTAACCAAACAATGATAAAGACCCTGTGTTAATATGGGGTCGAGGGTATGTTTGTATTTTTCCACAGAACTCTGAAAGTGCAGAGTGCCTCCCTGAAAAGTTGGTGCGCTCTGCAGAAGAGGTCTTACCTGACAGAAATAAAGATGGTGATATCGCTAATTCTGACAACTAGGATTCAAGCTGAATCTTAAAGGACATATGTTCCAGATCTACCTTTACTTCACCTTCTCAGCTGGAGAAAAATGTTACTGCAGATTTAAATTTGTACAATTGAGCTCCATCAAATAAAGTCGAAGCTAAGGATCAGTAGAAGAAATTTGGACTATTGATATGAAGAATTTTCAAACTGAATTATGAAAATTAGTTGCTAGTATGTGATTTATAAATATTTTCTGTATACCTAAAGATAAATCTAAAGGAGATAATGTCACATATGCCAAAGTCCTGTCATGTGTACATGAACCATATGTGTTATTGATTGGTAATAATGTTATCACTGGTGATTATCTGAAATATAATGTAAGTTGTTCTTGTAAAATTTCTAACTGTATTAGCTCTGTTATCAAAGATGATTCAGTTGTTATTCTAAAGAATCCTCCTTTTGTTATGACACCGGGAAAGTTAAATGATATTTGGTATGATGATAAAAGCTTGCAAATTTTAATATAGTTATATAAGTTGTCATTTAGAACCAAAAGAGCTATAGGTTTGGTTACTGTAGGAATTGTTTCTCTTATCTCTATGATCGCTACTGTTTCTACTTCTGCTGTAGCTTTGAATCAAGAAGTCCAAACGACTAAGTTTGTAAATGGGTTAATGCATGATGTGACAAAAAATTGGGTAGAGCAAGAGAATGTGGATGAAGTTATGGAACAAAATTAAATGCTTTATATGATATAGTAAATATATTAGGAAACATGGTACAACAAATTAGAATTAAGATGGCATGCGGCCTATGACTCTATTTGTGTTACTAAATTGAAATACAATAGCTCAGATAATGATTGGACAAATTTAAAAGGAGTTTGGATGTCTAATAATGATTCTCTTGATTTGTATGATCTGCACCAAATAATTATAGAAATGCAGAATACCCCAGTTATAAATATTTCCCCAGCTGAACAAGCTGGCCAAATATTTGAGAATCTAAAAACTGGTTTCCTTCAGTAACTTCATTTAGAAATCTTCTTTTTACGATTGTTGCTCTTTGTATTGTTATTATAGGTATACTATGGGTCCTCCCTTGTGTTGGTCATATTATAGCCAAGCGTTAGAGAACTGCTGTGTAAAGTGCATGGAATTCTACCTAAGGCCCTCCCCAGACAAATGCAGGATGTGTAGCCAAAGACGGGCAAGGAATGAGACTCACTCATGATCCTAAGACGGAGAGCAGCATTGACTGCTATGATCCCAAAGACAGGCAACTTGAGTTTGAGGTCTCATATCTACCTAAGACAGGCAGCATCCCATATTTTATTATATTAAGAGGGAGGAACTGTCAGGACCTGGCTAACCTGCAAAGCAGGATCAGCAACGCATTGTAAAAACAGCAGGACCACCTATCTTGGCTTGACCATCCGTTCTACAGTAAACAAGTCCAGGAAGCAGCATGTTAATGAATAAGAGTGATCAAAGGTCTCAGACCTTGGGGAATGTTATTTACTGAAACTCTTTGTTTCTTAGAGCTCTCAATAAGACTGCTATAAAACATCTTTGTGTTGTGCTGAGGTCTGCAAGAGTTAATGTTTGATCTACCAGTCAACATCTCAGATAAGAGATAATGCGATTACCCCTGCAGGCATGTTCCTAAGATATATATATATATACCCTTGCCAGAATATTAAACTTGCTATTTGTCATCAGCAATTAGCCTCTCCGCATCTTAATTTCAACCTGGTGCCTCCTTTTGGCAGAATTCTCCTGATATATCAGGGCTGGTCCCCGATAGTTTCCCACTGTTAGTGCCCCAATTATCACAAGCATGTGCTGTTGTAAAAAAACTAAAGAAAGAAAAAAAAAATTAAAAAAAAAACCCCAAAACTAAAGAAAGGTTTACACACGGAATCATTCTTAGACGTTTACCAGGGATAGAAAGTGATGAAGAGGTGAATAAAAATTAATAAGTAGATAAGTAGTTGGGTGAATGGAAAGGTAACACACAGTGAGCAGTGGAACAGACACTGCAATGAATTAATTACATTAATCAATAATATAACAAAATGTGTATGGATGATTAGGTGGAAACCCAGTATGATTTGTAAACTTTCACTCAGATGAAAACAATAAAAAGAAAGAAAAGCCTTAGCAGGAACCGGGTGGTGCAGTGTTAAAGTGGAGTGGCCTTTCTTTCCCCAAGATGGTAGCTGGGGGATATTAACTAACAATTTTCCAGTTAGCAACTGACTGTTTTAACCACTGCCCTACCAAAGCTTCTCTTCACTGCCTAAAACCAAGCCTTGCTGGTCTAATAGAAACTGATCAAACCTCAGAATGATGGCCCTCAAGTGACTCCTCACTCCTGTGGCTCAACTTTCATCCAAATAGTAGACATAGGTAACACTAGGGCTGCACTCAGTCCTTAGAACAACCAATGACACAAGATCGAAGTAGCAGCATTTGTTCAAGAGAAAACCCAGAAGGTAGGCAGGGCTAGGATAAAAGGATGCATGTAAATGAGAAGGGAAACCCCAGTGACCCCTCCCAACACACATACACACTGTTAGGGTGTGGCCCTCTCCCTGGGTCTCCCTGCCTGTGGAGTCTGGCTGCTGAGCTTCTTCCAGTCTTCTCATCCTCACATCATAGCACCCTCATTTGAGAGCTGCAAGGACACACACACACACCCTCCACCTTACTCCATTTAATGCTTACTCATTGCCTGTCCTCCAGCAACAGAAACTCCATCAAGCACCAACCACCCCAGTAAGCTCCTGCAATGCACCATGTTCCTTTTGAGATTTTAACAGGGTTTGTGACCTTTGATTTACCCAAGAGATGATTCAGGGCTGAAAAGTCCAGTTCTTGCACAATCAATAAGAGTGCATCTAAATTCCAAAATCAATCTCCATAACAGTCTATGTGTTTCCTACTGCCAAAGGGGCCCTTTAGAGTAGTGAGAGAAGATCTTCACCCTGAAACCCACAGCGTCCCTTTTCAGCAGGAAGTAGCTAAGAGAATACGCCATCCCCTTTTCCTTATGACTCAGGGTGAAGTCTCTCTCAGGGAGGAGTGATAGGGAATGGCAAAGGACACACTGACAAAGAAGATTAATCAGAACTGGCTTTGACAAGCACTGTGGCATTTGGACAAGAACAAACTGGGAGGAGGGTAGAGAGAATAGTGCAACAATGAATGAGTGGAAGCCCAAAATCTCTGTAAATGTTTATGAAAATTAATAAAATATAATTATAGGGAAAAAAAAAAGAGAAAAAAAGAAAAGTCCAGTTCTTGTTCAGGCCGTCCATTCAACAACTACAGTCAGTCTTGGTCCCGGTGGTGATTATGAACATTTGGCCAGTGGAACAGAAAAGCACACAAAGTGTCACATGGGCAACTTGGACTATGCAGTAGGAACCCCCGGGGAGTAACAAAAGATGAGATCCCCACCCCACGCCCATGAACTCAGGGTCTTTTGTATGTCTTTTCTCACAGCTGGCATTCAGAGGGTAACACAGGAAAGAAAAGAAAATGGAAACTGAGGCTGTGTGGGAATTCTCCTGTAGGCTTTGTTTTGGGGTGGTTTTTTTTTCCTTTTTCTTTCTTTGCTCTGGATTGGGCAAGACTTTTGTACATAAATCATTTATTCTGCTCAAGTTCACTTAAGTACAGCGTCTAGAAGCCTATGTCAAGTGTGGCTGGCTTCCTGTCTTTGGGTCCTCAGGTAAGGGTAGCTGGGGCAGAGACGTACGGGTGAGATTGAGTCCTCGCAGTGCTTTCAGAGGACTGGGCACACAGAGAGGAGCAGAGGATGAAAGAATGACCTGTTGGGACTCAGATGTGGTCCTAGGACCAGGTAGACCAGGGTCCGCCCTCCATCAGAGCGACGCAGACCCTGCGCGGGAGCGTCACCTGCTGGCCGCGCCGCAAAACCTGACACAGCGCCAGCCAACGAGCTCCGCCCTTAGGGGCGTGCCGCCTCCTCCCCGAGTCCCAGGCATAAAATCCCTGGGCGCTCCCTGTTCCGCACGCTTCTGATCTGCACACAGACTCAGAAACAGCTCACCATGGTCCTCTCTGCTGCTGACAAGGCCAACGTCAAGGCCGCCTGGGACAAGGCTGGAGGCAACATTGGTGCCTATGGCGGTGAAGCCCTGGACAGGTGAGGACTGTCCTCTCCCTCCCCCCACTCACTCATGCTCAACGCCATCCCAGAGCCCCTCATTGGTCCCTAAGGCCAGGGAGCCAGTCAGTACTGCTCCAGCCCAGCCTGCCAGCCCTCCTTCAGTCTGAGTGAGCTGTCCCCACCTCCCTGTCCCATCACCCCAGCCCCCTCACCCGCTCACCCACCCACTTCTTTCTGCAGGACCTTCCTCTCCTTCCCCACCACCAAGACCTACTTCCCTCACTTCGACCAGACCCCTGGTTCCAAGGATATCATGAACCATGGCAAGAAGGTGGCCGATGCTCTGACCCTCGCTGTGAACCACTTGGATGACTTGCCCCAAGCCCTGTCTGCCCTGAGTGACCTGCATGCTCACAAGCTGAGGGTGGACCCTGTCAACTTCAAGGTGAGGGCTGGTAGTCGAGGACGACAGGGCTGAGGTATCTGCAGAGGGGAGGATCCCTTAATAGGTCCCTGGACATCCCCTGACTCCTCCTCTCTCTGCAGCTTCTGAGCCACTGCCTGCTGGTGACTCTGGCTGCCCACCTTGGCAAAGAATTCACTCCTGCCATCCACGCATCTCTGGACAAGTTCTTGAGCACCGTGAGCACCACCCTGACCTCCAAATATCGTTAAGCAAGGTCCAGTAGAGGCTCTGTGGGCCTCCTCCCTTCCCTGCACGGGCCTCCAAGTCTATGAATAAAGTCTGAGTAGACGGCAGCCTGGAGTAGTCTCAGCTCTGTGTGTGTCTGAATGTGCCAGGGGTGGGATGGGTTTCTTTGCTTGTGATGTCCAGAGGAGGAGAGGGAGGTCCAAGGCATTACTGCTCTCCCTTGGACCCACAGTGGAGCTAGGTTAATCATACAATGTAGAAGGGAGGAAATGAGAAGCAGAGACTGCAAGCCAGCATCACCTTCCTGACAGCCCTCGCTTCATGCCTTTCCTTTCAAGCCTGGCATGTTTACTGTGGTCTGAAATTATTCATTTCTGCCCTTATACCAATCACATTGGTTGGGAGATATTCACATTCAGGGTGGGAGATAGCTTAGGTCTTGGAGGTGGCCAGGGCTCCCATGGTGGCCCATGGAGAGGACATGGCAGCCACCTCTTTTGGAATCACACTGAATATTGATGCTGATGAACCACTGCCATGAAGTTCAATTCACAGCCCTCCTCCCTTGGGCGACTAAGGCTTTACACCTCAGAAACTGCTTATCTTTCTCCTGCAGGGAAGTTGCTGCCATGGTTCCATTAGCACCCCAAAAACTACTGCAACATACTCACCATCTCAGTGTAACTGAGTGTACTGTGCATGGGTGGGGCCTGGCATTTTCCTGGAGTTGTCCTTACAACTCTCACTCCCCTGACACCTCCTGGGCCACCAAGGTCTTGGTCCCCAGCCTGTGTGGCACCCACTAAGTACTGCAGTGGAGTGGAGACCCAGTGTCCTGGAAGTGTGGCTAGAGCTGCACTCCTCAGGGCCCTGGCCTCACTATGCAGCTCTTCTTGGGAGTGCTAGAGAGAGAGCTCAGTGAGGGCTCAGGCCTGCCCTATCTGCCCTGAGCCCAAAACTGCTCCAGGTCCCTCCACTGTAATGTACCCTCAATGAGCCCTGGGGAAGAGGCAAGTATGACAAGAAATATTAAGTGAAATTATTCACACATAGATGCCAAAGGACAATGGACCATCATAACCAGAAACAGCAGAAAAAGAAACACAGCAAAATGGCAATGGTAAAATCTGGCCTGAAAATAATCACACTTATTGTGAATGGACTAAAAGCACCAATTAAGAGAAAAAGAGTAGCAGAATGGATAAAAAACAAAGCACTATATGAAATGGGAAGAAAGACTCAAAAATCAAAGACTGGGGGAAAAAAACATACCATGCAAATGGCAACCACAAAGAAGCAGGAGTGACAATACCAATCTCTGATAAAATAGATTTCAGAATGAAAATCACTATAAAACATAAAGAACAAAAAGTTAATTAAGGGCATTACATACTGATTCAAGGCACAATAATAGATCAAGAAAACATAACCTTAATCAACATTTATGCACCAAATGATAGACCTTTTTTAAAAAAGGACAACAGAGAGCTTGGACACTATATGGAGAGGAAGGCTCCTTTCTCTGCATGAGCTCCTTTCTCTGATACATTCACAGTAGGCAGACACATCAGGATAGAAAGAGTAGAGGCTGATGGGGTAGGGGGTGCTAACAAGAAGGCCAATGGTTCAAATCCACTATCAGCTTCTCAGAGAAACATGAGGCTATTTCTGTAAAGATTTCCAGTCATGGGACCTGACGGAGGGTCACCATGACAGCATTGGGGGGGTTTGTTTTTCTTTTGTTAGTATTCTTATTTATCAGAAATGAGCTCTGGTGGCCTAGTGATAAGGAACTGAACCAAAAAGCATGCAGTTAAAATCCACCAGGTGCTCACTGGACAAAGAAGGGCAATCTCCTCTTGTGTGATATGCTGTCTCTGAAAACCTCCTGGAAGGTTCTGACGTAACAGCACTCAACATTTAGTAGAAACATTCTCAAATCTGTGAGTGGAATAGGTAGGTTTTCTTCGTATGCAGTCAGAAAAAAGATAAATTACTCTTTCCACAAGTTTTCTTATTGTCACATTTTTATAATAAAATGTAAATAATTTTAAAATCATAAAATGTAGAGATTCAGTCAATATGTCCCAAAAAAATATTTATCCATCAAGGTGTTGATAAATTTGGTAACTACTTAATAATGCTGTGATTTTGGAGAAGGGTACTGAATATACCAGAGACTGCTAAGAGAACTAAAAGTTTCTCCTGGAGAGGGTTAAACCAGGCTGCTCCTTGGAGGCAAGGATTCTGACATATTTTGGACATATTGCAAGGCGGGACCAGTCCTTGTAGAGGAATGTCATGCTTGAGAGGGTGGAAGGACAGTGCAGGAGTGGAAGATCTTCGATGAGATGGATTGATTCAGTGACTGGAATAATAGGGGTAGATGTGTCGGAGACAGGAAAATGGCCAAGGATAGAGCAGGGTTTGGGGCCGTTGTACATAGGGTTGCTATGAATCGCGGGAGCATAATTGAATAATACTATTTCCTTTTTTTTTATTAGGGAATTCATGTACATCAATTTAAAGAACGTGATTAGGGAATGACTCTCAAAGGATAAGTTTGTTCATTTTTTTATAATTCATACCATTTTTTTGTTTTTGGTGTCTGTGTGTGATTTGAGTGAAAGTTTACAAAAACCCTGGTTTTCCAGTCAACCATATATATATATTTTGGGTTGACATTACCCTTACCTCATTTTCACACGTTTTGAAATTCACATATGTAAAATTTGTCTTCATAATATTGACTTCTGTAGGTCTGGTGTTTTCATGGTTTAGAAGTTGGAGAAATTAGGATTGTGTGTAAAAATAGGTGTGGGACTTTTTTTTTTCAGGAGCATCTTAGTCCTTTTTTAATATAAAATTTTTATTTTATACTGGTTTAAATATTATTTTTAACATCTTAACCAAAATTTACAGAAAATTTCTATTTCCATTCATCGTCACACATTTTCCTCCCTACCACCCCACCCAGTTCGTTTTTTTGTGCTTCTTAAGTATTCTATTTGTTATTTAAGGTTTGGTTGGCTTTTTTTTTATTTTAATAATTTTAATGAACATTTACAGAAATCTTGGATTTCCATTCATTGTTGCACTTTTTTCCCTGCCCAGCCCTCCCCCCGCCCCAGTTCGCTCCACTCTTTTAAAATTCTTTCTTTGCTATACAATCGCCCGGCACCCCTCCCACTGCCTCGAGTACACTCCACTATGCAACCTTAATTGTGGACTCTTGTGATAACCACAACATCCTATCATATATCGCTTTTATTCTTTCCTTCATCTGTTTGAATGCAGTATACATGATTTGTCCAGTTTTTCTCAGTCTTACCCCAACTCTGATATCAGTCCCATTTTACAGTGGCACCATGCAGTATTTGTCCTTTTGCGACTGAGATATTTCACCCAGCAGAATGTCCTCCAGGCTCAACCATTTTGAATAATATTGCATGAGTTCCATGTTTTTCAATGCAGCCTAGTATTCCATTGTGTGAATATACCACAGCTTCTCTATCCATTTGTTTGTTGCTGGGCACCTGGGTTGTTTCCAACTCCTTGCTATTGTGAACAAAGCCTCAATAAACATGGGTGTGCATATATCTGCTTGGATGTCAGTTATGATCTCTTTGGGATATATTCCCAATAGTGGAATTGCTGGGTCAAATGGTATCTCTCTTTGCAACTTTTTGAGAAAGCACCAACCATTTTACACTCCCCCAACAGTGAATAAGAGTTCCAGTTTTTTCACAACCTCGCCAACATTTATTGCTTGTCGCTTTTCTCTTTTAAAAGATTTTCATTGTTGCAGAATATCCTCCCTCCCCCCAGACTTCTTTTGGAGTGATTAAAAGATCTGAAACTAGGTATGGTGACTGATGATCAGGGTAACGGTGTTAATGTATTTAATTCTGCTGTACTGTCACTTTACAATTATCTAACGGGTTTTATGCTCTAAGTGTTTTACCACCTTTGAAGACAAGCCCAGTTTGAGTGATTTATTTGGGTGCATCTTAGGCCCCCATTAAATGCCCAATACATCAAACAAAGGCTGACATATTTTTCACTAAATTCCCACAACTCTTGGAAGAATAAATCAATCGCCAGCCTGATTTTCTACAAGTGAGAGACTGAAGGATGGTGGTGTAAAAAACTCTGAACTGAGTCAGTGCAGTCTCACACCACAATCCATGCAAAAAGCAATGCTCGCTACCAACAATACCTAGCGGAGGACACTCAGTCACCCGTGCACCTTCAACAGCGCTCAGAGCCCCTGGGCGGAGGCTCGGTCGGCGAGGCACGGCCCCTAGTGGCGGCGCTCGGTACATTCAGTACACGCGCAACCCAGGGCGCAGTGCTGGTCAGGCTGCGATGGCGCTTTCAGCGAGGGAGCGGGAGGCCGTGACTGCACTGTGGAGGAAGATGGGGAACAATGTGGGCGTCTACACTACAGAGGCCCTAGAAAGGTGGGCACAGCCGCGTGTTCCTCCAGCTCAGCAGTCATCTCTTGGGACTTCCCTGCCTCTTTCCATCACTCTGGCTATCTCTGGAGTTTCCCCATGCCACCCCTCCGGTGCCTGGTCATCCCTGCGGGTCCCCGCGACCCCTTCTGAATGTCCCTCACCAGCGGTTCTGCTTGCAGGACCTTCATCGCCTTTCCCACTACCAAGATTTACTTCCACCACTTGAACCTTACTCCAGGTTCAAAAGACATCAAAGCCCAAGGCAAGAAGGTGGCGGACGCGCTGACCCAAGCTGTGGACCAACTGGACGACCTGCCTGGTGCATTGTCTGAGCTGAGAGATCTGCATTCGCATAAGTTGAAGGTGGACCCCATCAACTTCCAGGTGAGGGGCTGAACATAGGTAGAAAGGCATTGGGGCTGGGAAAATGACCTCCACTATATGACGCTAGAAAGGGTTGGGGCAGTAGGATGGGAACTAGGCTTTCAATTAGACACACTTTGATCCCATCCTCCGCAGCACTTTGGTCATTGCCTGCTGGTGACCCTGGCCCGTCACTACCCCGGGGACTTCAGTCCTGTCATGCAGGCCTCTGTAGACAAGTTCCTGAGCCACGTAACCTCGGTGATGATCTCCAAATGCTGCTGATGGGGATCGGGCCGGGTCCTGGTCCTCCAGCTGTTGGCCTGGCATGTTCTCTAGAGTGGATTACAGGATGGACCAGGGAAGGGGTTGTGGCCTCCAATATCAGATCTTGATCTGCATGTGACTCACTGTCCTTGGCTGCTGGCCCCAGGGAGCAGGGTGGAAGTCTGGGGAGGGGGATATGGTGTCACTGTTGCCAAAAACCTTTCTTCCCAAGCCACCTACCCTTGGTGGATCCTTAGATCTTCCCCTTAAAACCTTGCAAAATAGCTCCCCCTGCTGACACAAGGCATCTACTGGAAAGTGGGCGGGTCAAAGCCCCGCCTTACAGTGCTCTACTAAAGCCCAGTACCCGCCTAAGATGAGGAGAGCTGGAGCATCAAGCTTGCCTCTTAAAACAAATCATGAGCAGTCTATTTTCCAGTGACCCAGGCCCTGAAATTCCACCTCCAATCCCACTGGTCACATACATGGAGTAGAAGGTACACACTGGTCACATCACACACATGGGCTTACACTGGCAGAAGTAAGCATTCATTCATTCAATTGCTACACATTTTAAGAATTAGTTTAGAGCAGGGTTTAGGACTGTTGTACAGGCTCACTACAGGTCGCAGGCAACTTGACAACACATCATAAAATCAACGTGCTATGAGGAAACTGAACAGGTTAGGCTATAGACAATAGAGAGACTTCTGTTCTCCATCACTGGGCAAGATTAAAGTGAAAAATAAGAGCCCCACCGGGGAGCTGCCATCCACAAGCTTCGCCTCAACATCTGTGAGAGTGGAGACAGACTGACCTGGGCAGCCAAGCTGTTGGGGAGTAGCTCACAGGCTAGACACCCTTGTTCTCCAAAGCTAGATACTGTCAGATGCTTTTTGATATTAGGAGAAATAAAAGAATTGCACAGTTCCAAGGACCAAGACAAAATCTTGGAGAAAGGTGCAGGAATAAGAGCTAAAAAGTAATTTCTCAGATTCTGGAAATTTTGGGTTTTGGACCCAGGAGCACACTTGTCAGAGGATCAAATATGACCTCAGCATTGGTATTTACAGCCCAGATTTAAATGTGGTGCTGCGTAGACCAGGTTTCAGCATCAAAGACAAGAAGTGAAGAACAGGCTACATCAAGTCTAAACACAATCAGCAAAGAGGTGGCCATATGATGTTTCCAGCAGAAGTATGACAGGATCATCCTTCCTGGAAAACTAAATTCCCATTTTTATCCAAAGGACCAATAAAATGTTTTCATGAAACGTTAAACAGTAAGAGGCAGAGGAATGGAGGTGTAAAAAAATCACTAAATCCCATGTTCCTTTTGCAGTCAGACCACTCAACAGGAGACAGGTTAAATCATGGGCAGACCACAACCAACATGTCCTTGATGGTGAAGTTCACCAGGGGCCTGTGCGAGGTCCATGTGAAGCACAACTCTTAGGATGTTTGGGTCTCAGACACAAGGTGGTTGTCCTGAGTGTACATAAGGTATAGTGTACCTGGGGTCTTTCAGCTTTGTCACTGCCAGGGCACTTAACAGCAGAGGGCCATCTCCCAGGGATGATTCCACAGGATGAGCCAGACTTCCTTCCTTGAAGGGACCTTGTGCATGTCATCTGCAAAACTGCCTACCAAATAGTATGCCATGTTCTGGTACATTTACAGATCATATCTGAATGACTGTCCCTTTCATCATCTTTGACAATGCTATGCTATCCATGGTTGTTGTTGTTATGTGCCGTCGAGTTGTTTCCGACTCATAGCGACCCTATGCACAACAGCTCTAAACCCTGCTCTATCCTGCGCCAACCGCACCGCCTCTGACACACCCATCCCGATTACCCTAGTCACCGAATCAATCCATCTCATAGAGGGTCTTCCCCTCCTGCGTTGTCCCTCCACCCTCCCAAGCATGATGTCCCTCTCCAAGGACCCGTCCCTCCTGGCAACATGTCCAAAGTATGTCAGATGAAGCCCCAGAATCCTTGCCTCCAAGGAGTAGCTTGGTTTAATCCTCTCCAAGATAAATCTGTTTTCCTGGCAGTCCAGGGTACATTCAGTACCCTTCTCCAGCACCACAGCTCAAAAGCATCCACTCTCCTTCTGTCCTCCCTAGTCACTGTCCAACTCTCTGATGCATAACAAGCGATTGCAAAGACCATGACCTGTATCAGGCGCACCTTAGTCTCCAGAGAGACACTGTTGCTCCTGAGTACCTTTGAGAGGTCCCTAACAGCAGACTTTCCCATCGCGATACACTTTTTGATTTCCTGACTGCTGGTACCAAGAGTGTTGACTGTGGAGCCGAGCAAACTGAAGCTGTGAACACTCTCAATCTCGTCATCCATCCTGACACTGCTAATTGGTCCAGTGGTGAGAATCTTTGTCTTCTTGACATTGAGCCTTAGTCCATACTGAAGGCTGCAGTCCTTGACCCTTTGCAGCAAGTGCATGAGGTCCTCCTCAGTTTCAGCAAGCAGGGTTGTGTCATCTGCATAACGGAGATTGTTAATAGATCTTCCACCAATCCTGATGCCTCAATTCTCCTCATAGAGCCCAGCCTCTCGGATAATCTGCTCTGCATACATGTTGAAAAGGTATGGAGACAGGAGTAGCTACTACTATAGACAGGTTCCTTTGGAGAGCGAGGTGAGAGGCAGAGTGTACTGGCTGCACTCTCAGTCTCCAGGTAGTGGCTGGGCTCTTCCCGTATCCCTTGTTCAGATGCTCGCTGTTGTGCATCCACGTTCCCCTAGTGGTCCTTCACCCACACAGCTCTCTTTAATGGCTAGAGGCTCACATCTGGTAAACATCTGACTTGTCCTACCTATGCTAGCAGTCACTTCCCAATGTGCTTTGTTTCACTACCCCTGACACACTGCACTCCTTCCTCTCTTCCTGTCTCAGCATGGTTAATTCTTGACTTTCTGTCCTTCTGCTCTCTACGCAAACATTTTGCTGTGATCCTTAACGTGGACTCAGGTATTTGGGTCACAGCCTGAACCACTCCCTGTGGGTAGGAAGGCCTCTCCCTCAGGGTTTACAAGAGTTCGCCTAGCCAGAACTCTATGCAGATCAAACACTGGGGACAAATGAGCCTCTAAACATGAGGCTGGAACTTGGAGCAGCAGGGAGGGGGAAGCTAATGACAGGTGTACACGGGCTCTTGTCAGTCAGGAATGCCTTCCTGGGGTGATCAGGGGCCAAGGGCAGGGAGACAGTCATGGTCTGGGTACCTGGTGGAACCGGTTAAAAACCCATTATGAGGGAAAAACCACCCAACTATACCATCTGTCAGTCTGTCCGCATATGAATCTGCAGAGACAAGGTCCACAGTATTGTTAGTGCTGAAGGGGTGGAGTTGGTGAGCCCCACTCAGACAGAAGGTGTATACAAGGCCCCTTTGAGGGGGTGATGGTGGTGGTCCCCACCTGGAGAGTAGGTTCCCTCCAGTTTCTCTGGAGGGTAGAGGTGGCGATCCTGCATCTGTAAAGAAGGTTCCTACCGAGGAGAGCAGACCAAGTTTTTGTAATGGTTAACAACTAACACTGTTACTCACAAAACAGAACATGGGGCAAATTACTCCAGTACAGGGCACCCACGACCCTACTTCTTGCAGAGCAGCAGGTCTGTGAACGATGTCTATCAGGGACCATGTCTGCTTGTCCTTCTAAGGGGCTATTCCCAGGAAAGACAGTTGGTAGCCACAGATCTACCCAGTGCCTTCATATACACCGATACACCAGTACAACCAAGGGGTGTCTCCGACTCCACAAAAACCCATACTGGTGGGGATGGTGCCATTTTAAAGACATGGTCACAAAACACAGTCCTTCCTCCAAGTAAAAATGCTCCAGAAAATTGGAAGAGGTTTTCCTCTTCGGAAGGGCTCAAATTAGTGAGAAAGCAGCTGCCCACATGGGCACACAGTAGCATAGGTGAAGTTGTGACTACACTGCAGATTGATCCTCCCCAGGAAATGGAGCAGATCCTTGAGCAGAGCCAGGCGGGGAGTCCACTGGGGGTGATGGTGGGACTCAAGCCCACCAGCATCACACCTCTACTCTTCCACAGTAAAGGGGTAAGACAGGTGTTGTCAGTGACCCAAAGATAAACCAGCAACTCCAAGGTTGAGCACCCATCTCCAGCACCCACAGCAGCAGCTCCCGATCTGTGAAGTGTCCAGTGGAGAGGGAGGAGCTGAGACCCACCCTGGACAAGTGGCAGACTAGCAGCCATTGATTTATTTATTCCTACTAAACATAACCCCTAACACAGAAGCCACTTCTAAAACTCACTGCTAGCTCTCAAATAATAAAATGTTTTAAACTACAAAAGGTTGAGTCGTAGCACAAAATTCAAGGGTAATGTCAGGCTGTCCAATGTCCACCAGACTATATGCCGGGCTCTCAGATCTCGCCAGCCTCCTTCTCCTCTGACCTCCGCAAGGCCGCTTTCCCGTTGGAGTTGGAACCCTCCAGCCTCCAGTCCATGGCGCCCCTCTCGCTCCGCCCTCGCTCCCAGGACTCCTCTCTTGATGCTCGCTCCCGGGAGAACCTGGGGAGGGGAACCAGAGGCTCAGGGTCCCTCAAGCTGGCTTCTGGGATGCCAACAAGTCAGCCCTCCTCCCCGGGGTAAGGAGCCAGGGTCCCACAGGTCAGGGTACCTGGCCAACTTGTGGCACCCATGAAATGGAGGTTCGAAGACTTTAATCATAGCAAAAACTGACCTCGAAGCCAGGGGAGAACACAAGAGAACTATACACAGGCCTTGTGATCACAACACACACAATGTGGAGGCAATTTCCAGCATAATCAAAGGCCACCATGGAATCTGAGTGCTGCTGAGTGTTTGCTTGCCTGAACGGGCACAGCTGTCAGGCAAGAGGAATCAGGACAGGACCCCAGAACAGACACAGTGTGAAGCAAACTTCAGCAGCATGCGTGTGTATGTGTGTTCAGGACTTTCCAGCACGCACGTGCGCGCGCGCATGTGTATGTGTGTATGTGTGTGTGTGTGTGTGTGTGTGTGTGTGTGTGTGTGTGTTTTTACTCTTCAGAACCACTCTGTCCTCTGGATAGCTTTCTGCCAGGCCCTCAGCCTAAGCCCAGACCTGTCCCTATTGGACATGGCATAAGCGTGCAGAAAACCAGCAGGCCAGGAACACAGGGGTCACTCCTGCTGCAGGACAAAGGAGTGGGTAGTTACTTGTGTCTAGAGCTCCGGTCCCTGGAGGCCCGGTGGTGGCCCCGGCTGTGGCTGCGAGAGCGGCTCCGGTGACGCCGATGTCTGTCTCGGGACCGGGACCGTGAAGACTTCCGTCGCTCTCGAGAGGCAGACCTAGACCGCCTCCGACGTCGATCCCGAGAGCGTGACCTGGGAGAGGATCAAGAGGCTGTAAAGGTCCTTTTACTCAAGAGATGCCCAGGCGCCTCCCCTCAGCCAGAATGCCTCACATTGTCTCCTTTATCCAGCCTGGTTCCAAATGTCACTGTGATAGCACACCAAGCCACCAAGGAACCCTCAGACCTGGGCCCATTTTCCCCACTCAGGGACCCTCCCTCCCCTGTGCTTAACAGGCTGACCTCCACCCTCAGGAGAGGCATGTGTCTCCTGATTTAGCACATCCCCTCACCTCATCATACCTATGGTCAAAGGGACTGGAAACGTACCTCCTGCGATCTCTGGTCCTTGAGCCAGACCTGGAAAGAAGAAACCCATCAAGAACTTCCAGAAACAGTGATTACTCAGATAGAGAAAGAGGCTAGCTATGGAAGCAGTGTCCCTGGGAGCCTCTCCTCTCGTTCCCACCCTCTATGGGCTCCATCTCCACCAGGGTTCTCCCCCAGCACCCACCCCAGGAAGCAAGTCATGAGCAGGCCTGCTGCACACACATACATCTACATTGACATCTATGCATGTGATGGAGTCCTTGGATGGCAGAACTGATGTCAGTGCCCCTCTGAAGAAAGGAGTAGTGATCTGCCTTTGAAAATGCAACCATTTCCAGTCCCCTGGAACAAAGGCTACCCAGTGTCCTTGAGTCCCTCCAGTGATGGGGTGGGGTCCCATGAGGTCTCACCGTCTGCTCAGCCTCTCCTCACGCTCCCGCTCCTCTCGTCTCCTCAAACGGTCCTGGTTTCTCTTCTCCTGCTTTTCAGCCACCGTTTTCTAAATAAATGAGACATCAAGAAAATGAGTTAAGAGAATGTCACAAACTAGAGTGCAGCTCAGTATTGGTGATGGTAAACAGCAGGAACCTTCAAGAAACAAGAATACATTTCATTGCTCAAACTTCTAACAGTGAAGGAAGAATGCTTGCCATCTTCAATTCAGGGACAAAGTGACCATTTCCAGAGAGGTGATAAATACTTGTCACATTGCTTCAATCCGCCCCACAAAGTGAGGAATTCACCCAGGAGATGTCACAAACACTGTGATGAAACTGCTGCAGCAAGCTGCAAGTCAAGGGTTGCCCCCACAAACCTAGGGCACATTTCAAAACTCAGGGACCTGCCACTGGTCATGGCTGATGAAGGGACAAGAACAGGGGCCTTCACAGGAAGTAGGTTTTTGCAAAGGTACTACAGGGACACACATGCCCCAGCCACAGTATCCACTCCAAGTCCCAAGGAGACTATCCTCAATGTAGTAAAGCATCCTCTCCCAGAAAAAGAGCAAGACTAAGAGCAGTTCTTCTCGAAACAGTTTCACATTCCCTTCTTCTACTGCCAAGCCCTGCCTGTCCTTCACCAGCTCTGGGGCATCAGTTCCAAGAACATCCACATCCACACAGGATCATTTCCTTTCAGGCCCTAGCCCAGTAAAAGCCATTCTCCTGACAGAAAAAAGGTCTCATTCATATACACTCCAAATCTCATTCAAATGCTGCCCTGAGGCAGTGCTGAAATATGTGCCCCACACTCACCTTATCCTCAAGAATCACCCTAAAAACTGTGTCTATGGCCACTAATCAGGCCACACCCTGCTCAGCTTCTGAGATCAGATGAGACTGAGCATGTTCAGAGGGGTATGGTGATACACCAAATGCACTTGTGCTGCTCGTGTCATAATCAGAGTAAACATACATTTGTTGTCAGTTTCCTATGCACTATCTACATCTATGTAGATATAACACTCTAAATTTCTAAATTAAACTAACACTTGAATTCTTAAGCCTGCAGGGGAAAATGCAACACAGTCAAATTTCTCATGGAAAGACAGACAATAAGGAAAGTAATACAAAGCTTTACAATATAAAGTTACTAAGACAAAATTTTGAAGTAATGAAGAATGGAAATGCAATTTAAAGGTCTAATTTTCCAACCACTAAAGAGGATGGTAATGACTACTAAACTATGTTGGTATTTATACTCTACTGGATACATAGGAAATAATTTAATATCTTTCTAATAATAACTATAAAGAAAACCACTATACCACTTCCTGATCCTCACTCATCACCTACAAAGCCCTCCTCCAGCCAGTCACACCTGCTGCGTGTAGGCTGCCCTTCTCAAGCACGCAGAGATTCTGGGCTGTGAATGACTAGTTTGTCAAGGTCTGCAGTCTGTGTCCATCTGCCAGGAAGTCTACATGCTCCCCAATATATCACCCAGGGCTCCCAGTGTGCACTGGGAAGGTGTCATCAAACTGAAGGACAATTCCAAGTTCCTGAAACTTGCCCAACCTGACTCTTAGTTTTCCAGTCTTTGAGTCTACAGGAGAAAAGTCTTGGTGACCTTCTCCTGCAAAGAAGGCGGCCTAGGAGACCCTTTGTACCAACCTATAGCTGACCCTCTAGCAGGTTTTCAGAGGCAGTTAATCACATGGGAGCAGCAGATGGATACAAACCATGTGCTCTCAGTACTGCAGCACAGCTTCCTGACACTAGGCCATCAGTGAAGGGACCCTTGGGGGCAGTTATTACTTTGTCAAACAGAGTCATCACGAGTTGGAACCGATTAGACAGCACCTTAAAGCAACAACCCAGTAAGTGTATAAAACAGGCTGTCTGGGTCTGGGAGGACCAAGAGAAGGTGAAGGGAACCAAATGTGTACCCTCCCATTCAGTCCCACCCTCTAACAGCCGCCTCAGTCAGTGGTTCTTCCAGCCATGTCTCTTCAGTGAAAGGCAGGAGTTCTGTGCTGAGACAGTGCTACACATCCTTCCATCAACAAGAGCAGATACTATCGCCTTTAGTTCAGAGACCTTAGGTTTCTGCTAGTTTTTCCCTCTAAAACACCTGGTATATTCTAGAGGGAGAGCTGGGAATACAAACACATGACCTTACCCTCAGCTGGTCCAACTTTTCCCGAATCTGAATGAATCCCAAATGTAACTTGCCCCCGAAGTGGTCTGCCAGACGCCGATCGTTGTCATGGAGACCAAGGTAGGCAGAGCAGACCTCACAAACTCGAAGCTTCTGTTGCTGAAAGCTGGAGGCAGGCATGGAGTTTCTGTACTCTTCCTAGAGAACAGGAACAGAAAGATGTTGTGCATTATCAACAACTGGCTGCCACACATCCACCCAACTGGGGATTACCTAAAGGAACCAGAGAAGTGAGATTCCACAGAGAGGAGGTCTCTGTCTGCTCTTGGAAAACCAGCAGCCATCTTGTTGCGGCCTTGAGTGGGGTGGGGCTGAGCGTCATGAAATCTAGCATCAGAGGAAGCGACGCGACTTCCCACAAACCCTTCAACAACACAGGACTGCTAGGGCGCTGCTTCTGCAAGCCAAGACACAATCCTGCAGTGTAGCCCCAAAGTTAAAATGTGGAAAAATACACTAGATATTTAAAGGGGGAAAAATGTTATGTGTAAAAGAACAAAGAGTCTGTCACAGAAGCTCCTGATGAGTAGAAAAATTTAATCACAGGAAAGAACTCAGGTAGAACACAAGCAAAAAGGGAAGACACCAAGGGCAGTCAAGTGAAAATGCTCCTTAGAGATGCACATTCAGTCGATCAAATTCCAGCAGTCATCCACCTTTACTTACGTGAGCTGGGTACAAGCAACTTAACCACCTACACATCCAAAACACCCCCTAAGAACTTGCAAACTAAGGTCTAAGCTCTCATTATCCTTTAACCTCTGGAAGCAGCTGCATAAATTAAAATTAAAATCTGTTAAAAGAAGTAAACAGGTGTACCAGCACTTCATCCACTAACTCCTGGATTGCAGAATCGTCTTTAAGGGTGACAGTAAGTACAGGTTCATGTCCTTAAGATGGACTCCTACAGCAACAAGAGTAAGATCACATGATCTGCTAGGTATTGTGGCCTAGGAAAATCTCACAGGGCTGTTCTATCTACCTCATCCTACAGGGTTGCTGTGAATGGGAATCAACACAATAGCAGACATAACACAGCCACAAGCCGAATGCAGCCAAACAGATAATCTCATACACATGAAGTGAAAAACTGATGCTGCAGAGGAGTATTAAGGCCGTGAAACACTCAAGCCCAAGGTACGCACTGGCCGACGGGTACATAGGTGCCCTGAAGTATGACAGGTACACAGAACACTCAGAGAATCTGGGAGGCAGGAACAGAGGGACAGAGTCTGTTAACATGCTGCACCTTTCACAAAGGGGGAAACACAAATACATGTGGTTTTTATTCTACCCTTTCGATACTAAACACCACTAACATTTTTCAACATAAATATACTTACTAGAGTGAAAGCCCACATACTTAACTCAGGTTGCTGACACAATGATGGAGAAAGAGAACTTGTGGTAAAGCCATCTTCTCAAGAGGGTCTGTCAACAGGCTGGCTAGGACCCTTGCACCACTGCCCCCACGGCAGGTACACAGAACATGATCTCTGCATTTTCTACAAACTGCTTGAGAATCAAAAAGTGTCTCAAAATAAAAAGTATGAACCAAAAATTAAAGATAGCCTTCAATCTTTCCTGCACTAAGATTGCCAGCCTGGCTATCACACTGCTGCTGCTGCATTTGCTGAATCTGTGAACATGTGGCCATGTCTGGGCCATTCTGTACAGAATGGGACGTGCATGTTGGCCTCTTGTTCCTGCAGTGCAAGGCCAGAGCTTATCTGGGGATGTCAGTACCCTAGCCCTGCTCATCACTCCATCTTGAGACATACATAGCAGCCTCCCCTGCAGTTACAGCAATGCCCAGCAGGCCCAGGTTGGGCAGCCCCACCATTGTCTCCTTACTGATCCCTACAAGCCCCAACCCTCCAAGGACTTTATTCCATTAACCAAGACTAAGCCTGACCAGTGCTGAGTATGGTGCAAGAGGTCCCCTTTATAGTCACTTCTCAGTCTGCAGGTTACCTTTAAGGGGCACTAAAAATAGTCCATTAGTGGAACATCATCACCTCAACTGACCCAAAGTCACTCAAACTCAGACTCAACTTCAAGGAGTGAATCAACAGTCTGCGTGAACTTGACCTGAGTTCTTGCTGTCTTCTTTGCATCCCACAACTGAGCCCCTACATGCAGACTACAAAGGAGGAGGAAGGGTTTTCTCACACAACAGGAATGCCGGGAAAATGCACAGAACTCCAAACCCACTGTCGTCAATCTCTTCTAACAGCAGCCCTACGTGACAGTGCAAGCATACTCCGCAGGTTTTCCAAGGCTGTGGTCATCCAGAGGCAGACTATGCTGCCATGCAGCAGCTGGTCCTAAAAACCACTGAACTTGTGGTGAGCCACAATCAGAGCACCCACCAGGGCGTCCAAATCCATCCTCACCACACAAGTCTCACAGAACTGACAACCACCAATGCACTGCAAGTGGAAAGGTCCAAAGGACAAGCACAACGTGTGCTGTCAGTGCTCCTGTGACAACACCCGCCCACACCATCTGCAGCCCTGGCCTCCCCACCAACCTCAGCTTCCTTCTTCTTTGTGCGGACTTTCTCCACCTCCATGAGGATCTTCTGAGACTCATCCACATTCCCTTCTGCTCCTAGCTGCTCAGCTTTTGCAAGGAGCTTTCCAATCTCTTCATTCAATTCATGTACTTTTTCTGCCTGAGAGAAGAGAGCAGGAGTCAGATAATCAGACACTAGACACAAAAATCCCTAAAGTTGCTCTTGCTGAATTTCCATTAAACAAAGATCAAGATCCATGTTGCGTCACATCCGTTTTAACAAATTTCAGACTTGTTCCCTGACCACAGAGGCCCAGACCATGTCCCACCAGGCCATCATCCTAACATGCAGATCTTAGGATCACCATCCCGTTGTGGTCATCATCCTAGCTAGCACATGGCACATCATTCTTGAGCTTCCTGACACCAACAAAAGCCCCCCTTCAGTCTGACCATTGCTGGCCTATATGCTAAGAAGTAGCACTTTGACCACGTGGAAAGAAAAATTGGAAGTTGACTTAGACCACCTCCTAAGTCACATGACCACAGCCACAAGTTGCCTGGCCACACACAACCTCTCTATAAGTTACCCACTTATAGTTAACTCCTCATTACCAATGCCTCTTCTAAGACAGTAGAAAGCCCCTCCCTCTTTCCCAAATGCCCAGTCACCCACTTCCTTTCCACCCAGGATACATAACTCACCTTAGCTGAGACCTCAGCACTGATCTCCTCCTGGGTCTCCGCCAGGCGCTTCTTGGCAAGCTCAGTTCTCCGGTCGCACTCAGCAATGAAGGACTCCAGATGATCCATTGCCTATTTGCAAAAAGCAGAAAATGGTAATCCTGAGCCCACAAGTCTGACAGGAGTCCACACCTGTATAGGTTCCTTAGAGTCCTGCAGGCACTCACACTACACAGCAGCCAGCCAATGTGTCCACAGCAGGGGAGATCAGAGGGGCTGGCTAACTCGGTGGGCTGCTCAGAAGAGCGTATCCTCCTTCAAAATTTATAAAAGGAGCCCTAGCCCTTAACAATGCCATCAGGAGAATTGAGTCAATCAAACACATAGACATAATGAACAGTGCTCCGAGGGGGGAGCTAGTGACAAGGCATCTTTCAGAGACGATGGGAGATGCGTGTGAAGTACTCACTCGTCTCCATGAGCCATGCATCTATTACTCCCTCATGTTCTAAGGGCAGAGCCCCCTTCCATCTCAAAGACAAAACAAAAGAATAGGTGTTACTGAAAGCTGTGAAAACATTATTTTACAATTTACTGTCTAAAGCAGCGAGAACACTGGTTACTATTCATCCCATTCATCTAAACAGGAAAGACACTGTAAAAATTGATAGGGTCCTCTACAAAGAGCTTGGTAAATGCTCCCATATAACCTCAGATACAAAGAAATAACACATTGCAAAAAGAGACTAACAGGAAACAAAATGGATAAGGCTATTAATTGAAGGCTCAATCATTTAAATGTCCACTGCAGCTGAGTTCAACAGTGTGGGCAACAAGGTCTGAGGAGTAATCCTGCAACAGACAAGCACTTCCATGAACGGACAGCAAGAGCCAATAGCAAGGTGACAGAGAGCTGGCCTTCAGAAAGTTCAAGTGCCTTTTCCAAATAAGTGTCCAGTAGAGGGAACGACTCCATGTTGCCAATGAGCCCAGCCACAAACTTCCCTCAGCAGTGTAGAAATGGGGCCACATCCCGTCTTTGTTCATTGAAATGCCTGCAGCAGGCCTCTCACAAAATCCCTATCGATCAACTGAGACAAACAGGTCTGCAACGTGCATACTTGCACATCCAAGCATCATGTGACAAGGGGCAAGTCACTCCCAGACAGACTGGTAATCTGATAATTAAACCTCACACAGAGCAGGGAGAAGACATCTTTGAACTGCTGTGTTTGGTAAAGGTGAGTCTGCCCTCACCACTAGCAGCATGCACCTCTATTTCTCAATGGTTCTAATCTAAAAACTAGGTTTAAATGATGACAAAAAGAACCAGTTTCCAATAATTAATACCATTTGTTAGCAGGAACCTCAAATCAATTGCCAGGCATCTAAACAGGCCATCTTGCAGAGCTGACTCCACAGAAAGCTGCCAGTCTCCTCAGTGGCAGTGACCCTGGCTGCAATAGAGACCAAGCAAGCAACAGTTCCACCTCCGCAAGGATTCTGGAGGACTTTGAGATCCAGCACCAGCTTCTCATCCTCCCATCAACTTAGTTACAGACCAAGAAAACAAAACATCCCAAACCCACTTCAGTCGAGCTGATCCCAACTCACAGCAACCCTATGGGACAGAGCACAACTTCCCATGGGGTCTCCACAGCTGCAGTCTTCATGGAAGCAGACTGTCTCATCTTTCTCCCAAAGGGCCTGGAAGGTTCAAACGACTGGTTTTTCAGTTCGCAACTGAGTGCTTAAGCACTGTGCCACCAGCACTGTGCTTTGGAGTGCAAAAACATACACGTTGTTCTTTTGTTTTTAATTAATTTTATTATTTTTTGTATGCGTACCGTCAAATCGGATCTGACTGGTATTGGAGGAGATTGTCCCTCCTTCTCCAGCAGAGCATCTGGTAGATTAGAACCATGCACCTCTGGGACTGCAGTGCAGTTCACACACATATTTTAAATTATCTACAAGAAAAAATTTTTATCAACGTTTCCAAAACAGGATATGCTAGCCCCCTTCTGTGACACAGCCTGGCCCAGTGCCAACCTGAACTTGCAATGCCAGGAGCTACCAGAACAACTTTGAAATGAAACAATTTTTCAAAATAATATTTCACTGCTTTAGAAAAATATATATAGCAAAAAGAGATTGCCTTTTAAGAATTTTAAGAGCTCTAGTGATGCTATGGTTAAGGAATCCAGCTGCTAATCAGATCAGCAGTTTGAGCACACCAGCCGCTTCAAGTGAGAAAAGAGGGAGCTTCTGCTCCTCTGCCTTGGAAGCCCTATGGAGAGGCTCTCCTCTGTCCTGTGAGGCAGACAATTATGACTCAACCCACTCTACACAGTGGGTATAGTTTTTAACAATTCAGATCTAAATGATCAATGCCACTGGTTACAATTATCACACTGTGTAACCATTTTCATTATTTCCTCTCTATTCTGGTTCTATAGATCTAGTCTCCTTGTTCAGTACATCTTATCTGGGCTCACAGTTCATTTGTTTAAAGCAATATGCTACCTATGGCAATAACGTTTTTCCCATTTGGATTCAAGGTGGCCAAAAGTAGCTTCAATGCACAATGCACAGGGTATCACAAGATAGCAATCCTGGAGGCTCTTCTACTTTCTATTAGGCTGGTCCTTTTTAGAAATGGGGTTTATTCTACAATTTCTTCTCATTCTTTCCAGGGCCTTCTATTGTGTTGGGTGGGTGGGTGGGTGAAACTGGTTCTTCTGGTCTCAGGTTAGCAAAGGCTGTGGCGCACACAGGCCATTCGCCTTTTGAACTACTTGCTTCTGCACCATGGATTCTGTTCATTCTCTTTAGTATCATAAAGAAAGGTGATCATAGAAGGCTGCTCACAAGCTTTTAAGCCTCAGAAGCTACTTACCAAACTAGGTTGTGGAATCAAGGTGAACTATGTCATGTCAATAAATTAAACTGTCCTATTAAATTACTGTCCAAGCGTTTTAAGCCAATAAGCTGTTCCAGTGAGCTGTCTAGGAAATCTCAACAACTATGACTCTTATGAAACTTTAGAGAGCCAAGGTTTAGCACTTAAACTGTGTAATTCTTTTTAAACTATTTGCTTTATCTTATTTTAAAGCAACATGCAGTGACTGCCTCTATGGAGCAGGGTGGGGCCCAGGGAAGAGGGGCTTTAGGGGTTTCCCATTAAACCTGCCCCTTTGTTTTTAAAGCTAGAGGCAGGAGTCTTCTGCTCATTAAAAACATAAAAGCATTTAAAGAGAATCAAAATCTTCAGGGAATAAAGTTGTCTTGCTCATATGTCATAAACTATTCTAAGTCATTAAATTGGCATCATAAATATTAGCTCCAACAGTACAGTCTGCAATCTGGATGCATCATAACTGATCATTCCTGTTACTAGGCATTTCTGTTATATCCACTTGCTCATTTTTATGCACAATCTTGCCATAAAACACTTCATGCATACATCTTTTCTTGTATGTTAAAACATATTCTTGGGGGGGGGGATAAATTTAAAAAAACCAACATATTTGGTGAGCTCTGGTAGCCTAGTGGCAAGAGGCTGCACTGCAATCCCAGAGGTGTGCAGTTCGAATGCACCAGATGCTTTGCTGGAGGGACAATCTCCTCCCGTACCAGTCAGGTCTGATTTGACAGTACGCACTTACACAAATACTACTACTTAAAAAAAAACACCCAAAAAACCCAACATATTCTTAGGACAGAGACTTGTGAAAGTCACAGGGTAGAAATAGATGCACACTACTTTGTCCTAACCAAGTAGAAGTTCTGTAATTGCTCCTTCTCCCATGTTCCAGTCTCTCTTCACTTCAATGTGTCCAGATTCTCCATAAGTCACTGTATGGACTGAACACAGCCCTCTAACCTATTCCTAGAAGCACAGCATTCAAAAATTATGTGGCTCTTCCTAAGCTGGACTCTGCACTAAAAAGGCCATGCTCAGTTTAAATGTGAAGATTGTGAAGCCAAGTGGAGAAAAACCAGATGAATTCAAGTCAGGCATCTCTCAGGCTCTTCTTGAGCTGGAGATGAACTCAGACCTAAAGGCTCAACTAAGGGAGCTCAATATAACCACAGCTAAGGAAACTTAAGTTGGTGGTGGTCGGAAAACTATTGTAACTTTTTTCCTGTTTCTCAAATGAAATCTTTCCAGAAAATCCAAGTCCGTTTATTATGTGAACTAAAGAAAAAGCTCAGTGGAAAGCATAATGTCTTTACTGTTCAGAAAATTCTGCCTAAAGCAACTTGGAAAAGCTGCACAAAAAATAAACAAAAGTGCCCAGGAGCCACACCCTGACAGCTGTGCATGATGAAATCCCTGAAGAACTGGTATTTCCCAGTGATATTATGGGCAACAGAATCTGTGTTAAACTGATGGCAGCTGGCTTATAATGGTCCACTTGAACAAAGCACAGTAGAATAATATAGAACATAAGCCTTAAACTTTTTCTGAGGTATATATGGAACTCACAGACAAGGATGTTAATTTTTAATTTCCAGAGTTTCAATTGTAAAAACAATGACTAAATATAGTCACCATTTCCAGAAAATAGAAAAAGGAAAGAAAAAAAAAAGATGTAGTAAGCATGCCAACCAAGTCTTCTTATACTCAGACAAGTATTTCTGTAAGACAACTTAAAAAATCATTAGTGGTGACTCAAAGTCCATACGTTTCACACATGTGGAAAAGAACAACTGATGAGAATTTAAAATCCTAACAAAAGTTAATGTCACTTATAAGTTCAGCAACTAATTAAAAGTAACAGATTTCAAACCTTCACCTTTAAGGACTAAATCTTAATTGTGAAGTGATCAAGACTAAAAATCTGAGTTAAAAAAAAACATTTCTCAGGGAATAAACATAAATAACAAGAGTATTTTATAGCAAAGTGTTTATGCTAATTCATTCATAATACAGTGGCTGCCAACAACTCAGTTGGGCTCAAACACAGAAGAGACTGATGAAAAACTGGACAAGGTTCTGTTGTGACACACACTGTGAGCTATGAGCTGGAGCTGCTCTTTCGACATCTACCACAACCACAAACAGAAGTTATGAAGTGCGTCGTTCAACCTTCCAAACTTTTCAAACAATTCAAGTAAATTTGGATTAATATGCCTACGTTGTACAAAAAAAATAAACCTTGTACACCTCCTGGGATGACAGCCATTGTAGAACTTTCAGAATCCAACCTGAATGTGGACAGTAAGTGATACCTGGCACGCAAGGGCAGTCCATGCAGTGGAGCAGGGTGAGCCCAGGAAGTTATAGTAAGTCTAGTTGGTGACTGGACCAGTCACCTTCATGGCCAAATATGAATGAGGCTCCCTAAACTTGCAATTTTGACAAGACAAATTCAAGTTGAGCCTTGATAAATCTGATATCTAGAAATGGAGGCAGCACTGTCAAACTTATTTGTACCAAAACATGGGACAGAATGGTGGCTCAAGAACCTTTCCCACTAAATAGGGATCTCTAATGAGAAGAGGAAGAAGAGGTCACAGAGGAGGAAGAATATTGAAAGTTGTAAAAGTGACTTCCACTTAGCTAAAAAAACTGATAAACAGTCATCATTAGCTTAAATACATTTCAGCTGTTTTAATTTATGGTAAGAGACTTATCTAAGTTTAATGTGCATAACTAATAAAATGATGTTACTTTACTTTGGTATAATGAAATCAAGCTACTCTTGTATAACAATTTGTATAAGGCTAACTATTACTAAAAAAAAGAAGTAGGGTTAATTTTATAGTATTAAAGGATATGAATCACATCTCAATAAAGTTGTCATTAAAAAAACCCCTTATTTTTGTATATATACTTCTAAGATTCTAAATCTTGGAAGTTTCTAGGTCAGGTTCAGGTAAATGAAGGGCTTTTATGAGTAACTTATATTGCCTAGACCCAAGATAAGCTGCAAACACAGTCTGAAGCATAATGGGGAAAAGCATCTTTCTAAAGACAGGTTTAGAAATCCTGATCCAGAAAGTTAAGATGTTTCCTTTCTCTGGTAGCAAGGCTGACATATACCTGTAAGAAAACATTGAGACAATCCATCAAAAAATGTAGGTATTGTTTTGGGATAGTATGGTGGTGGTTTGGTTTTATGTGCGCGTGCTTTAACTATCGTGTGGCAATTCTATGTACTATCTAAAGAATCTGAATATAAAGCTTAGATGAATTTGAGGTAATGCTATTCTGTTTGGGGTATTAACTCATACAGTTTACCCTTTTTTGTTCCTTTTTTCATACAGGCTCTCTTATCATACATTACTTGATGTAGGTTTCTTCAGAGTATATTTATGAATTACATACAGACTTGTCATGAAAACTTTCTGATGTAATTTTCCTTTGATGAAAGTGTTGAAATTCATCTGCCAATATTGTGTATATGTGCACTTTCTAAAGTAGACATAATACTGTTAGCAGTAAGCATTTTGTCCAGATTAAGGTTAAACAGACCAGGATATGCACAATATGATACAGTTCTATAGTTATTTTTAAATTCTTGAGAAATAATGTTTGGTTACTGAAAAAACAGTCTTACTAACTTTCAAATAAAAACTTAGATTGCCAAAACAAACAAACAAACAAACAAACAAAAAAACCCTGGAGAGCTCTGGTGGCCTAGTGACAAGAAGCTGCAACTGCAAGCTCAGAGGTGCACACTTCAAATCCAAAAGATGCTCTGCTAGAGGAGGAACAATCTCCTCCTGTACCAGTCAGATGTGATTTGACGATACACACAAAAAATAATGAAATAAAAAAAATTTTTTAAACAAAACAAAAAAACCCTAAGTAAATTCTCCCCATGGCTCAACTCTTAACTAAACAATAGAGGTGTATAAGTTGAATGCCACCAGGGAAGAACTCATGTAAGGAGGCTAATACAGAAGGAAAAGGACAGCATTCACTCAGGGATGAAGAAAAGACAAGAAGAAATGGAAGGAAACTAAATATGAAGAAATGGAAGAGTGATGTTACCTGGCAGGGAATGCAATCAGGATCATAAGGTAAAATGGGTAGAAGCCAATTTGCTTTATAGAAGTTCACTCCAAATCACAATATAAAGCTAAAGAAGACAGTACTAGGTGAATGGGAAAGGGGTGCTCTCCCTTGAGAAGTAACTACTTAAAGCAACATTCTGCCATGTGTTGGGGACAACTGAAGCAACCAGTCCCAGGAGGGAAAAAATATCCAACCCACACAAAGTTGCTTAGGGGCACTCACACAAGAAATTTCCACTCCAAAGTCTCATGTTAGCCAAGTTGCTGTTAAGAGGCATCTGAAGTTAATGCAAAGATTCAACAGAGTATACAGCGTATCTGTCATCAAACCACTACGGTTAAGTCCATTCATGCATAGCTGGCAACCCTGTAGGATGGAGCAAAACTGTCTATAGAAACCTTACTTTAAGCAAGCCCTGGTGGCCTACTGGCAAGAAGCTGCACTGTAATCCCAGAGGTGTGTGGTTCAAATCTACCAGATGCTCTGCTGGAGAAGGAAGGACAATCTCCTCCTGTACCAGTCAGATCCGATTTGATGGTACATACATACACACACACACAAATAATAATTTTTTTAATAATAAAAATATTTCTTTAAAGAAAGAAAAGAAACCTTACTTTAGGAACAGATTGCCCAATTTTTCCCCTGTGAGCAGCTGGTATTGTTTGAACTGATGACTTTATATATTAGCAGCTAAGCAAATAACCACTGCAACACAAGAGCTCCTATGTTAATAAAGTACCTGAAAAAGAATTACTTTTTTAAGATATCTGGTTTTCAATCCATTTTTCTCTAGCTAGCAACTTATTCTTTAAAAATTTCCCTGGGGGGTGAGAAACAGCTTTTCTGGTTCAGAGTTCCTCTGGCCCCTTCCTCCCAACATGCAGTCTCAGCACTGAGTCCTGGTCATAACCACGACAGAGGAACAGAGCAAAGGAAGGAGAATGATGGAGATAGCTAAATCACACACTCACTCAATAGGTCAGGACTTCACTATCACACCAGCTTGCAGTCTTCCAAAGGACCATGATACTTAAAAGGACATGCAGCTGTGTCTGTAATATTAACACTCTATGATGAGAGGGGCTGACTGGAAGGAAAAAAAAGCCTAAAAAGACAATTTTAGTAAACAAATTGGAGTGTAGAGAGAATAAAGGCTTGAACAGTACTTCTTTAAATAGATTTACTAATATACGCAAAAGCTTGCAATCACTGAATCCTAAGGGAAATTATCATCTCACAGCCACTAAATTGTAAAAATTAACTAACTTGATAATACCAAGTGTCAATGAGGACATAGACACAAAGCTATTGGGGATGTAAAATGGCACAAAATCAGTTCCAACTTGATGTGTTTTTATAAGACAGGGCAGGATGCCCACCAGGGTTTCAAAGGCTGTAAATCTTTATAGAAGCAACTTGCCAAACCTTTTTCATGCAGAATTGTTTTCCCTTAGTTGACAGCCACTTTAACCACTGTGCCACCAGGACACCATCATTTGTCCTAGTACTTTAAAAAGTATGTAACACAGAAAAATACTACAGTACTACTCTGCATAAACATCTGCATCCTTTGCTTCTTTCTCAGGAGCCAGCAGCAGCTTTCCCAGGAACCCATCCTAGATAAACCCAAACATCAAGAAACCATCAGAGACTATTCACAAAACTGTTGGTAATAGCAAAAAGCCAGAAATAGCCCAAACGGCCAAGTCTGAAGAATATTTAAGCAGCAATAAATCAAACACCACCCCCTAAAAAAAGAAAACTCATTGTGGTCAAATTGGGTCTTACACAATCAGAGCAGAACTACCTCTAAAGTGATAAATGTTTTACAGACAGATGTAAACTGCTACTTCATTCTCCTAAAAAGCAGCTGGTATATGTGTTTCCCTGACTTTATGGTTAGCAATCCACTGCTTGAACCACCACACCACCAAGATTCCAAAAGCAAAGATGCCAACATTCATTCCATGGCACATATGAGAATTGTAATATTGAATAATAAAAGTTAAACCTTTACAAGAATCTATCCAATTATCAATAACAATGGCAGCACTTGTCTCAATATACTAAGATCACAGTGGTCTCCTGCTTTAGCTATTTCTAGAGTTCTTTTATCCATTTGTTCACTGCTGTGTGATCCAAACCCAGATGACCCCCTGTCTGGATCTGTTAAAAAAAAATTATGCAGAGCATAGTATCAGAAGTATGCCATGTGATGCTACCTTAAAGTCGGAGTAACTTGAATTATAGCTGGAATAAACTTTAAATTACTGTTAAGAAAAAAAGTTAAAACTTTATCTACATTATGAAGCCATTTTCGAAAATAAGCAAAAACTTTGTCCAAGGAATCACAAAGTTACATCATAATGTATTTTTAAAAGGCAGTAGTAATACAAACTACAGGACAATGGCAACGTGAGGGAAACACAGTTGGAGAGAAATAGCTATGCTCAAGCTTCTGGCTTCAGTGTCAGATCATAGGAGTACTCTGCTCATCACTTAATACATGTTACATTATTCTGTTACCTCAACATATGGCTGTTCACGTAGGAATGACATCAGTGTAAATCAAAACTTACATCCAATTCAAAAAACAGGTCTCTTTCTTTACTTGCAATCTCATAATCTGCTCGCAAGGCTAGGTCGTGGATTTTGGTGCACTCTCCTAAATCCATGCGCTGTGAAGAGAAAGAAGATACTCAGAAATGAACACATGACGCCGCCACCGCCATTTTACCACAATAAAGAAGCTTTCAGCTGCAGCGAAAAAAAAAAAAAAAAGAAATGAACACATACCCAAAGGACAAAGCACAGAACAAAACCAGAGTTCCTCAACCAATGAATAAATGAGATCTGTTGAATCCTAAGGACATGGATTATTAAAAAAATACTGAGAAATACCTGAGCAGTTGTTCTACTTGATTGCAAAAAAAGAAAACACTTAGTAAAGTGGACTGTGGACTTGGGCTGGAGGGGACTGTGTTAACAGTGAAAGACATTTTTTTTCCCCTTTTCAAAGAGAAAAGAGAACTGGGGGAAGGGGTGGGCAGGGAGGAAAATGTGCAACAATGAATAAATGGGGGGGAAAGTAAATGGGAAAAATGTGCTGTAAAATATATATATTTATGTTGCATTTTAAAAAATACTTAAAATGGATATATTTAACAGAGTAAAGAGATTTATACTTCATTTTAGATTGCAGAGACCACTGGAACTACCTCAATGAAAAGCACCGCAATTAACTACTTTTGCCATCAGTCAGTTACACAGGAAATCTAAGTGTTCCTGAATAGTGCACAGGGTGAGAGAGCAAGGAAAAAGCCAGAGTACCAACTACATTGATGTGCTGCCTGGTTCCTTGCAAACTCGGCGCCCAAGCTGTGGAGAGCAGCTGGGGAAAAGAACAGATGGAAACTGGATACAGCATGATTTGGTCTAGATCTTTGTACATAAAGCTCAGCAGGCAGATTCAGAACCACACTAACCCTCAAAACAATCTCCCATTTTGGACTCCTCTCACTGGACTACCCAGTCGCCTTCTAGATATAATCAACCAGTGTGTTCACCAAGAGATAACAAATAGCATGGAGCCCTTCCCTATAAAGACAATACTACTGAAAGAGAAATGAAATTACACACTACAGTTTATCACTGAGTGAAATGCTGTTGTTCTGTATGATGGAAACTACCTCACAGCTGACCTACTAGCAAGTTTAATCACCTTGCCAGGGAAGAGATTGCCCATCTTTTCCCTTCAGAGCAGCTGGTGGATTCCAATAGCATGCCTTATGGTTGGCAATTCAACTCCTTGCCACTAAGCCACCAGAGCTACCTAAGCCAAACTGTTTTTGTCAAGGGCCATCAAGTAAAACTCATAGCAACTCTAGAAATTTGAACCCTGTCGTAGTCTGTGCATCCACACAATCGCTGACACACTTGAGCCCACTGCTGCAGTCACTGTGTCAAACCACCTGGTTGAGGGTCTTCCTCTCTTTGACCATCCCTCCACCTTTCCAAGTATGATGTCTCTCTCAAGTTACACACAAAAAGACAAATACTATATGATCCCAAGTTAAGAAAATATCCTGAATAGGCAAACAAAAAAAGCAGTTTTCAAGGAATGAGAAGAAAATGGTGAACTACTGCAAAAGGGTGCGTGTTCCTGTTTCAGGTAATGAAAGCAAAGAAATGGATCAGGGTGTTGGCTGCATAAAATGATAAACATAACTAGCATCACTGACCCATATTTTTTTATTATTATTTTTTTTGTGTGTGTATCATCAAATCAGATCTGACTGGTACAAGAGGAGATTGTCCCTCCTTTTCCAGCAGAGCACCTGGTGGATTCAAACTGCGCACCTCTGGGATTGCAGTGCAGCTTCTTGCCACTAGGCGACCAGAGCTCGCCTAGACCCATTTATTTAAAGATGGCTAGAACAATATTTTACCTAAAAAAAAAAAGTTGCAGCACTTGGTGCAGAGGATCAAGGACTGCAGTCTTCAATACTGATAGCATCTCAACATCAAGAAAACAAAAATCCTCACAACTGGACCAATAGGTAACATCATAAGAGATGGAGAAAAGGTTGAAACTGACAAAACTATTTCATTTTCCTTGAATCCACAGTCAATACTTTTGGTACCAGCAATCAGGAGATATATAGCATTGGGAAAATCTTGTCAGGGATCTTTGCAAAGTCCTGAAGAGTAATGACATCAATTTAAAGACTAAGGTGCTCTTGAGTCAACCCAGTCTTTCCAATGACCTGCTATGTATGTGAGATCTGGACAATGACTAAGGAGGGCAGAAGAATTACTGATGCCTTTAAACTGTGGTGGTGCAGAAGAATGCGGAGTATCCTACAGACTGCCAAAAGAACGAACAGATACAACATGGAGAAAGTGCAACCAGCATATTCCATGGAGGCAAAGATGGTCTCACATATTTTCAGCATGTTGTTAGGACAGGCTATTCCTTGGAAAAAGCTATCATGCTTCAAAATGTAGAGGGTCAGTGAAGGAGCAGAAGACTCTCAACAAGATGGACTGATAGTGTGTCTGTGGCAACAGATTCAAATATGCCGAAGTTGATAAGGATGGTGCAGAATAGGACTAGGTTCAGATCTACTGTTCACAGGGACACTATGAGTCAGACTAGACAGCACTTAACAACAAAACCAAATACAACTATACATATAAAATGATATCCTGTCAGATTAGTAGGAGGTACATCTGGACCAAAATCCTGGATACAAGGCACTGTAAAGGTCTCATACAGCTCTGGTCATTGAAACAGAGTAACAAATCTGTATACTTAGGCCCAATATAACAAGTGATAACACAAAAATAAAACCCAACTTCCCAGTCAGAAGGTTCACCCCAAGGTCAAGCTAAAAATTACAATCATATTAAAAAATATATTAAAAAAATATGTATTTTTCAAATGCTTCACTCTAGTTAGAGCAAACTCACACATCAGGAGCAGAGTGCCTATTCCAGGGTCTTTAAAAAGTCCCTCCATAGGGGAGCTCTGGTGGCCTAGAGGTAAGGAGCTGCAACTACAATCCCAGAGGCACACAGTTTGAATCCACCAGATGCTCTGCTGGGGAAGGAGGGACAATCTCCTTCTGTACCAGTTAGATCTGATTTGACGGTACACTCACACAAAAATAATAAAATAAATTTAAAAAAAAAAAAAAAGTCCCTCCAAACCACCAGAGACAGAGATAGAGCAGAGGGCTGGGAAGACAACCATTAAGGCAGACAAGCATTAAGGTCATTTTCACTTTGACCAAAGATCTACTTTCCTTCATCCCTACTCTAAGGCCAGAGTAAGAATAAGTTATAAATACAGTTCTTCAGCTGTAACTGTCATCTCTACCTCTATAAAGCCAACAATATTTAGGTCAATTTTCTCAACCCCATGTGGTTCTTTAAAATACAGTTCCCACAAACAAAGTTGACTGATATAGCTGTAGAATAAGTGGTAAAAGCTGAAAAGAAATGCTTAAAAATTAATTAAGGCTCTTCTGTTAAAAGACAACTAGAAAAGTATGTACTAAAATTTTATATATAAATTTCTATTCTAAGAACTTCAACAGTCAAGAAAATATTGAAATCATAATGGTATAAAGAAAAAAATTCTTGGTTGTCCTCTTTGGCATAAAACCTCTCAGAAGCACTCCTGCTCGTGCATAATTTTGGGGTACACCTTCTCTAGGAGCCACCATTTTAGCTTTGCCAAGACCATAAGGGAGGTTATGGCCAGTCCCACTCTTTTATCACAAGGTAGGCAGAATACTACACACTAAGGGACAGTTAAATCCCATCAGTCATTTCACACTGTACCCTCTGATGGTCAGCCCCACTGACAAGAATGCACTTGTCAGCTCTGTTACTCACTACCTTCATTTCCTCTGTCATATCCTTACTCAGTGTACATTTATTCTAAATTTGGTGGATTAAAGAATGAAAGATTATTTATTGGAACTCGACTCTTAACAGAAAGAGAGTCTTACAAAGCCCACAACTATCATTTTATAATTTAATACATGTGCTGTGTACTATAAAAACTTCCCACTTATGTTTCAAATATGCTGGTTTCTTAAAATAGGAAACTATCAAGTCATAATCATCCCCAAATGATTTTTAAAAATCTGAAGACGTTGGAGACAAAGTCCATCTAGCATATTTACCCTGAAAAACAAATCAATCAGCCCAGAATCTTCAAAGAATTGCCTGTTGATCTGAAGTATATTTTTAGCTAAAGACTAAACAAAAATAGTTGCAGTGTTAGTTGTGACTACTTGAATGAAAGGGAAGCTCTAGTGAGATAGTGTTTATAAGTTGTGCTACAATCCCAAAGGCAGAGAGTTAAAAATCCACCAGCTGCTCTATAGAAAAAGGATGGGCAATTTCCTCCCATGCAACTTACTGCCTCAAAAACCCACTGGGTCAATTCTGACTTGAGGGCACATATCAACAACAATGTCAATGAAAATGTTAACTTTACACACTGTCTAAATAGTGCAATAAATTTCACAATACAAAATCCCATCAAACTAAGGGAATCTATAAGCTGAAATGCAGTGAACTATTTCTGCATATTGAACATTAACAACCTACAGAGCGTCCAAATCCAACCGTTCCCTGAGGTCCTCCCAAAATGCACCTACCGTCCCAGCCAGGATGTCATGGGGGCAGCAGTCCAGAAGGTGACTCTTGCAGACACGATCATCTGTAAACTTGACCCTCTGTCTGGTTTCGTCTCCTGAAATTCATGTGTGGTTTTAAATAAGACAATATTACCATGTTAACCACAAATGGGTATTTGGTATAATAATTCACCCGGATTTGCAGACTATCATTTCTGTGTTCTTTCCTGAGATACACTGAAAAATTTATCTATTTACAAGTGGAGCAGAATAAAGAAGTCTTACCATGCTGAGAGTATCATGAAGAAATAGACTTAGTGAGCTCTGACTCTGACATTGTGCAAAGGAAGTCAAGGAGTCAGCTGTAAAAGGCTGACAAGCACATTAATCCCACATACACATGTGGGGAATGGGGTACAGACCATGAATCGCCACATGATACACAGCTGGTATTTTCTAACATCAAGAGCTGTTTACTAACCCAGTCTTTTCTTATGGACAATTGCATAGGCAGTGTCTTTCCAAAGTTTACAAGAAGAAGGAAGCTTCCAAATGCCACCTGTCAGTAACCTATACCTATTCTTCCTATCCCCATTTTGCCTCCCACTCAACAACAACAAAAAAAAAGAAAATAGAGGAAAAAAAAAAGAAAAGAAGGGGGAGCTGGCACCTGGGAGTCACTTTTATCAAGACAGTACAGGGGGAGGGGAAAAAAAAAAGAGCAGAAAAGAACTAGGTTAGTCAATACACACTGTGAGCTCCAACATATACTGTACCCATCTGCATTCTTCAAGACCTCAGCTGCAGAATTTTATGCCCGCTGTTGAAAAGTTTTAAAGGAAAAGTTTTCTTGCCCACACCTGCAGTAAGGAAGTTAGGGGAATGATACATAAAAGTAAAGGCAAAGTGGTATGTGATAAACTTTAAAGCTGACCCGTGTCTATGACACAGAGCTGTGTAATTACTCAAGGAAGAATATAGTCTAGGGTTGCAAGCATCCAGATTTAATGTTGTGTCTCTCTCTCTTTAATTGAAAATGTTTTCTTTCTAAACTACACTTTTAAAGTTACTCGTGAAAAAAGCAAACACTTTTTTGTTATAACAGCTTAGAAATTGGTTGTGACTCACGGCTCGATGAACATGAGGCTTTGCTTTTCTGCAACTCCCTTGCAGATTGATGTAGGCAGGCAAAGATACACTGAACCTTTATAAATAAAATAGAGGGGCCACAATTGTTCAGTTTGTATGAAATAAAAATATGGGAAGCAATTCAAAAGCAACTCAATACACAAAGAAAGCTAAAAAAAAAAGTAAAGCACTTGACTGCCTAGGAAATAAAGTGCGAAAGGGATCTCTAATGCCCTGCAACTGAGCAAGTGTGAATTTTACAGCTCTGTAACATCGGTAGAAAGAGAAACCAAAACCCGCAGCAAATACGGAGCTTTGCGAAAGTATTGTTTTCCTCCCTACAGTACAACCTACCTAACACCTGCATCGCTATCTACACAGACAGGCTCTCCTGTGGCTGGGGGCGGGGAAGCACTCGCAGGAACCCAGGTGAGAAAAGCCCTTGCAACGTCCGGAGGCCCGTCTGGCTCACTCGGGTGCAACCCCTTTGCCGAGGAGCCTCGAGGAAGTCCGCCACCTGGCTGCCGGCGACCCGGCGCCCGCGCTGGCTCTTGCCCCAGTGCGCGGAGGCTGCGAGGCAGCGGCCGGGAGGAAGTCGCAGGAGGAAAGGCCAAGAAGGGACAGGAGCCCGGCCGACCGCGCGGGCTCCCAGGGAGGAACCCCGCCAGGGAAGAAGTCAGGCCACGGCTCAAACAAAGGCCCCGGCGCCTGCGGTCGGACACGGGGGAAGGGAGGGTGTAGCAGCACCCGCGCAGGCGCAGATGCTCGGCGCACCACCCTCAGGGCGCCCGGCGGCCTCACCTCGTTCCCGCCCCAAGCCCCTCGCTTGGCTGGCCGCCCCGACTCACCGTCCCGGGCCGTCCCCATAAGTTGGTCCAACAGGGCCCGCATCTGCGCCTGGGCGGACATGGTGGTTAGCGTGGACAACGGAGTAGGCCACAATAGCTTCTAAAGGTGACAGCGGCACAGACGAGGAAAGCTAGTGGCTTCGGCTTCATCCGCTAAATTCCTTCCCGCCGCGAGGCACCTTGGGAGGAAAAACGTCAGCGTCGGCGCTCGGTCTTCTGGGAAATACAGTTCTTTTGACAGCACTCCACTCGCGGGTCCTGAAGTGAGACTGGCTGGGGGGGGGGGCGCTCCAGATGTCCCAAGGGACTAAGCCAAAATCCCCAAACCAGTTTATTCCAAACTCCAAGATTTCAATTTCTGTGCTATATTGACGTTAAAGAATAGAATACAGTATAGTTCAATGTTGGTTGCTGTCTGTTCAATGTTAGTTGTTGTCTGTTCTGTTTATGTGCCGTAGAGACTCATAGTACCCCTATCCTGAGTCAGTCTCACTGTCTCCGATACACTTAACCCCATTTACTGTATTTACTATGTTTGTGTTTCCAAAATCGATGGCTCAACCTCAGTACAATCTGTTCTATTGTACATGTTGGTGGACTTAAAGAAGAAATCAGAGAGAAACGAGAGAAAGCTTAATGCAGCTTTATTAAAGGGAGGAAATGGGAGCGCCCGGGTGAGTTCCTCATCCTGGAGAGGCAGAATGGGAAGTCACACTTACTGGGAAGGATTTTTATCAACAGAGTCTTTAGGGAGGGACATTCCACTCTGATTTACGAGCCACCTGCTACCTTAGCTAGACAGGCAAGGCCATTTTCTTATATTTTTTTATTAAATTTTATT
>NW_006399901.1:7529416-7536676 GCF_000299155.1 Elephantulus edwardii | reverse complement strand
CAGACTAACAGTACATAGGGTTTTCAAGCCCTATTATTTTCAGAAGTGGATGGCCTAATGTAGTGGGTTCTAACTCATCAATCACACTAATTGCTGATGAGTCTGAACCAACAACAGGTAAATCACTAGGAGGAGATTGTCCACCAGTCTCCTCTTCCACTTCCCACCTCAACCCCATCCAGAATGGCTGGGGTCTCTAAACTGCCCAAGATGTGGTGCCTTTGAGTTAGCAGTGTAACTCCCTATGGACTAGCCACCAGAGCAAGCATAGGAGGCAAGTGAAAATACTGTCTTGGGTCAAGTGACATCTTTAATATATATATTACCTACCCGAAGGGTAGGAGTTTGGATCCACCAGCAGCTCCAGTGAGAAATATGGACATTCTCCAGTGCAGTTTACTACCTCTGAAAACACGCTTGAAGGGACAGCTGTGAAATTCTACAGCAGGCAGCGTATATAAATATAGACGCACACACAAAAATGTTGTTAAGTACCTTCAAGGCCACTGTGACTCATAGCAACCCTATGCACCTATGATGGAAACCTTGTTCTGATACATAAACAGAACTGGAAAACTCATGGTATTTGCTTGCTACTTATATGGGTATCAGCCTCTAGAATGACTTGTGACAATTGAGTGAAGCATGTTGACTCTCTGAGCTCAGGAGCCACCATTCAAAGAGTAAAAATAGACCCATGTAAACAAGCCCTGTATGCTGTTATTGTGGAGAATGCAGATTGGACAGGAGAGCCTCAGCCCAGTGCAGACCACTCCCAGCTGATGCGGCAGCCATCTTCCCGGGTGGTGAGTTTTCTCAAGCCAGCACAGCCAAACACAGGAGAGTTTTCTCTATCTTATATTAATGGCTGATGGGTCAGATAGGCTTACACTTACCCAGAGCTGGGTGATCTACCCCCGCCAGAGGCCTCCTCCTTCTTCTTAACATCCCCCAACAGTTACGGTATTTAAAAATCCACAATAGCAAAGAGATGGAAGCAACCCAAGTGCCCATCAATAAATACATAGGAAAACTATGATACATTCACATAATAGAATATTATGCAGCACTGAAAACAACACTATGCTGAGTGAAATTTCTCCGTTACAAAAGGACAAATATTATATAACACTGCTTTTATGAAATAGAAGAGACATGGAGAGGCTGGAAAAATAGGAAAAGAGTGGATCGGTAATGAACACTGCAGTAGAACAGGTGAGGGAAATAACTGTCCGAAAGGAATATATGATTAGGCATTATATGTGTGAAAACAATCTGGAACAAAGGATGCCTTGTGGGGTGGCCTGGGGAAGGGAGGGAAGGAAATGTACACCAAAGAATAATAATAAAAAAAGATTAATGTATTTTGTTATGTTGTTGTTGTTATGTGCCATCGAATCACATGCATCTCATAGTGACCTTATGTTCAACAGCTCTGAACCCTGCCCTGTCCAGAGCCAGTCTCACTAACTCCAGCACACCTAACCCCCTTGCCCCAGTTACAGTGTTAATCCACCTCATCTGGGGTCTTCCTCTCTTGCATGGTCCCTCCACTCTTCAAAGCATCATGTCCTTCTCCAAGGATTGGTCTCTGCTGGCCATATGCCCCAAGTAGGTGAAACAGAGTTTCAAAATCCTAGCCTCCAAGGAGAAACTTGATTTCAACCTCTCTAAAACAGACCTATTTGTTCTCCTGACTGTCCATGGTATGTTCAATGCTCTTCTCAAGGATCACAATTCAAAGGCATCAATTCTTCTGTCATCCTTAGTCATTGTCTAGCTCTTTGATAGATAGCATGTAGTTGTGAAGACCATGGCCTGGATGAGGCTCACCTTAATTTCTAGACTGATGCCATTACTCCTCAGCACTCTGGAGAGGTCCCTGACACAGACTTCTCTGATGCAATTTGTCTTTTGGTTTCCTGACTGCTTGTGCCAAGAGTGTTGATTATGGAGCCGAGTAAGCTGGATTTTTTTAACAACCTCAATCTCTTCTTCATTCATCATGGTGCTGCCAATTGGCCCAGTGGTGAGAATCTCTGACTTCTTGATGTTTCGCTTCAATCCATATTGAAGACTACCATCATTGACCTTCTACAGCAATGCTTCAGGTCCTCCTCAGTTTCAGCAAATAAGTTTCTCACCTGCAGAGTGCAGATTGTCTATCATTCTTCTTCCAATCCTGATTCCACACTCCTCCTCATAAAGTTAATATGCCACACTCCTCATAACAATTATCATTAACCAATTATCATTAATGTATTTGGATTGCATGTTGGGTCAATTTCAGATTGCAAAAATTGGGTAAAAATTCTCAATTTATTCCACTTTGGCTCTAGATGGAGGAGCATATATTTGAATAATAATCATGTTAACAGGTCTTTTTTGTGTATGGATATTATCCTATCACTCACATTATATTTTAGGATTGTTGTTTGTTGTTTGATGCTGTTGAGTTGTAGACGACTCATAGCGACCCTATGAACAAAACAGCCTGAGCACTGTTCGTACATAGAGTTTCTGGAGCCAAGCCATTTCGGAAGTGGATGCCGCTTCTGCTTCCAGGCTTGATTTAGTCGGGAAGCTCCAGCCAATACTGTCCACCGTGGGTACCCATTACCACAACTGGCACATCACTGTCACAGTCTTCAGCATCACAGTAACCACGAGTTACTTCTGTACAGCAACGCACAGACCAGTGCTATACCACCTAGAAGAATGTTTGACAGGAAAACAATTTGAACCTGGCTGAGGGCCACAGATGAAAATCACCCACCTTCAGCTTGGTAGCATAGCTTCCTTTCCACTAGGCCAACGTATCTCTCTCTTTATAGTCGTCACTGTTATATAATTTAGGATAGACAACATTATATTTTAGGATAGAACTTGAAATTGACTTTTTACTATGAATGCAACACCATTATTCTTCTGTCTGTTTTTCATTCCCAGTTTGGTATACCACATGATTATCTGACTCAAAGTGACCAAAGCTGATCCATCGCATCTCCCTAATGCCTAGTATGTCAATATCCATGTGTTTCATTTAATATTTAACAATTTTCAGTTTTCCAACATTCAAGTTAAGTACATTCCATGTTCCAATTGTTAAATGATGTTTGTTACTGATTTTCCTAATTTCAACTGACTTCCAATCTAGGATCTACCACTACACTATGATAACTATCCTCTTTGTTTTGTGTTCATAGAGTTTTCAAAAGTAAATTTGCAATTAGGGACCTTTCCAAAGTATTGAGGAGTACTGATCTCAGCTTGAAGACTAAGGTGTGTCTGATTTGGGCCGTAGTCTTTCAGATTACTAACTATGCATCTGAGACCTGGGCAATGAATAGAATGACAGAAAAAGAATTGATGCCTTTGAGCTGTGGTGCTGGCGAAGAGCACTGAACATCCCATGGATGGCCAAGAGAACGAAAATATATATAGCTTGGAGAGAGTGCAGCTGGAGTGTCTTTAGAGGTAAGAATGATGTGGCTTTGCCTCACATACTTTGGACATGTTGCTAAGGGGGACTATTCCTTGGAAAGGGAAATTATGTTGGGAAAGGTGAAAGGTCGGCAAAGAAGAGGAAGACCCTCAATCAGGTAGATTGATATGGTAACTGCTGCATTGGGCTCTTGTGTGTCAGGAAGATGGCACAGGATAGAACAGGGTTCAGATCTTTTGTTCATAGGGTCACTATGAGTCATGCTCGACTCAATGCACTTAACAACAACAAAACAGTTCCTTTTAACAGTCAAATGATCTGTTCTGCATATAGATTGAAAAGATATGGAGACAGGATGCATCCCTGCTGCACTCCTTTCCTAATTTTGAACCGTGCAGTGTTTCCTAGCTCTGTTTTGATGACTGCTTCCTGATCCAAGTTTCTCATAAGCACAATCGACTGTTCTGGGATTCCCATTCTTCTCAACATCAACCACAATGTGTTGTGATCTACATAGTCAAATGTCTTTACATAGTCAATGAAGCACAGATAGACATTCCTTTGGTACTTTTTGCTTTCAGCCAAGATCCATCTGGCATTGGCAATAATGTCCCTAGTGCCACAGCCTCTTCTAAATCCAACTTGTATTTCTTGTAGTTCTCTGTTATTGGACTGCTCCAGTCATTTTTAGATAATATTCAGCAATTTTTTTGTATGTGTGTAATATTAGTGATATTGTTTAATAATTTCCACACTCAGTAAGATCACGTTTTTTGGGGGATAGGAATAAATATGGGTCTCTTCCAGTTGGTAAAGGACAATGAATAAGGATGACAGAAGAAGAATTGGTGCCTTTGATCTGTGGTGTTGGAGAAGAGCATTCAACATCCCATGGATGGTCAAGAGAGCAAGCAGATATGTCAAGGAGAGTGTGCAGCCGGAGTGCTCTTTGGAAGCAAGAATGATGAGGCTTCTCCTCACATTCTTTGGGCGTGTTGCTGGGGTGGGGGGTGTTCCTTGGAACACATGATGCTGGGAAGGGTGGAGGGTCGGCAAATGGAGAGGTGAATTGATACGGTGACTGCTGTAATGGGCTCTTGCGTGTCAGGAAGTGTGAGACACAGGACACAACAGGACTCAGATCTTTTGTTCATCAGGTTGCTGTGAGTCGTATTTGATGGAATGGCACCTAACAATGACATGCCAACTGAAAACATCACATTATTTGTGCCACCTAGAATCATTTCTCTAGTGGCTCAGCAGTCAGGAGTTGCACTGTCATCCCAAACACACACGGTTCAAATCCACCAGCTGCCCTGTGGGAGAAAAATAAGCAATCTCTTCCCCTGTACTTTACTGCTTCTGAAAACCCACTGCTGGGTCCAACTGTGAGTCAGTTTTGAGTCAACAGTGCATAACAACCATGGATCCTGGCTACCCAAAAGGTCTTCACTTTGAATCCATCTTTTTCCTCTGCAGGAGCATAGTGAGGTGGTCTGCTGCTGTAAAGATCCCCACCTTTGACACCAAAGGGCAATTCTGTTTTGTCCTATAAAGTTCCTGTGAGTCTGCATACATTCCATTTGTTGAGGTGGGTTTGGTTTTGAGGACACTTAATTTCACCTTGGAAAAAGAGGACATGCTGGAGAAAGTAGAGGGAAAAGGGAAGGGAAAAGATGCTCATCAGGGTACATTGACACCGTGGTGGTCGCATCAGACTTGAACATGGTGGAGATGGAGAAGGAACGGCACAGGATAGGGTGAAGTTCTGATCTGTTGTCCATAAGGTGAGCCATCAACTTGATGGCATCAAGCAACACCTTTACCTTCTTACCTCTTGCTGTTGTAATTTTCATAATCTTTCCAAAGTCATGTTCAGCAAATGTGCCAAGGATCTTACTGCATTAATAGCCTTTTTTTAAAATTTTTTATTTTTTTAATTTTTTTCTTTTTTTAAAATTTTTTTTGCATTAATAGCCTTTAACGTCTTCACCTCTTATGTTGTTGTTGTTGTTATGTGCTGTCAAGTTGCTTGCAACTCATAGTACAACAGCTCTAAATCCTGCTCTATCTTGGTCCAATTTCATTGTCTCTGACACTCCTACCCCCATTATCCCAGACACTAAGTCAATTCATCTCATCCAGGGGCTTCCTCTCTTGGGCTGTCCCTCCACCCTCCCAAGCATGATGCGCTCCGCCAAGGACTGTCACTCTGCCACATGTCCAGAATTTGTCAGAAGGAGCTTCAGAATCCGTGTGTCCAAGGAGCAACCTGGTTTCACCCTCTCCATGATGGGCTTGTGTGTTTTTTAGCAGTCCAGGTATGTTCAATACTCTTTTTCAGCAGCACAGCTCAAAGGCATTAATTCTACTTGCCATGTTATTTATTCCCTCTGAATATTCACTGGAGGGGTAATTAGGAGTTGTCCTGACTCAAAGTTACATGTCAACCACCTCCTAGAAAATCTTGTATTCCTTTCCTGGTATTTCAACAGAAATTATCCACATTGATGCATCTTCTGCAGTTGCCTGATACTGTAGTTCTCAATTGTAATTTATCAAGATGGAATGTACAACACGGGAGCCACCAGGCAGTAAGTTGCTCATGCCTTGTTTTGTCAGATAGGTGTTGTTGATCAGTTTGTTGGACAATGAGTTAGGATGACGGAAGAAAAATTGATTCCTTTGAGCTGTGGTCTGGAGAAGATTGCGGAATATCCCATGGACAGCCAAAAGAACAAATGTTATGTCTTCGACAAGGTGCACCCAGGTGGCTCTCCTTGGAGTCAAGGTTGATGAAACTTTAGTTTCAGTGTGTTTTTAGGAGGAAAAGGAGAGGACGACTCTCAATTAGGTGGATTGACAGTGACTGGAATGGTGGCTCAAGAATGTCGGAGACCATGAGTTGGCATGCAGTAGGGCAAATTTCATTCAGTTCCGTTGCTTGTAGAGTTGCTGAAAGCCATCATCAATTCTATGGCTTTTAACAACTCCCTCTTCAAAACATATTTTTATTTCTTTTTCCCGTAGAGTCCATTATTGTAAAACAAAACAAACACCAAACCACATACACATTGACATCTACAAGCTTATGTAGAGAGCTAGGGAAGGCTGACATTTTAAGATAAAAAAGTTAGTTACCATTAAAATAGCATATTCATCACTGGCTACTCAACCAATAGCATTCTACGACAGGTTTGGAAGCAGGAGTGCCATCCACTTCCTAAACAACATGCCTCCAGAAATTCTATGAACTTTGATACATGTCGATGATTGTAGAGGGGCTTCAGGCCTTTTGTTCATGGGGTTGCTATGAGTCGTGCTTGACTCAAAGGCAATCAACAACAACAACTTCCAGTTGGTTGGCCAAGTAGTTGTTCTCCAGATTTCTTGGCACAACCTGGTGAGCACATCTAGGGAAACATCTGTTTGTTTAAATATGTCAATTGGTATGCCGTCAATTCCTGGGGCTTTGTTTTTTGCCAATTCCATCAGAACAGTTTTAAATTCTTCCTTTATCACCATTGTCTCTTGATCACATGTTGTTTCATTAAATTCTTCTGTGCCAGCCAATTAATTTGGTACCATGACTCTCTGTATATGCCTTCCGTCTTCTTTTTATGCTTCCTAGATAATTTCATATTCTGCCCATAACATCTTTAAGTATTGCAAATCAAGGCTTGACTTTGTTCTTCAGTTCTTCTTTTTTTTTTAGTTTTATTATTTTTTGTATGTACCGTCAAATCAGATCTGACTGGTACAGGAGGAGATTGTTCCTCCTTCTCCAGCAGAGCATCTGGTGGATTTGAACCGTG
>NW_006399901.1:7512885-7522586 GCF_000299155.1 Elephantulus edwardii | reverse complement strand
TCCATGGTATATTCAACACTCTTCTCCAGCACCACAGTTCAAAGGCATCAATTCTCTTTCTATCATCCCTATTCACTGTCCAACTCTCTGATGCATAGAATGTAATTGCGAAGACTATAGCCTGAATCAGGCGCACCTTAGTGTACAGCCTGATGTTGTTGCTCTTCAGGACTCTTGCAAAGTCCCTCACAGCTGACTTTCCCAATGCAATTCATCTCTTGATTTCCTGGCTGTTGTTACCAAGAGTGTTGATTGTGGATCCAAGCAAACTAAAACTGTTAATTATCTCAATCTCTTCACCATCCATACTGATGCTGCCAATTGGCCCAGTGGTGAGAATATTTGTTTTCTTGATGTTGAGCTTTAATCCATATTGAAGGCTGCAGTCCTTGACCTTCTGCAGCAAGCACCTCAGGTCCTCTTCAGTTTCAGCAAGCAAGGTTGTGTCATCTGCATAACACAGTTTGTTGATGACTCTTCCACTAATCCTAATGCCACATTCCTCCTCATAAAGCCCAGCATCTCAGATGATCTGTTCTGCGTACAGATTGAAAAGGTATGGAGACAGAATACATCCCTGACGAACCACCTTCTTGATTTTGAACCATCCAGTGTCTCCCTGCTCTGTTCTGCCGACTGCCTTTTGATCCAAGTATAGGTTTCACATTAGTACAATTAAATGTTCTGGGATTCCGATTCTTCTCAGAGTCAGCCACAGCTTGTTGTGACCCACACAGTCAAATGCCTTTGTATAGTCAATGAAGCACAGATAGACATTTTTCTGGTATTCTTTGCTTATTGCCAAGATCCATCTAACATTAATTATACTAGTTGGAGAAGCTCAATATCAGCTGTGAAAACTAGGCCAGGTACAGATTGTAGAACAGACTATCAACTACTCACATGTATGTTCAAACTAAAGCTAAAGAAGTTTAAATCACATCCATAGGAATAAAAATTTGAAAAAAATAAAAAAGGAATCAAAATTTGACCTTGAGTCTATTCCACCTGAATTTGCTATGAGCTGCTCCTATATTCAAGATCCATTATAGCTCTTTCCCTCCTCAAACATCTGAAAGCTGGACAATGGACAGAGATGCTTTTGAGCTGTGGTGTTAGAGAAGAACACTGAACACCAATGAACAGTCAAAATAACAAGCAAATATGTATGTGTTGAGATAGTACAGCCAGAGTACTCTTTTGACGCAAAGAGAACGAGGCTTTGCCTCACATATTTTGGGCATGTTTCCAGGATCGGCTATTCCTTTAAGAGGGACATGATGCTTGAAAGGTTGGAGGGTTGGCAAAGGAGAGGAAGACCCTCCACCAGGTGGACTGACATGGTGGCTGCTGCAATAGACCCTAGTGTCTCAGGAATTATGGAGATGGTACAGTATAGGACAGGGTTCAGGTCCATTGTTCATAGGGTCACCATAAGTTGTGATTGACTCAAGGTCACCTAACAACAACAAAACAATAACAACGATCTTGTTATCCATAGGGGTTTGGTTTGTTTGTTTGGTTTCATGTTTTTTTAGTCTTTTTTATAATTTTTATTTTATTTTTTGCTACTAATTTATTTATGAAATTTGAATACAAATTTGAACAAATTCTTTCCATTTCTCTTACCCCTCCACCCATCAAATTGTACAAACCAATGATTAATACCCCCTTTCCCCTGCACATCCACATCCCTCTGATTCCAGCCTCTCTAACCCTTCCTGGATTCTTATACTCATTTTACAATAATGGCTTTATACAATATTTATCCTTGTGGGACTGAATTAGTTCACTCAGCATAGTGCTCTCCAGTCCCTCCAAGTTAGGTAATAATTTACAAAATCATTGCCCCTGAGTACAATGGAGAAATGATAACCTCTTCAACAAATGGTGCTGGCAAAACTGGACTTCTACCTGCAGAAAGCTGAAACAGGATCCACATCTCACATCATATACAAAAATCAACTCAAGGTGGATCAGAGATCTGGGAGTAAAGCCCAAAATCATAACATTCAAAAGAGATAAACTGGGATCAAGCTTAGAAGTGCTAGTCCAAGGTATAAAGAGACTGCCAAATACAACCAGAAATGCACAATCTAAAGAGGATAAAACTGATGCATGGGACCTTCTAAAGATTAAGTCTCTGTGCACATCAAAAACTTTTCCCAACAGGGTGAAAAGAAAACCTAGACTGGGAACAAGCATTTGGTAGTACCATCTCAGACAAGAGTCTTATAACAAAAAATTTGCAGAATACTTTTGGGCCTCCACAAGAAAAAGACTGATAACCCAATTACAAAATGGGCAAAAGACATGGAGAGAATTTTCACAGAGGAAGATATTCGAATGGCAAACAGACACATGAAGAAATGCTCCAAATCACTGGCAATAAGAGAGACGCAAATTAAAACCACAATGATGTACCATCTCACTCCAGTAACAGTGGCAGTTTAACAGGGCATCCATAGGGTTTTCGAAAGCCTATTATTTCAGAAGAGGATGGCCAGTCCTGCTTCTTAGTCTGTCTTAGTCTGGAAGGTACGCTGAACCTGTCCATCATAAATGACCTTGCTGGTATGTGAAATACCAGCGGCATAGCTTCCAGCATCACAGCAATATGCAAGACACCACAGTAAGGAGACGAGTGGTAGTAGAGGAAATGCAACCAAAATGCTCTTTACAGGCAAAGATGGTGAAACTCCATCTCACATAATTTAGGCATGTTGTAAGGAGGGACCAGTACTTGGAAAAAGACATAAGGGAAAGGTCAGTGAAAGGGAAGACTTTCAAGAACAGATGGATTGACACAGTGACGAAAAGTGGCTCGAACGTAACGGAGATCATGACGATCACGCAGCTAAGTCAAAGATCAACTCTGTTCACAGTTTTGCAATGGGTTCACTCCAAGACCATTTACAAGACTGCTCAAGTGTTGTCTGGCAAGCCGAGAGGCCGATAAAACAGGGCCCGCATTGTACGAAACATCCGCTAGGCGGCGCATAGCTCAAGGCGAGGCGGAAGGAGCGGCCGCTGAGGAAAAGCAGAGGGGCGGGGCCAGAGCCGGAGTAGGCGGGGTTTATCATGCACACCTCCACACACACCCCCCCCCAAGCCTGACGGAAGTGACGTGAGAGGCGGGGCCTGCGGAGAGCGGCTGGCGGAGCTGGCGGCCGGGAAGGTGCGAGTGCGCGGCTGCAGGTGAGTGAGCCCAGCCTCGTCTGCGCGCGTGCGCGCCCTGGGGCTCGCCCCGCAGGGGACACAGCTTCCGGACCCCAGCTTTTGCTCTTGGAGATTCTGCTTCCTCGTAGACCTCAGCCCCGAAATAACCCCCAGAGCCACATAGACCCGAGCCCCCTGTGACCCCGACCCTACTCTGACACCCCTGCCTTCACATACCCACCCCCCCAAGTGACCCCCTGGTAACCCTGCTCCTCACAGATCTTGACCCTCAGGTGACCCTGGCTTCTTCCAGATACTGCCTTTAAGGTGGCCCCCTGCCCCAGGCCTCAGTGATCAAGAGTACCCCTGTTACTCACAGGCTTCAGTATCTCATAATCCCCCAGCCTCCAAGTCTTCTTGATCCTCACAGATTTCAGCATTGGTGACCCCAGACGCTGGTTCAGTCCATCCACCGTCACCCTGATCCTTTGAAAGGGGAGCTATTCCAGAGCTCAGACAAGGTTGATCCCTGTTTTTCACAGATGCTCTCTGACAACAGATGCTCTCAGACCCCAAGTGACTGTGGCCCCCAGATTACCCTAGCTTCTCATGACTTTCAAGTTCACCCGGCTTCTCTCAGATCTCAATCCTCAAATGATCCCCAATACCTGGGTGTCCCTGGATCCTCACAGACCCAGGCTCCTGCATGACCTGAGGAGGCCTCATCTTACAGATCCTGACTGCAGTGGCCCTGTCTCCTCATTGGACCATGGGTGACCCTGGATACTCACTGCCCTGGACTGTATTCGTAAGGCTCTCTGGCCCTTATCCATGTTCTCACCCCCCTGCCATGTCCCTACAGGGATATGGGGAAAAGACTACAAGGGAGCCCAAGGTCAGCCAGCTCCAGTGTCCCTTCCAGCCCCAGCTCCTAGGGAAGCTCTTTGGACTCTGGCTTCCTTCATTTCAGCAGGTCAGTTCTGGTCCAAGTTTTCCCCAAATCCAGGATTTAATTTCTAATAAGAAACTTCCTAAGGATCCCAGGTGGAATAAAGGTTAAGAATTTGTCTGCTAACATAAAGTTTGGTAGTTTGAACCTACTCAACTGTTCCACAGGAGAAAGACTCAATGATCACCTTCTGTAATAATTATAGCCTAGAAATGATAACCTATGTGTCAGTTCCATTCTGTCACGGGGGTCATTATGAGTCAAAAATTGACTCAAAAAAAATGTGACAACAGGAGACTCCCATCCTGTTTTGGCTGCAAAATAGATAAACTAGCCATTGCTACTTATGCTCTTGAGGGTTATATACTACCTGTATTGGTTGCCAGATAGTAATTTAAAATCATAATAATGAGATAATGTTAGTGAGAAATCTAATTCACAAGTGACTATCACATGGGTTGGGTTTTCATGTTCTTTTGTCAGGACACTGTAATCAAATCTGTAAGACAAGGAGAGAATAACTGAGCCTTCTCTCAAAGCCCACCTCACTTACTCATCTACAGAGCAGATTACTCACTGTCTTACTGAACAAAGCAAAGCAAAGTTTAAAAGGGAAAAACGTACTACTTGCCTGTGAAGAATTTCCAGTTCCCATAAATTGACCAAAAGCTATAAAGAGAGTTTGCCCTTGAGCAAACTGATAAGATATGAGGAAAGGCAATTTTAATTACTGGTGAGTTTTACAGAAACACCCTGTGATTTCATAGCTTATGGAATGTGCTCCTCATTTCTACCTGCTGGCTCTAGTCTTTGAATGCCACCACAAAGCCACATCGCCTATTTTGTTGTGGTTGCACCGTAAGTGTTTAGAATGACTGCGGTTAACTCAGTACTTTCTAAGTGTCTTTAACTCCCAGTTGTTATTCTAGGGTTTTGATGCTATAGCACTCAACCAAACAGACGAAATTCCTGTCCTCAAGGAGCTTACATTATGTTTGAGGATGTACATATTTTGTGGTTGATTACAAACAAGATCAGTGACAAAATATGAAGCATACAAAGAGGGAATGAAGAGCAGAGACGAATCAGTTCTTGAAAGTGGTCCTGGCTTCAGACAGGCATGCTTTTGAGCATTCCACCTGTTTTCAGGGTCCTTATTGCATTGATTGAGATGCTGGTGACTTCTTGTCAAGAAACTGGTAAACCAGTTCAAGCTATATGGATGGCTCTAACTGACTGTTATCACTGAGAAGGGTGTGGAACCAGAAATAGGTAGAATCCGTGATCTCTTGAAAGAGATCATCATCAGGATTTGGTGATGGTCAAGGGTGTTTTAGTCCCCTGTCCTCTCACATACCTTCTCTGTGCCCTGCTCTCTGTTTCTCAGGTGTCTGCTTCCATCCTGCCCACTTGTATTATCTCTTGCTATGTAGCAAATCAACAAGTATTATCTCCGTTTCTGTGAGTGATATATTCAAGAGTGGTGTAGCCAGAGGATAATAGATCAGAGTCTTTCACAAGGTTGTAGAGTCAGGATGTTGGTTGGACTGCAGTCATCTTAAGGCTGAATTAATTAGAGCTGGGAGATCTGACTTCGGGATGGCTTACTCATGTACCGAACGGTGAGAAGCCTTAGATCCTTGGTGGTTGTTAGTGGGAGACCACATTTCCTTACATCTTCACAACATAGCAGTTGTTTTTACTCAGAGGGAGTGCGCTGAGAGAGAGCGAGAAAGAAGACCCAGTGCCTTTTATAACTGAGCTGTGGAATTCGGACACAGTTGCTTCTTCGACATTCTGTCTTTTTTAGGGTTGTGTGTGAAAGACTCCCATCTTTTTCAGGAAGGTTTATGGTCAACATATTTCAAAATCATCAAACCACTTACCACACATTTAGGAGGATGTGCCTGGTCCTTGTCATTCCAACTGGCGTTTGAGACCACATGTTCAATCAGGCCTCACTTACTGTGCACTTGGTTAGCTGGGCCTGACTCAAGTGCCCTCCCCAAAGTGGGGAGAGGTCGGTCCCAATCATATGGTCTGGGCTTGTGACTTTCTCTAAGGAAATTCAAGATGCTATGACTCAAGAGAGAAATAGATATCAAAGAGTTAATGCAACCCCTTCATGGGATGTCTGCCATGTGAACAAATACATTAATTAATAAATAAACATTAAGAGATACATTAATAAACTACTCTTCCAGCAAAGTTTATGAGTGGAGAACAGCCAAGAATTAGACATATTTATTCAGTAACGTAAATGCGTGTTTTATGTCAAGCAGTATGCTTTTTCTGGGGAGAAAACTAAGGCAGTGACAAAGTCAGTGTCTGCCCTCAATATTATTCACGGTCTGGAGGTCTCTGCAGTGACTCTGCTTACAGACCTCTGTGAGGCCGTTCTAGAAGAACCTGAGGTGTTGGGGAGGGTGGCACAGAGGAAATGGTGGATGGGAGAAATGCACTAAAGGGGTAGGCAGGAACTCGGTGATGAAAAGCCATGAACTAAACGAAGAGGTTTGATCTTTAATCTTTGTTCTCAAAATTTTGAGGAATCATTCCAAAACTTTAATTAAGGCAGAGAAAGACATGATGAGAAAGATGCTGAGATGAGAGAAAATTATCTAAAGCAGTGAGTGGTCTTTGAAAGGAGGGCTCTGCTGATGAGATTGACAAGTTAGAACCTACAGGACTTCAGAATGTTTCCAGATGACTGCCTAGCTCCCTCAAAATTGATCTTTATAAAATTCACAAACTTTGTGAATTCCCGCTACCCTCTTCTTAATACTTTGTAAAATCCTTTGTGAAGCTGGGGTGTGGAGCTCGGAATGTGGGAGAAAGAAAGTGCTGAGTCCCAGCCAAAACACCATTGTTCAGGAAGCAGGTTTGTGAGATCAAGTGGCCTCCTCTTAAGTAGAGCAAAGTTTAAAATAATGGAAGACAGGGCATTGGGGAGAAATTTGTTGGCTTCTAAAGGAAAAAATTGGTTGTATGACGATAAATGGTAAAACTGGAATTGGGATGTATGGCTCGTGTTCTGTCCTTTTTGAATATTTAAGTATTTACATAAGATTTTAAAAAATAAACTGTAAAAAGGAAGTAACTTGGAGGTAGGCTTACTTACAGAGTTGATGAAAAGTGATTCTGTAAGAGTCACATTCTATCTTTCTAAAAAATTTTATTAATTTTAATGCAAGTTTACAGAGACTTTGGATTTCCATTCATTCATTGTTGCACTTTCCTCCCTGCCCACCCTTCCCTCCACAAACTTTATCTTTTTAAGAGCTTTTGCTTTCCTTCCCTCACCCAACCAGGAGAAGTGAATTGACACAGATTTGTAGGCGCGCCAGAGGAAGTGAGTTGACCCAATTCACATCATTTCCTAGACCAGTCACTAAAACTTATGCTATGTACTGGTTTATTTTTATTTAGAGAGGAGGATCTGTTACTTGATAACAGATAAATTCTGTTATCCAACAGTTGGGTTTTTTTGGGGTTTTTTTCCTCTTACTGTTTAGGAGGCTAGAAATGCAAGTCCAAGGTGCTGGCTAGGGGAAGGCTTCCTCTTTGTCTCCTGGTTCTAGGAGTTTCCTAACACGGACTGGGATTCAAAGGACCCGCACCCCTCCTGGCTCTTCTTTCTTGGTAGTGCTGAGGTCTCCCCTTCTCTGGTCTTGCTTTTAAAAAAAAATGGAATGCTTCACAAATTTGTGTGTCATCCATGTGCAGGGGCCATGCTAATCTTTTCTGTATCATTCCAATTTTAGTATATGTGCTGCCGAAGCGAGCACTCTACCTTTAACTTATATTCAGGCGATATTGTAAGCTACCCTCACTTCCTATATTTTTTTTAAAAAAAGAAAAAGAATTGTTTATTGAGGACTGTGAGTGCCAAATGAGTGTGTGTGGGATGTGTGCCTTTATTAGGGAACCATGACCTTAAACATTGTTGTCATCTGAAAAATAATCAAGGGCCTATTCTTCATGGTGAGATCATTTGCTTGGTGAAAAAGCGGAAATCACTGTTTGCCTATAAACAACCGAACACTGTGTGCCCTCATTGTCTACATCTGCTGTCTCAGCTGGAAAATCCTGGTTGGTTATTGTGGGTGTCTCTTTCAGATAACTCCTGTTGACCAGCTATCAAAGTGCATGAGCCACTCTTGGCCTTAGCATTCTTCAGTTATTTGTGTAAAATTGCCAGCTTTAAGAAGAAGCCTGGGCACCCTCTCTGTGAGACTGATTATAGATTGTAAAGTGTGTGCTGAATCGTAGGCCCTGGAGTAAAGACATAGAGTTATCTTGCTCATTTTCTTATACAGGGACAAAACTAAGCCAAACCCACTGCCACCGAGTTGGTCCTGATTTATAGGAACCCTCCATTGAGCTACTGAGATGAAATCTTTACCAGAGGAAACTGCTTATCTTTAGCTTGGAGTGGCTCGTGGGTTTGAAAAGCCGACATCTCGGTTGGCAGTACATTACACACTATGCCACCAGTCCTCCTTTATCCCAGGGCAGGCTCTGTAACCCTTTTAACTCTTAGCTGTTGTCTGTTGACTGGCTGCTATATTTATCTAGGATGGAAGATAACTCCTGTGGGTCAGCAAGAACCAACACAAACCTTCCCCAAGGTCTGTTGTTCTAGCTTAGACCAGGAGGGCTAGTAGGGCTGGGGCATGTAGGCTGAGGGACCAACATATATAACTAAAAAGAATTGAACATGCTCTTGTAAAATGGTTCCTTGTTCACAACAGCAAAAAGCTGGAAACAGCCCAAATGCCCATCAGCAAACGAATGCATAGAGAAGCTATGGTATATTCACACAATGGAATACTATGCAGCATTGAAAAATAAGGAACTCATGAAATATTATAAAAAATGGGTGACCCTGGAGGATATTATGCTGAGTGAAATATCTCACAAAAGAACAAATATTGGGGAGCTCTGGTGGCCTAGTGGCAAGAAGCTGTACTGCAATCCCAAAGGTAATGGTTCAAATCCACCAGACCCTCTGCTGGAGAAGGAGGGATAATTTCCTCCTGTACCAGTCAGATCTGATTTGACGGTACATGCACAAAAATAATAAAATAAAATTTTAAAAATCTATTTAAAAAAAGACAAATATTTCATAAGGCCACTGTTGTAAAATGGGACTGACATGAAGGAGGGGATGAATGATGTGTACTGCATTGAAACAGATGAAGGAGAGAGCTGTTTAAAAGGGATGTTTGATTGGATATTATTGTCATGACAGGAGTCCAGAATGAAGGCTGCACAGTAGAGTGGACTTGGGGGTAGGGATTCCATAACAATGAAAGAGTTTTACTTTTCAAGGAGAAGAGTGGATTGGGGGGGAGAGGGGGGCAGGGAGAAAAGTGCAACAGTGAGTGAATGGAAACCCAAAGTCTCTGTAAACTGGCATTAAAATTAATTTTTTAGAAAAGAAAGAAATAAACAACTATGAGATATCATCTCACCCCAGTCAGAATAGCAAAATTTAAGAGAACAGCAAGCAACAAATGCTGGTGAGGTTGTGGAGAAACTGGAACCCTTATTCACTGTTGGTGAAAGTGTAAAATGGTGCAACCACTGT
>NW_006399901.1:7506452-7511305 GCF_000299155.1 Elephantulus edwardii | reverse complement strand
GCTTCAGGTCCTCCTCAGTTTCAGCAAGCAGGGTTGTGTCATCTGCATAACGCAGATTGTTGGCCATCAGCAGATAATGTGCTGATAAAAGAACACATGTTCAATGAATACGTGACACAGTGCAGGGTGTACTGTTTTAGGTCTTTTGAGAAAGTAGTCCAGAGTCATTACATGTGGGCAGAGATCCATAACTGAAAGAAATCCTTAAGAATCCAAATAAATCTACTTTACCACTTTCCTCTCAGGCATCCTGGTGACACAATGCATCATGTGTTTGTGTTGCTAACCAAAAGGTCAGTGGTTCAAGTCCACAAGCAACTTTATGGGAGAAATATGAGGAAATGATAGTGATTGCACATAAAGATGCCTTTAAAGATTTACCACCTCAGCAATCCTTTGGAAGGTGGCATGAATCCGAATCAACATGAGGGCAGTGGGGTGAGTTTTGGGAAACTTTCTCTAATGTGGACCTTAAAAAATGACTTTTTATTCTGCAAATATCTAGCCCCAGAGGGGTCAGATGGTCATCTCCTTGTTTAAGACTACTAACTAACAAAATCCCTCCAGTTTTTATTACTAATTGGTGAAGCTAAACATGAATCTATAGTCACTAGCTTTCCCTAAACATTTTGTTCTATTACAAAAACTCAGTGTGAGCTGTTTTTCTTGAGATCTCTTTCCCCATTTATTTAAGTGTATTTTTTCACTTTAAGTATGAAGTACACTTTCTCATCTTATTTACTTACTCTACTTTTAGCTTGTGAGTAACTTTGACTTTTAAAAAAAATGTCTGGTAAAATTATTCCAGTGAGACCAAGTAATACAAGAGATAGGTGTTCTCCTTGAGTGGTTGGAAGCATCTCATCAGTTATGGATGAACTTCTGGACAAACAGAAAGTGGGACTTGCTGTTATTAATTCCTCACAGATCAAACTATACGCCCACATTCTTGGCAGAGACCTCAGAAAACCAGTGTGGCTTTAAAGACATGCAGTAAAAGCTAAACAGAATTCTTTCTTAGTTTAAACTAATTTTTTTAAGGCAAATTTGCTTATTAAATTAAGGCTTGAGTTTGAAAGCCCGAGTTCTTTATCAAGGCCTCCATTGTCCGAAAATTCCCTGTAAAGAATGTTAGGAAATTCACAATTTAAAAGTTGAGGAAGTTAGGGAGCTCTGGTGGTCTAGTGGCAAGATGCTGCACTGCAATCCCAAAGGTATGCAGTTCAAATACACCAGATGCTCTGCTGGAGAAAAAGGGGGTAATCTCCTCCTGTACCAGTCAGATCTGATTTGACGGTACACGTAAAAAATAATACAATAAAAATAAAAAAAAAAGTTGAGGAAGTTGTCTTACAGAAAGAGCTCTAAAATGATGTTGTCTTTAAAAAAAATCAATTACTTCTTTACATTTTAACAGTATAGCAGTTCCTAAAAAAAAAAAAATTAAAGAATTACCATGTTGTCACTTTTGTTAGGTGCCGTCAAGGCAAGTATGATTCATTGCAACCCTATGGACAACTTATCTGAGCCCTGCCCTATCCAGTGCCATTCTTAGAGTCTCTGACACAGTTGAGGCCATTTGCTGTGATCACTGTGTCAATCCGTCTTGCTGAGGGTCTTCCTAGCTTTGGTTTCCCTCCATCTTTCCAAGCATGTTGTCCCTTTACAAGGAATAGCCCCCTCCTAGCAACATGTCCAAGGTACGTGGGATGCAGCTTTGCCATTCTTCCCTTCAAGGAGCACTCAGACTACACTTTTCCCAAGACATATTTTGTTGTTCTTTTGGAAATACATGGAATATTCAGTGGTCTTCTCCAACACCACCAGTCAAAGGCATCAATTTTTCTGTCATCCTTGGTCATTGTTCAGCTCCCAAATGTATAGCAAGTGATTGAAAAGACCATGACCTGAAACAGTCGCTCCTTACTCTTCAAACTGGCACCATTGTTCCTCAGTAATTTGGAGAGGTCCCTGACAACAGACTTGCCCAATTCAATCCTGATTACCTGGCTGCTCGTACCAAGGGTGTTGATTGTGGATCTAAGTCCAATTAAATCATTGACAATTTCAATTTTTCTGCATCTACCTTGGTGTTGCTTGTTGGTCCAGTGATGAGGACTTTTGTTTTCTTGATGTTGAAACAATCCATATTGTAGGCTATCTTATTTGATCTTCTACAACAAGAGCTTCAAGTCCTCCTCACTTTCAGCAAGCAAAGTTGTATTATCTGCATAGTGCAGGACTCCAGTCCTGATGCCACATTCTTCTTCATAGAGTCCAACTTCTTAAATGGTTTGCTTAGCATCCAAAATGAATAGATGGAGAAAGGATATAACCCTGACACACACCTTTCCTAATTTTAAACTATTCAGTGTTCTCTTACTCTGTTCTAACAATAGTTTCTTGGTATAAGTTTCATATGACCAAGACCTCCGACAGATACTTAAAAATGAGTGTTCATCACAGCGTCATTCACAATAGTTAAAAAGTGGAAACAACCCAGATATCCATAGAATCTTAACAGATTGATGAATAAACAACATTTGGTGTGTATATGTATGAGGAGATATTATTTAACCATAAAAAGGAATAAATTTGTTGTAACAGATGAACCTAGACGAGAAAATTAATTTCACTGTGAAAATTTGCTTTTAGGGACCTCTCCCGAGTACTGAGAAACAGCAATTTCAGTCTAGAGACTAAGGTGCCATGGTATTCATAATTACTTGCTGTGCATCAGAGAGCTCGACAGTGACTAAGGATGACAGAAGAAGAATTGACGATGCCTTTGAGTTGTGGTGCTGGAGAAGAGTCTTGAACATACCTGGACTGCCAAGAAAACAAATAGATCTATATCTTAGAGAGGGTGAAACCAGGTTTCTCCTTGGAGGCTAGGATTTTGAAGCTCCCTTTTACATACTTCAGGCATGTGGCCAGGAGCAACTGATCCCTGGAGGAGGACATTATGCTCAGAAAGGTGGAGGGACCGTGCAGAAGAGAAAGACCCTGGATGAAATGGATTGATACAGTTACTGGGGCAATAAGGGTAGATGTGTCAGAGTCAGCGAGACTGGCTCAGGACAGGGCAGCCTTCAGAGCCATTGTACATAAGGTTGCTGTGACTTGCAGATGACTTAATGGAACATAACAACAAAAAGTAAAATGAACGGAGCTCTAGTGGCAAGAAGCTGCACTGCAATCCCAGAGGTGTGCAGTTCAAATCCACCAGATGCTCTGCTGGAGAAGGCAAGACAATTTCCTCCTGTACCAGTCAGATCTGATTTGACGGTACATGCACTAAAAATAATAATTAAAAAAAGTAAAATGAGTGAGTCACAAAAGGATAAATATATGATTCTATTCCTGTGAAATACCTAGGGCTAGAAAACCAGGAAGAAAAAAGCTACAATAAGCAAATTCATAGGGACAGAAAGTACCTTGTAGATTACCTAGGGCTGGGGGAGGGGGAAGGTGAAGATATAATTTAATGGACATAAAGTTCTGTCTGAACAAGTTTTGGAAATACATGGTGGTTGTGGTGATGGTTGCAGTATTGAGAATGTAGCTGACACCACTCAATTATAAACTGAAAAATTACTAAGGTGGCAATACATGTATGTTGTTGTTGTTGTTGTTGTTGTTTGCTGTTGAGTCAAGCACGACTCATAGCGATCCAGTGTACAGAAAGCCTGAAGCCTTTCTGTAACTATCATCATTTATCAAAGTTCATAAAATTTCCAGAGGCATGTGGTTTAGGAATTGGATGGCACTCCTGCTTCCAAATACATGTATATGTGTATGTTATTGACATTGGGTATCTTTGAGTCAGTTTCATCTCATAGAAACCCCATCCATGTAGAACAGGACAAAACACTGCCCTATCCTGAGTCACTCTCACAGTCTGCTGTGATGGAACTCGTCATTGCAGTCACTGTGTCACTCCATCTTGTTGGAGGCTTCCTCTTTTATTGCTTTCTGCTTTTCCTAGCATGGTGCACTTCTCCAGAAACAAGTCCCTCCTGACAATGTGCCCGAAGTGTGTGAGATGAACTCATACTGCCGTTGTTTCTAAGGAGCATTTGAGCTGCATTTCTTCCAGGGCAGATTTGTTTGTTTTTCTGGCAGTCCATGGTATAGTTGGTTTTCTTCACCACTGATGTGTCCATTGCTATATATATTTATGTGTGTGTGTTGTTGTGTATCATTGTCGTTGTGTATCATTGTTGTTGTTTATCATTGAGTCAGAACAGACCCATAGCTGACCCTCCAGTGGGTTTTCAGAGGCAATAAATCAAATAGGAGATTACCTTTCTTTCTCTTGCATAGCAGCTTGGGATTTGAACCATGAACTTGGAAGAGACGCAGGTGGGGAACACGGGGACATTTGTGGTTTTCATTCTGCTTCAAGTGGGTGGCCACAGAGCAGACTTGCTAGATGAATTGGGGTTCTCTAGCCCAGAGTTTGTCAGCATTTGGGCGTGCCGGAATGGTAAATACTGAAATCTATGGCCAGTGTTTGGTAGCGCTCGCCGGTTAAAACAAGCTTGGAAGCAGGAATGGTATCCACTTCCATAAACAGCTTGCCTCCGGAAACCCTATGAGCCTGGAGAAAGGATGAAAGTCATGCACGCAAGTGTCGAGGACGTTCATTCATAGGGTCGCTATGAGATGCCTGTGACTCAACGGCACTGAACAACCACCTTTGCATTGGCAGTGCAGTTCTTTACAACTGAGCCACTCTCACGGCACACCTAACCACATTACTTCAGTTACTGTGTTTGTCAGTCTCATCTGGGCTGTCCCTCCACACTTTCAAGCATGATATCCTTCTCCAAGGAGAGAGATTTTATATA
>NW_006399901.1:7489571-7506352 GCF_000299155.1 Elephantulus edwardii | reverse complement strand
ATATAAAACTTGAGAGAATATTGTAGTTAAAAAAATTAGATTCCGCTAGGGAGAAAAAAAAATTAGATTCCCTGCTTTCAGAATACCTTTTGCAATTGTCAGTTATTTATTCTACCAGTTTTTCATCTCCCTTGCTACAATTTTTATACTTTATCTATTAAATTTATTAGAGTAGGACCTCTGCTTTTATCTTCTCTTGCTCAGTCACTAAACTATACTTGTGGAAGAATCCTTAGAAAAGAGAAACAACAAAAAAAATCCAACCCTCCTGTGGTCACTTGGAATAAACTGTAGTTACCTACAGGACAGAGTGGAACTGCACGCTGGGCTGCTGAAGGCTGTAAGTCCTGCTCAGAGTAGAGTCTCCCTCAGAAGAGCAGGTGGTTTCAAACCTTTTTTTTCCAGATGCTCCTCGGAGAAGGATGGGCAGTCTCCTGTGCCAGTTGAGTCTGACTCAATGGCACACACCCCCCCCACAAAAGAAAAAAAGAAATATAAAATCCATTGTTTCCTTTGTATTCCTTTCAGCGAGGTCTATGTATATAGTAACCACTTAAATTGTTAAAAAGTTATTTGCATCCACCAGATGCTCTGCTGGGGAAGGAGGGGGCAATCTCCTCCTGTACCAGTCAGATCTGATTTGACATTGATGGTACACGTAAAAATAATACAATAAAAAGGAAAAAAAGTTATTTGCAATGAATAAGTCATTGATTTTGCAGAATTCTGGCATGCAGTCTTCAGCACTTCTTCTGTGACTAAGGCCGTATATTTTTTAATCGAGATTTTAATGAAAATTTATAGAAAACTTGGATTTCCACTCATTCATTGTTGCACATTTTTCACCCTGCTCACCACCCCCTCACTTTTCTTTTTGAAAAAAGATTCTTTAATTGTTGTACAACACCCACCCACCCTCCCCCACCCCAGTCCACTTTCCTATGCAGCTCTTATTCTGGACTATTGCCATGCAAATAATACCTGGCTGGCTGAGATCTCGATGCAAGGAAAGTTTCTGGGGTCCTTTTTATTGTGTGTTAATGTTCTTTTTTCCACCTCAAAAGTGGGTGGCCCTTGAGCCTTAGACTAAGGTAAGGGTGGAGCCCTGCTTGAGGGTGTGGCTTTAAAATCCTATTAATTTTAGAATAATATTCTTGCTGAACACTATTCCATAGTTGTGTTAAAATACCATAATGCTTACCCATTATGTACAATAGTTGGATAAGCTTCCAGATTGATACATGTTGGAAAGCAGGAGTGGCATCCTCTTCCTAAGCTACATGCCTCTGGAAATTCTACAGATTCTCTTATAAATGTATATAAATAATGTTAATTATAGAACAGAGTTCAGGTCTTTTGTACAAAGCTTACTCTGAGTCATACTTGACAACACTTAACCACTGTTAAATGAGACTGTTGTTGTTGTTGTTGTTTGTTATGTGCTGTCGAGTCGCTTGCGACTCATAGCGACCCTGTGTATAACAGCCCTAAACTATGCTCTGTCCTGTGCCAATCGCACTGTCTCTGACACTCCCATCCCAATTATCCCAGTCACTGAATCAATCCACCTCATAGAGGGCCTTCCTCTCCTGTGCTGTCCCTCCACCCTCCCAAGCATGATGTCCCTCTCTAAGGACCCGTCTCTCCTCACAACATGTCCAAAGTATGTTAGATGGAGCCTCAGAATCCTTGCCTCTGAGGAGCCACCGGTTTAACCCTTTCCAGGACAAATCTGTTTGTTTTCCTAGCAGTCCATGGTATTCTCAATACTCTTCTCCAGCACCACAGCTCAAAGGCATCAGTTCTCCTTCTATCCTCCTTGGTCATTGTCCAACTCTCTGATGCATAACAAGTGATTGTGAAGACCATGGCCTGTATCAGACGCACCTTAGTCTCCAGAGAGACACCATTGCTCTTCAGCACTTTGGAGAGGTCCCTAACAGCAGACTTTCCCATGGCAATGCGCCTTTTCATTTCCTGGCTGCTGGTTAAATGAGACTAGTGCTGTTATATCTGGAGGAACATGTTTCCGCCTTTGCACATCACTCTTTGTCAATGTGCTATATGAGGTAACCTGGGTTTGTTGTGATGTTGAACCTTGTGCCATGGGTATATCAAAAACTGTAATGATTTCCCATGGTGGACAGTCCTTGGTGGAGCTCCCAGTTGTAAAACAGATTGGGTAGCAGGAGTGACATCTATTTCCTAAACTACATGCCCCTGGAAACTCTATGAACTTGAAAAAACAACAATAGCTATGGAAAGGATTTAGGTCTTTTGTTCATAGAGTCCCTATGAGTTGACCTCTACTTGACAGCCATCATCAACAACAACAACGTATTCCTTTTAAGCAGTTCTATTCCTCATCTTTTTCAATGCAGTGTACATTATTTATCCCCTCTTTTTTTAGTTTTCTGCCAACCCCTCTGTCAATCATGTTTTATAATAGTGGCTTTATGCAGTATTTGTCCTTTTGTGATAGATGTTTCACTCAGCATAATGTCCTCCAGGGTCACCCATTTTATATAATATTTCATGAGTTCCTTGTTTTTCATTGCTTCATAGTATTCCATTGTGTGAGTATATCACAGCTTCTCTATCAGTTTGTTTGTTGATAGGCACTTAGGTTGTTTCCAGTGCTTTGCTATTGCGAACAAAACTGCAATAAACATGGGTGTGCATATATCTCTCTGAGCCAGGGAGATCTTCTCAGGATTTCAGGTCTTCTGAAGCTTTGCATCTTTCAGGAGTTCTTGTGGCTCTGTGGTTAAAGTCAGCCATCCACTCCAAAGGAGAAAGATGAAGTAGGCTTCCATAATTACAGCTTTAGAAACCCTATGGACAGCTAGCTCTAGGGAGCTCTGGTTGCCTAGTAGTCAGAAGCTGTACTGCAATCCCTAAGGCATACAGTTCAAATCTACCATACACTCTGTGGGAGAAGGATGGGCTCTCTCATCCTGTGACATTTTCTGCCTCTGAAAAACCTCTGTGGTCAGCTGTGGGTCACTCTGTCCTACAGGGCCACTGTGAGTTGTCAATTGGTTGTGGGTTGGGTCTGTGTCTTTTCATGATCACCACAGAGAAATGTGTTGCTGGATGCCTGCTCTGGGAGCCATGCCTGCACCAGGAGCCATGCCTGTGACAGCTGGGAACAAGCAGGACAGCTGGAATTGGAGTGAGGTACTTTGTGGGGATCACTACTGTTTGACTGGACCACTGTGACCCCTTAAGCTCAAGCAGAAGGGAGCGAGATAGCTGGAGCTCAAGTGAGGCAGCAGACTGAGTTCTCGAAGGGAAAACCAAGGCTTCCTGGTTTTCCATTCAGGTTTCAGTGCACACCGCCTTCCATGCATCTCTGCACTCCACCTTGTGTCTTCTCATGTCCAGTCAATTAACTGCTTTTAGTCCAAAGCACTCTGGACTGGCCTAGCTGCAGCAGTTGTCTAACAGAGGAGGCTGCTAATTCACAGGACTTTTCTCTCCCCAACTGAAGCAAATCTTCCCTTGAGTCAGAAGTTCAGAGAGAAACCCAGGCAGGGTAGCTGCCCCATCCTCTTCTGGAGCAGTCAGATCAAGAACCTCCTATCACCTCAGGCATGAAAAGCTCTACCATATAACATTGTCACGTAAGAAGCAGTCTACCTCACACTCTACACAAGCGCACAGCAAGATGTCACCCCCAAAAGTGACACAGTATTAATGGATTTCCTGAAGCCAGAAAGTATGATGGAACCTTCTGACACAGAATTTAAAAGAACAATGATTGAATATTTTCAATGGGTAAAAGACAAACTTGAAGGATTACAGGACATTGCAGGCAAAAACCAGGAGGTGCTTAAAAAAAAATAATCCAAAATAATGCAGATAAAAAAACCCCAAGACTTTAGAGGCTCTGGAAAAACAAGAAACCACAATCTAAAATATGAGGACCAGTGTTTCAGATGCTGTCAACATGATAGAGGAACACATGAACAGAGTTGAAGAGATGAAATACAGAACCAGTGAAACAGAAGATAGAATTGTCACCACTGATCTGCTAGAACAAAAAGCAGAATCAAAAAGGAAGGAAAAAGAAGAAAACCTAGGAATAATGTGGGACACCCTCAAGAGAAATAACATGCACATCATCGGAATCCCAGAACAGGAAGAAGCAAGTAAAGGCACAAAAAAAAGTTATGAAATAATTACTAGAAGAAAACTTTCCAGGCATACGAAGAATGAGAGAATATATGTTTGAGAAGCTGAGCGAGCACCATATTGAATAGACCCCAAAAGAAAAACACCAAGGCATATCATAGTCAAATTTGCCAGAACCAAAGATAAGGAGAAAAGCATTTTGATGATGAGTGAATCAGGACTATATTTGCAAATTGACTGACCTGTCAACAGATAGGCAAGCAGGCTTTAGCCTTTATTTTCAGGTTTTTAAGGACTGCCCTGGTTTCAGGTAGCTGAGTAGATTTTATAGGAAAACCGTAGTCTTCACTGGGAACCCTGTGGAAGAATTGCTGATCAGCTTTTTAATTCCTCAAAGACAACCCTTATCTAAGCTAAACATACTCATGTGTGCATACATGTAAGAATATAGGTGAACAGCCTTTCTAGAAGCCAGCATTAGAGGCTGTGTAAAAAAGACAACATTGTCCATCCCTCAGGGCTTTTCCATTGTGATTTCAATGCCTGGCTTGATTGACCCTCCCAGAACTCTGACATTTATTTTGTCCTATAAATGTTTGAGGGCATCATTATAAATGAGTTATGCTATGAGGAATTACAATACCACCTGCCTCCCTACTCCACCCCCATAGTGGAAAGGGAAAAGATTGTAATAAATGGTTTTCAGAAAGCTAAAAGTCTGCTGTTAGAGACGTCTCCAAAGTACTGAAGAGCAATGGTGTCTCTCTGGAGACTAAGGTCTTTACAGGCCAAGGTCTTTGCTATCACTTGTTATACATCAGAGAGTTGGACAATGACCAAGGAGGATAGAAGGAGAATTGATGCCTTTGAGCTGTGGTGCTGGAGAAGAGTATTGAATGTACCATGGACTGCTAGGAAAACAAACAGATTCATCCTGGAAAGGGTTAAACCGGGTGGCTCCTCGGAGGCAAGGATTCTGAGGCTTCGTTTAACATACTTTGGACATGATGTAAGGAGGGACAGGTCCTTGGAGAGGGACATCATGCTTGGGAGGGTGGAGGGACAGCACAGGAGGGGAAGGCTCTCTATGAGATGGATTGATTCAGTGACTGGGGTAATCGGGATGAGAGTGTCAGAGACAGTGCAATTGACACAGGACAGAGCAGAGTTTAGGGCTGTTGAACATAGGGTCACTATGAGTCGCAGGCGACTTGATGGCCCATAACAACAACAACAACAATTATAATTATTTTGACTAACTGCAGCAGATTTCTATAGATAACACAAAGCTCCATCATAGTTTATGTTCTGCCGAAACTGAATTAATCAAACCTAAAGGCACACTCTGCCTTTAGAACAGAATTGCTAGCTTTGAGGGAAGGACAAGGGCTCTGGCAGGGGAACTGGCCTTTCCCCTTAAACGTGTGTGATTACTTCTGATCACAGTTCTACATCTCTTACCGAAAGTCTTTTTAAAGCTAATTTTAAAAACAAAAGATTGTTGTCAAAATAGTATTTGTTCCCTTTAATCAGCTTGCCTGAATGGTAACACCTTATCCACCCTCACAGTGCATGATCAAAACCAGAACATTGACCCTGGCTCAATGGACTATAGACTTGCCATATACAAGTGGCACAACTTTGTTGAAAATTAAGAAGACTTGTAGCACTTACTGATGAAACTCAAAGACTACAGCCTTCAATGTAGATTGGTTCATTGTAAGATATCAATAAGCAACTGAATAATATACAGAAAAGATTAAAGTTGCTAAAGTTTTCATTTTACTTGAATCCATACTCAACACACATGGAAGCAGCAGTCAAGAAACCAGAGTACACTGAACATATCCTCTGCCAAGGGCAATAAGTGCAAAAGAGCAAAGACGTCTCTTTACATACTAAGGTACACCTGCCAAAAACCCTGGTATTTTCAGCCTCCTCATATGCGTGTGAAAGTTGGACAGTAAATAATAAAGAAAAGGAATTGATGCCTTTGAATTATGATGTTGGTGAAGAATATTGAATATCCCATGGAATGCCAAAAGAACAAATCTATCTTGGAAATAGTATAGCCAGAGTGCTCCTTAGAAGCTAAGATGGTAATACTTCATCTCATATATTTTGGGCACATTATTAGGAGGGACTAGTCCCTAGAAAAGGATACTGTGCTTGCCAAATAGAGGGTCAGCAAAAAAAGATACTCTTAATGAGATGAATTGACACATGTCTGCAATAATTATGCGGATGGCCCCGATTAGGCTGTTTCATTCATCTGTGAATCAGAGCTGATTGATGTCATCTAACAACAGATCTTGCTCTGAAGCCATCAGTTTTTACTTTACTCATTTGTATGTATATGTCTAGGTTTTTAGGAGTCTCTGGATAGAAGAACAAGTGGATGCAGAAAATACCAGAAGGATATCTTTTTTGTGTTTTATTGAGTATGCAAAGGCATTTGACTGTATGAATCATAGCAAATTATGGCTAATATTGAGAAAAATGGGAATCCCAGTTAATTATACTCATGTGAAACCTATATTTAGACCAAGAAGCTATTGTCCAAACAGCAAGGGAATACTGTATGGTTTTAAATCAAGAAAGGCTGTATCCATTCTCCATACCTCTTCAGCAAACAACAAATGCTGGCAAGGTCATAGAGAGATTGGAACTCTTATTCACTGGTGGTGGGAATGTAAAATGAACAGTCACCGTGGGTGGTGGTCTGGCACATTCTCAAAAAGTTGGGAATAGAAATAACATTGAACCCAACAATTTCACTACTGAGACTATACCCTAAAGAAACCAGAGCCATAGCTCAAACAGATGTAGGCACACCCATGTTTATTATTCACAGTAGCCAAGAGATGGAAACAACCCACGTGTCCATCAACAAATGAATGGTTAAAAAACTGGTACATGTGGTATTCCCTGGTCTGGCTCTCTGCCTCTCCTCTTTCTCGGCAGACCAAGTGCAGACCAAGGAATCCTGCCTGGGAGCCCCCTTAATAAAGCTTCTTTAGCTTAAACCGCCCCCCCAAAAAAAAACAAACCACACACAAAAAAAAACTGTGGTACATTCATACAATGGAATATTACATAGCATTGGAAAACAAACTTGTAAAACATTATACAACATGAGTAAGCCTGGAAACACACTAAGTGAATTATCTCAGTTACAAAAGGACAAATACTGTGTAACACTGCTGTTATAAAATAGGACTGTAGTATGTGTGTTTTGGGAGAGAATAGGAAAAGAGTGGATAGATAATGAATACTGCATTGGAACAGATGAGGGGAAGAACTGTCTGAAAAGAATATATGATTAGGCATTATATGTTTGATAACAATCTAACAAGAGGTGCATTGCACAGTGGACTGGGGGAGGAGAAGGGAGAAAATGTGCCACAAGGAATGAATAAAATGAAAAGAAAGATGTGCATCAAGGCTATATCTATTCTTCATACCTATTCAGTATGTATGCTGAGCTGATCGTTTGAGAAACTGGACATTATGAAGACTGTGATGTCACAATCAGAGGAAGACTCATCAACAACCTGCATTATGTAGATGATACAACCTTGCTTGCCAAAAGTGAGGACTTGAAACACTTGCTGTTGAAATTCAAAGTCTTCAATGTGGATTACATCCCAACATCAAGAAGACAAAAATCCTCACCACTGGACCAATTGGTGACATGATAGAGAAAAGATTGAAATTGTCAACACCTTTGGTATTTTTGTTGTTATGTACCTTTGAGTCACTTGTGACTCATAGCGACCCTATGCACATTAGCTTGGAACCCTGCTCTAGTCTGAGCCAATCTCACTGTCTCTGACACACTTATCCTCATTACTCCAGTCACTGTGTCAATTCATCTCATCCAGGGTCTTCCTCTCCTGTGCCATCCATCCACCCTTCGAAGCACGATGTCTTTTTCCAAGGACTGGTCCCTGCTAGCAGTATGCCCAAAGTATATGAGACAGAGCTTCAAAAATCCTTGCCTTCAAGGAAGAGCTTGGTTTCACCCTCTCCAGGACGGATCTTTGTTCTCTTGGTAGTCCATGCTTAATATTCTTCTCCAGGACCACAACTCAAAGGCATTGATTCTTCATCTGTCATCCTTAGTCATTGTTCAACTCTCTAATGCAAGTACTCGTGAAGACTCTGGCCTGGATCAGGCAAACTTTAGTCTCCAGTCTGCTCTTCAGCACTCTGGGGAGGTTCCTGACAGCAGATTTTCCTAATGCAATTCATCTTTTGATTTTCTGACTGCTAGTGGCAAGAATGTTGATTGTGGAACTAAGCAAACTGAATTTGTTAACAATCTCAGACTCTTCTTCATCTATTCTGATGCTCCCAATTGGTCCAGTGGTGAGAATCTTTGTTTTCTTGATGTTGAACTTCAATCCATAGTGGAGACTACAATCCTTGACCTTCTGCTGTCAAGAAATCAAAAGATGAGGCACATTGGGGCAATCTGCTGTCAGGTTATCTCCAGAGTACTAAAGACTAAGGTATGCCTGATAAAATGATAGTCTTCTCAGATGCTTTCTCTACATCTAGATAATGACTAAGGATGACAGAAGAAGAATCACAGCTTTTCAGTTGTCATGTTAGAGACACGTTAGAGTTACGTTAGAGTCCCTGCCAAAGGAACAAATAAATTTGTCCTGAAGAAGGTACAGCCAGAGTGCTCCTTGAAGGCAAAGATAGTAAAACTTCATCTCACATATTTTGGACATATTGTTAGGAGGGGCTGTCCTTGGAAAAAGACATCGTGCTTGGGGGAAAAAGTGGATCAGCAAAAGAAAGACCCTTCAGGAGATGGAGATGACTTGTCACAGTGGCTATAGCAGTGGGCTCAAGAGAGTTGCATGAGATAGGGCAAGGTTCAGATCCATTGTCCTTAAAGTCACTGGGAGACACTGACAACAATTATACAGAAGGTCAGAGTTCAGACTCACCCAGGGGCACTTTGCAAGAACAGCCAGTTGGTCTGCTTCCGAAGGTCCAGCCATACAAAGGCTAGGGAGCCCCACTCTGTACCCGGACATACTGCATTGCTGTGGGTTGGTATCAATCAGCAGTCACGGGTTTCCTTTGAAGGGGTTTGCATGAACAAAAAAACCCACCTCAGTTAGTAGTTGAATTATTGTTGTGTACCATCACCCTCCCACAGGTTTTCAGAAGCAGTTAAATTGCATGGGAGAAGATTGCCTATCTTTCTCCTCCAAAGCAGCAGGTAGGTTTGAACCACATGCCTTCAAGATTGCAGCACAGTTTCTTACCACTAGGCCACCAGAGCTACTTAGTAGTTGGATTCCAGAGATAGGCAGTTTATTTCTACCCACAATATCAAGAAAAAAGCCCCCACATTCTCCTCCCTAAAGCCCACAGCTCCCGGAACCTCATGGAGGCTAGTCTGATGTGATGCATGTGGAATGGCATGAAATCAGAATCCAGTCACAGCAGCTGGTTTGGGCTTATGTCTGATTTTGTTGTTTGATGGGTGGGTTTATTTGGAGTTGTTTGTTTGCTGTGAGCTTGATTTTTCTTTTTTAAGTTATATAGTGTTTCTCTTCACCAAGCTTAAGTCCATTTTTATGAAATGTTATCACATGCAGACAGTTGTGCCACCCACACCCAGAACATACACCACACTGACCCATCAAAATGTTCATAGCAGCTTTATTCACCATTGCAAGAACATGAGGGGGTAGTTATAAGTCACACAATTTTTTTTTTAAATTTTTCTTTTTATTATAAAAAGCCAATTATAATTTATCGATTCATAGCAGTCATTTGCAATTTATCTACATTGCAATTCATAAATTTATAACAAACATAATTCATAGTATAGTGGGGAACACTCACCCCTGGGAGCCTAACTTGTGTCCTTCTTGGTCTTTCACAGCTACTGGTATGGGGTCCTTGGCTGGTTCAACAGTTCACAGCCACTGGTGTGGCCAAGGTCAGCAGCTCACTGCCACCAGTGCAGCCAGAGTACTCAGTTTTGAAAAGAACCTTTTGGTCTTCAGCTCAGAAAAGAGACTTTTGGATTGTCACAGATCAATGTTGCAGCTCAGGGTCTTTGGATGAATGCAGCCTTTGGGTCTTCAGTTCTGGAAAGAGTCTTTGGGTTATGTAACACATTTCCTCTTCAGCTGATTACAGAGAGGTCTACTAATCTCCCAGGATTTATATACTTTGGGCTCTAGGGTTACATTATGGTGAGGCAAGTGGGGCATGCTGGGACATGTTGAATTACAATATGGTTTAACCAATCATATTTAACAACAAGTTACATTCCCTTAGCAATATGGGTAGTAACAAGTTACATTCCCTTATCTAGGGCTTACACATGTTGAGGCAAGTGGGGGGGGGATGTTAGGTCACACAATTTGATAGATGAAGGGAGGGGTGTGTTAAGGAAATGGGAAAATAATGTATCGCCTCCTTTTAAAACCCCTGCTCTAATCAGAACAATCAGCCACAGAGAGCAAAGGGCAGCGTTTGCCCAGGGATAAAGCTAAGAAGGTTGGAAGGGATAAAAAGGACATCTGGAAACAGAAACCCCAGGAAAGAGTTGAGAAGAGGGAAATTCCATTGTGGGATTGCAGTAAATGTCATAAACAAAATGTGCTGAGTTGTTGAATGGAGAGCCAATTAGTTCAGTAAGTGTTCCTTCAAATCACAAATTAAAAAAAGTTTTAAAAAGAAAGAAATTGCATAAGATGGTTCAAGAAGGAATGATGGGATAGACTTGATAGTATTGTTTCCTGGGGACTCAGGTGAAGGGCTCTCCATCAGTCTGGCTTTGTTTTCGGGGTGAGAAGTTGAGTCTTATTTGAGTTCGTGTGATCAGTGGCTGGTCCTTCAGATTTCTACCAAAAGAAAATAAACCAGGGAGCTCTAGTGGCCTAGTGGCAAGAAAGCTGCACCACAATCCCAAAGGAGTGCGGTTCGAATCCACTAGATGCTCCACGGGAGAAGGAGAGGCAATTTCCTCCTGTGCCAGTCGATCTGATTTGATGATAAACAACAAGAAAAGGAAAGGGGTGGGGGAGGAAAAAAACACCAAACAAAACCTGCCAGAGAAAGTACATGGTACCCTGTACCTGTTTTAACATAAACTTCTTTCATTTTACTGACTGAGAAGTTGTAAGGCTCTAATAGTGATGAAAGAAATTGTCCAGCATAACTGAAGTGAGCTAGTTAACTTATGCAGAAACAGTAATTCATAGTCCTTACTCATAAAAAAATAAAAAGACCAATTTTTTAGTTCAGTCTCCATTCATAGGATATCAAGGCTGAGGGGAGGAAAAGCCAAAAGTCATCTCCTAAAACCCCTTTAAAAGGTGGTCCCTTCACTGGGCTTGAATCTTACTTATAAGGGAGCTCAGGTGGTGTAGACTGCTAACACAAGGGCCCTGTCTCTCTGGTGGTTCAAATCCAGCAGTGGCACTTCAGGAGAAAGATGGACAATCTCCTCCTGTGCCATTTACACCTCCAAACACATGGAGGATCAGCTATTAGTAATGTCCCCCTCTCTTTATGGCAATGAGTTGAGTTGTTTGGGTTGCTATTTTAAAAGTGAGGATACAGAGATTTTTGTCTCACATATTTTGGGCATGTGATCAAGAGGGGCCAGTATTTGCAGAAGGACATCACGCTTGGAAAAGTAGAAGGTCAATAGAAAATAAATGAAATGACCCTCAAGGAAATGGTCTGACAGGGTGGCTGGAATGGGCGTCTCCAGCACAGCAGAACCGCCAGGGTCCCTTCTATTGTGTGAGGTGGCAGTAAGTCAGAGTTGACTCAGTGAGAGTGAAAATCAACTAGGTTTACTGAGCTTTGCCACAATGCTCATGAAGTTTGCTCTTCCTTTGCTAAAGTGTCTCTTTGTTATGCCCATCTGCTGACCCTAATCCTACTGCCCTCTTGCCCTACAGGAGAACCTTCCAAGATTCAAAGACATTGCAAGGCAGGGATTTTTTTTTATCTCCTTTGCTGAATTGTTTATTATTGACCCCAATATAAAAATAATCCTGTGTGGCCAGACTTTGCCCAGAGCCCTTTGCCTTTGGCACCAGCTCACCACATACATGGTGAAGCCTGAGCTATTGCATAGCTTGCCGGCAGAACCAAGGCTATTTAGAGGTGGTATTGTCTTGATCTGTGCAGGTAAGGGACAGCCAGGGGGAAGTTTTTGTTTTCTCTCACTGCCCTGCCAGACTTCGTGCTGTCTCTAAAGTTCTTCTGGGTTCTGGCTGAGAGAGAGAATTGTTTAGACTCTTGGAAGACTTTAGATGATGAAAGGGTGAGGCATTGTTCCAACACAGAGTCAGGGTGGTAAAACGGCTACAGGAAAGCGGATTCAGCTCCGGGTACAGCCAAATTGCTTCTCTGACTAGTAGTGCTCCAGCTAAGATTCAGCACTCATCAACAGGAAGTGTTTCCCAGACATTGTGGATGTGCCACGTCCATTACCACTCATGACTGCCATCATTTCCTTGTTAACGACCATATGACCATTTCTACTTGATAGTTTCTTTATCCAGCTCACTTTTTTCAGTGGACCTCTGGTGACTTATTGGTAATGACTTGTACTACCAACTCAAAGGTACCTGGTTCAAAACTACCACCTGCTCTATAGGAGACTGATGGACATCTCCTCCCATGTGATTTACTGCTTCTGAAAACATGCTGAAAAGTCAGCTATGGGTCATTTCCAACTCAATGATGGTACACAGCAGCAACAACACACTTTTTTATTTATATATATATAATGAAAATTTAGAGAGTTCTGAGGGCACATAGCCAGTAGAGCAGAGTATAGTAAGAATTGAACCAGAGCCCTCAGCTGCTTGCTCACCCTCCTCCTCGGTGCCTGTCCCTTCTGAAATCCTTGCAACTGCTGTTACCACTCCAGGAAACCAGAGCTCTGAATTGGCTGGTACACCTGCTGCTGGAAGCATTGTGGAACTGTCAGGGCCCCTGCCTCCGTTGTGTGTATCATGTTGGTGATTTGGCTGTATCTAGACACAGTGGGGGTACTCCAGTTCTCCAGTCCAGAACCTGTCAAGGAGCTGTTCTCTGTCTTAATAGGGCAGGGCACTGGTGCTGGGCAGGATGACAGAAAGGAGCTGGAAGCTACTACTCTGGGTCTCCAGGGAATCACAGTGAAGAACATGAGTATCTACCTGCAGAGATTTGCCACCTTTCCCCAGATACTCTTAACGAATGACAGACACCAACAATAGAGTAATACAGATATTGTTGTTATGTGCCTTTGAGTTGTTTGCAACTCATAGCAACCCTTTGCACAACAGCCCTAAACCCTGCTCTATCCTGTGCCAATCGCACTGCCTCTGACACATCCATCCTGATTACCCCAGTCACTTAATCAATCCATCTTATAGAGGGCCTTCCTCTCCTGCGCTGTCCCTCCACCCTCCCAAGCATGATGTCCTTCTCCAAGGACCGGTTCCTCCTTACAACATTTCCAAAGTATGTCAGATGAAGCCCCAGAATCCTTGCCTCCAAGGAGCAGCCTGGTTTAACCCTCTCCAGGATGAATCTGTTCATTTTCCTAGCAGTCCATAGTACATCCAATACTCTTCTCCAGCACCACAGCTCAAAGGCATTAATTCTCCTTCTTTCCTTCCTAGTCATTGTCCAACTCTCTGATGCATAACAAGTGATTGGAAAGACCATGGCCTGTATCAGATGCACCTTAGTCTCCAGAGAGACACCATTGCTCTTCAGTACTTTGGAGAGGTCTCTAACAGCAGACTTTCCCATTGCAATATGTTTTTTTTTAATTTCCTGGCTACTGGTGCCAAGAGTGTTGATGGTGGAGCCAAGCAGAATAAAGTTGTTAACAATCTCAATCTCTTCACTATCCATCCTGATGATGCCAATTGGTCTAGTCGTGAGAATCTTTGTCTTTTTGACATTGAGTCTCAATCCATACTGAAGGCTGCAGTTCTTAAAGCGTTTCAGGTCTTCCTCAGTTTCAGCAAGCAAGGTTGTGTCATCTGCATTAACGCTGATTGTTAATAGATCTTCCGCCAATCCTGACACCACACTTCTCCTCATAAAGCCCAGCCTCTCAGATAGTCTATTCTGAATACAGGTTGAAAAGGTATGGAGATAGGACACATCCATGGCGTACACCTTTCCCAATTTTGAACCATGCAGTGTTTCCCTGCTCTGTTCTGACGACTGCTTCTTTGTCCAAGTATAGGTTTCGCATTAGCACGATCAAGTGTTCTGGGATTCCCGTTCTTTTCAGAATCAGCCACAGTTTCTTATACTAGATCATAATGCTTCAGAGGAATTACCATACCCAGCCCACTGCCATTAAGCTACTCCCCACTCAGTGATGCAGCAGGACAGAGGGGAACTAACCCTTAGGGTGTCCAGGGCTGTAAATCTTCATAAACACCAACTCAGCTAGTAGACTAGTGCTCAATCCACTGCACAAACAAATCCACAACCAAACCCTGGGTCCTGAAGCTGGTTCTGACTCAGTGCTGCCTTCTAGGACAAAGTAGAATTGCCTTTCACTTAGTCCAGTGTTGTCAGTCTTTACAGGAGGAGACCTGTGTTTCTCCCACAGCAGCTAGTGAGCTTGAACCACTGACTTCTATAAGTGCTCCTTAATTATGAACACAGTTGAAGCCAATGAGAGAGAAAAATAGATTGAGTAATGAAACCAAATAGAAATTTTAGAACAGAAGAATATAGTATTAAAAGTTAAAAACTCAGATTGTTGCTATTGTATACCACGGAGTTCGAACTGACCCGTAGCTGACCCTCCAAGCAGGTTTTTGGAGGCAGTAAACCACATGGGAGGAGATTGCACATCCTTCTCATGCAGAGCTGGCAGATTCTGACTGTGTGCCTTCAGAATTGCAGCGCAGATTTTTACCACTAGGCCACCAGAGCTCCCAAAAACTTAGGTGGAGGGGAAATAATACAAAACTCAGTAGATGAACTCACCAGCAGAATAAGGACAGAGGAAAGGACTGGACTTAAAGATACAACAGTATCACTTATTCATGGTAAGTAAAGGAGCTGTGGTGACCTAGGAAGAAAGTTGGGCAGTCTCTTCCCTTGAATTTACAGCCTCCAGAAACCCACTCATGCAATAAGCACCAGTGATGTGGTGGGTTAAAACCTTTGCTGCCAACTGAAGAGTCAACAGTTCACATCCATCAGTTGTTCTGTGAGAGAGAAATGATGTCTGCTTCTATAAAAATCTACAGTTTTGGAAACCCAGTGAGCAGTTTCTTTTCCTACAGGCCTGCTGTGAGTTGGAATAGGAAGAACTCTATATATTAGTTTATTGGCCATTAGGATACTTGGTAAATTACCTAATTTTATCTCTTCTTTTTCCTCTGGGATCTATTTTTTTTTTTTTTAGAATTGTGAAATCACTCAAGAATTGTGTTTATCCTGGTTCAATATATAATTTTCCTTTCTTCATGCAGAAGTTTCAAAATATTTTTAGTCCACTCTCTCCATCATTTTGTTCCTGCCTCTAGGCAGTCATGCACTCATTACCCCCAGGATTGTGTAAGCGTTCTCTTCTTTATTGTGTCTGTTTGTGAAAGATTGTTTATATCGTCTCATTGGTTTAGACGTGATTGATCTGGATATCTTACTAATGATTTTTAAACTAGTCATTCCTCACAAATTCTGTTTTGCTGTGTTCAGTCCATTGCCTTAATGATCAGCTCCCAGTTTAGAAACAAGTTTAAGTGATGTATCACACACACATCCAAAAGGGGAAAAAAACATACACAAAACTGACTAGACTCACCCCAGGGTATTTGCATCTCTGTGAGGGCTGCCTTGCCTGAGCCTTGCCTGTTGCTTGGTCAGAATTGCTGATTGCTCCAATCACTGCATTGGTGGCTATGATAATGGAGGTTGACTTTTAGAAGCTTTTGTGTCCTCACACACACACAGTGGGCTTTGTCTCAGTTTCCAGAGACCTTTGTGAGGCCCCATTAGTATGAATGTGGCCACTTTCATCTTTTTTGAAAACCTAAGCAAAGAATTTTCAATTACATTTTTTTCCCAGCATACAGAAAATAACAGGGAACACGGAGCCAACTTTGTTCAGCATTCACAGCTGCTTATTTCAGAGAATAATGTGATGGAGAAGATTGAGAGGCCATGGTCCTCCACCCACTGCCCCCTGCACGCCAGGCTGTCAGTGCTGATGGGCAGCAGGGTAGCAGATGCCCCTGCTGTTTCACTGTTGAGCACCTCAGAGCTTTTCCCTTGCCGGCTTCTCAGTCGAGATGGGCAGCCTGGGGAAACGTTCTTTCAGGAAGGTGCTCAACACCAAATAACTGGGAAAAATGACAGTATTCTCCTGGTTCCCACCACAAAAGGTACCATTCAAGATGAGGTTTTTATGAGGTAGATCATGCCATTGAGATGGGAAAATAGTCTAAGCTTATTTTCCTTTTCCTTTCAGAGGTCAGATTTATAACTTAGTTATTCTGATCACTTTAAAAACAAAAAGTGGGCTTTGACAAGCACTGTGGCATTTGGACAAGAACAAACTGGGAGGAGGGTAGAGAGAATAGTGCAACAATGAATGAATGGAAACCCAAAATCTCTGT
>NW_006399901.1:7480981-7489471 GCF_000299155.1 Elephantulus edwardii | reverse complement strand
AAAGGACACACTGACAAAGAAGATTAATCAGAACTGGCTTTGACAAGCACTGTGGCATTTGGACAAGAACAAACTGGGGAAGGGTAGAGAGAATAGTGCAACAATGAATGAATGGAAACCCAAAATCTCTGTAAATGTTTATGAAAATTAATAAAATATAATTATAGGGGGGGAAAAGTACCACATTTATGTGTACTCTAAGCCTGTCATTATGCAGAATGTCACATATTCTGGAAAAAGCTGTAGGAAAGTGATAATACAGTTACCGTGGTGAGGGGCTGGGTGGCCACGGTCCACATGAGGAAGGTAGATCTCTTTATTCTTTTAGAAACCTTACAGACTGTACATTGTACTTTTACTGTTGGATTTGCATTTACTTTCATCAACTTGTGAGATCTCAGGCTGCCCAGAAGCTGCCCTGTGTGAACGTGGTTAAAATCAGAGACTCTTCTTCAAGCCCTTTTCTCCCTTTTCTTTGTGCTCTGCCAGGCTGAGAGAGATGGGAGGAGAGGGCATTGGTATTTTTCACTTTCTCAGCATGATGTCTTTTTCCAAGGACAAGCCCCTCCTGACAACATACCCAAAGTATGTGAGACAAATTTTCACCATTCTTCACTCTAAGGACTAAGGGGCACCTTGGTTGTACTTCCTCTAAGACATACCTGTTTGTTCTTTTGGCAGTCCATAGGATATTCAGTATTCTTCTCCAGAATCGAGTCTTCTGACATCTTTATTCATTGTCCAACTTTCACATGTATAAGGAGTAATTGAGAAGACCATGGCTTGGATCAGGCACCCCATAGTCTTGAAACTGGCATTGTTGCTCTTTATCACTTTGGAGAAGTCCTTGACAGCAGACTTTCCATTACTTAGGAAAAATGGAGGGTGAAATAAAGAGAGGAAGGCTTTCAACAGATGGATTGACACAATAATTGTAATAATGGCCTGGTACATATTGGAGATTGTGAGGCTGGCACAGGATAAGGCAAGATTCAGATGTATTGTTCATGGAGTTATTATGAAGTGTAGTTGACTGATGTCACTAATATCAATATTTTCCACTTTGGGAGGCTTGAGGCAGAAGATAGCAAGTTTTTTATCTTCTGATGGCCAAAATGATGACAGACAGAACAAGATCAAACTCAAGCTGCATGTTGGAATCATCCAGAGAGCCTCACCAACCATTCCTGCCTGGATATTCCACAAAGAGACTCTGAAAAAACCCACATAATTCTAATGTGGAACCAAAGCTGGGAATGCTGGCTTTGGAAGGACTTAACTCCTTCTCCCAAAGCATTCACATACTACCTGGGGCACATGTTTTACCAAAAGCTTTATAATCCTTAACTTCATGGTTCAAATGTGCTTGATTATTATAATTTCTTGGAATTTTACAAAGGCACAGACACTCAGCTCAGACAACTGACTACATGTACCAGCAGCCAGTCTGGAACTAAGATGAAAAATGTGTTCATGTGGTTATTGGAATGGATGTGAAGTCATGGCTCAAAGGATAGATGCAAGGTCAACTTCTCACAGGACATCTATGAAGTCATTTTCCCAAAGATTGAATGAGAAGTTGTCTTCTCAAAGGATGGGTGTGAAATCATGTCTTGAAAGGAAGGGCATGGAGTCTTAAGCGATGACTGTGAAGTTGTCTTGACAGATGCTTGTCAACTTGATGTCTTTGTCACCTGTGCTCTCTGAGGCATTTTAAACCATGTCCCCCATTTTTTTTTGCAGAATGCCTGTCACTCTCGGGGTGTTTTCCTACACTTCTATTTGTAGGTTGTTCCAGCTTCTGGCAAATGAGGGCTGCTGTGGCTCAATGCTATCTTCTTTATTTTGCATACTTTAATTTCAGAACAAAAGAAACAAAACTCGCAATACACAACATCCAACCTCATTCTTGAGGTTTAGGCCAGAGTTACATCCTGCCTTAACACACGGGACAGGAAAGAGAAACACTAGCTGTCAGCAGATGGAGCCAGATGGGAGAGGGCAACTCAAGGCTGCTGTGGGAGCCGCAGGGATGCTGTACAGGGGGAAGAGGGTGTTACAGCAGGAACTTTTAATCTGCTTCTTCCCATGCGAGGTGCATCCTCATCGCCCTCAAGTGGGGGAGCTCATCAGGAACAGCAGCACTGGGTTCCTCAGCTGTCACCTCATCTTCATCAGTGCCTAAGCTCAGCTTGATCATGCGGTAGATGCAGTTGGAGTGAGTCTGGGGATCCTCAAGGGAGAAACCAGAAGAGAGCAGTGCGGTTTCAAACGGCAGCAGCACCAGGTCCTTAACAGCTTTGTCATTCTTGTCTGCCTCAGCCTTCTGTCTCAGTGTTTTAACAATTGGATGATCGGGGTTAATCTCCAAGTGCTTTTTAGCCATCATGTAGCCCATTGTCGAGTTGTCCCGAAGCACCTGTGCTTTCATGATCTGCTCCATGTTGGCTGTCCAGCCGTATGTGCTAGTCATGTTGCAGCAGGGTGAAGATACAAGCCTATTGGAAATTGTCACCTTCTCAACCTTCTTATCCAAAATTTCCTTCATGAGCTAACAGAGGTTCTCAAACATGGCCTTGCTCGCCTCCATTTTCTTTTTCTCCTCTTCATCCTCAGGTAGTTCTAGGCCCTCCTTGGTGACAGAAACCAGGCTTTTCCCATCAAACTCCTTCAGCTGTTGCACACAGTACTCGTCAGTAGTTCAGTCATATACACAACCTCAAAGCCTCAGTTGCACACTAGTTCCACAAAAGCAGAGTTGGCCACCAGCTCTTTGTTCTAACCAGTGATGTAATAAATGGACTTCTGGGTCTCTTTAATGTGAGACACGTATTCTGACAGAGAGGTCATCTCATCTCCAGACTGGGAAGTGTGATGATAGTGAAGTAGCTCAGAAAGGTGACACTGGTTAGTAGAATCTTCATGGATTCCAGGCTTCAGGTTTTTAGAGAATGCTTCATAGAATTTCTTGTAGTTCTCCTTGTCTTCTGCCAACTCAGAGAAGAAGTCCTCCAGGCACTTTTTTTTTTAAGTTTCTCATTTGTGTGTGTGTACTGTCAAATCAGATCTGACTGGTACATCAGGAGATTGTCCCTCCTCCAGCAGAGCATCTGGTGGATTCAAACTGCGCACGGCTGGGATTGCAGTGCACCTTCTGGCCATTAGGCCACCAAAGCTCGCCCTCAGGGCACTTCTTGACAGTGTTTTTGTGGATGATCTTTAAGATTTTGCTCTGTTGCAGCATTTCATGAGAAATGTAAAGGGGCAGATCCTCAGAGTGAACCACACCACAGATGAAGTTCAGATACTCTGGTATCAACTCATCACAGCTGTCCATAAACGAACATAAAGTTTAATATTCTTCTTCTTCTTCTCAAAGAGATCAAAGGGAGACTGGCGAGGGATAAAGAGCAAAGCCCTGAATTCCAGCTGGCCCTCTACTGAGAAGTGCCTGACTGCCAAGTGGGCTTCCCAGCCAGTAGTGAGGCTCTTGTAGAACTCTCCATATTCCTCCTGTGTGATGTCATAAGGCTTTCTGGTCCAAATGGGCTTTGTCTTGTTCAGTTCTTCACAATCAGTGTACTTCTCCTTAATTTTTTTTTTCTTTTTCTTGTCTTTACCACTGTCATCCTCCTCATCTGAACCCACATCTTTTGTCTTGGGCTTCTCTTCGTCATCCTTATCTTCCTCTTTCTCACCTTTCTCTTCTTCTGTCTCACCATCACTGATTTCCGTCTCTCGTTCTTTTTCCAGATTGAGGGTGATGGGGTCACCTATGAACTGTGAGTGCTTCTTTACTACTTCTTTGACTTGTCTCTCTTTTAAGTACTCGGTCTGGTCTTCTTTAAGTTGCAAAATGACTTTAGTACTCCGACCAATAGGTTAACCCTGGTCAGCACGAACTGTGAAGGAGCCCCCAGCTGAAGACTCCTAGGCATACTGCCCATCATCATTGTGTTTTGTGATCACTGCCACTTTCTCTGCCACCAGACAGGCAGAATAAAAGCCAGCACCAAACTGACCAATCATCGAGATGCCTGCACCAGCCTGCAGAGACTCCACCAAGGCGTTGGCGCCAGACTTGGAAATTGTTCCCAAATGATTTATGAGATCAGCCTTGGTCATGCCAACGTCTGTGTCCACAAGAGTCAACGTACGTTCCTGGGGGTCAGGGATGATGTCGATTTTCAGGTCTTTACCACTTTCCCACTTGGAAGGGTCTGTCAGGCTCTCATAGTGAATCTTGTCCAATGCATCAGAAGCACTAGAGATCAACTCTGTAAGGAAAATGTCCTGGTTGGAATAGAAGGTATTGATGAAAAGAGACATAAGTTGGGCAATCTCTACCTGAAAGGCAAAGGTGTCTACCTCCTCCTCTCCGTGGTGCACATCCTCGGGCATCTTGATGAAAAGGGTTCCAAGTACCAAAGAGGTGAGGGCAGAGCCTAAGATCAGGCCACACAAGGCTTGCCAGCTGCACGAGGCTGACTCAGAGCAACTTCCAAGATTTCCAAGTAATAGAACAGAATCTAGATTTTTCAGGATTCAAGTTCTCATCCAATTTTCTACCCTTGACCAAAGAAATCTACGTGTTCAACCATCTCAAGCATCCTTTCATCGAGGATATGGTAGCTGGAGTGTCTAGTGGGCCCACTGATGAGCTGCTCCCAGCTTTTCCACTGACTCTTTTCCACATTACCTTTTCCACATAAGGCTACCCCACCAAGTTCCAGGGTCTAATGTGATTTCAAGTTCACAGTGGTGACTCACTGTTTGATTTTCCTGGGTCCAGCTCATTACCCCTGAAGAATCCATCTCTTCTTTCCAAGATGGTGAAATGTATGTCTCACTGCTAGTGAGAATACACCCAGGCTTGAGTAAATCAAAACTGAGCCACCCCTCATTTCCCCTCATCTTTGCCCTACTTCTTTCTGGAGGGAGCTGTGGCCAGCAGGCAGTTTCTTTGTGTTGTTCACTGCTGTCTTTCATACTGGCACATCCTGCCTCACCTGTGTGGGGCTATGTGTGGACTTCCTTTTGCAAAGAGTAAGGTCATGATACCTCCCTCAGAGCCGTTAATCCCTTCATCCTTTCTGCAGACTTGCTGTTATTTAGGATGCTAAAACCCAAGCCCACTGAGTCAGTTCCAATTTAGTGCAACCCTGCAAGGCAAGAGTGTAAGACACTTTATTTTGCTTCTTTTTAAACAGCCTATCCTTAGTAACATTAGGAGCTCTGGTGGTGCAGTGCTTAAACTGTTGGCTGCTAACCAAAATGTTAGTGCTGTAGGAGAAAATTGAGAATTTTTCTCATTCCTACCTTTATGCATGAGGCACCCAGTGTTTGTAACTCGGAGGTCACAAGCTCTTAAGGGTCTGAGCTGACATTCAGATCCCATCATAACTGCTACTAATGCCTGGCTGTGGCACCAGGAAGCAAAGATACCAGAAGAATGTCTTATTTGTGCTTTATTGACTGTGCAAAGGCATTTGACTATGTGAATCATAATAAATTGTTGAGAAAAGTGAGAATCCCAGAGCACTTAATTGTGCTTATGTGAAACTTATACCTAGACCAAGTAGCTATTGTGCGAACAGAGAGAGCAAGGGAATACTTGTTGTTGTTGTTGTTATTAGGTGCCATTGAGTTGACTAAGTCTTGTAGCGAACCTGTGAACAACATATCTGAACCCCGTCCCATCCTGTGCCATCTTCACACTTCGTGACACCCTCGAGCCCATTGCAACAGTCACGGTGTCAGTCCTGGGCAAGGGTCTTCCCCTCCTTTGCCAACCCTCCACCCTTCCAAGCATCATGTCCCTCTCCAAGGAATAACCCCTGCTAGCAACAGGGGGTGAAGCCTCATCATTCTTGTCTCCAAAGAGCACTCCAGCTTCACCTTCTCCAAGATATTTTTGTTCTTTTGGACATCGATAGGGTGTTCAGCACTCTTCTCTAACACCACACCTCAAAGGTATCAATTCTTCTGTCATCCTTATTCATTGTCCAACTCTCAGATGCATAGCAAGGGATCGGATAGACCATGGCCTGAAAATTACACATAGTTTAAAATTTAAAAAGGTGTGTGTCAGGATTTATCCTCTTTCCATACCTATTTAATCTGTAAACAGATCATCTGAGAAGCTGGACTCTATGAAATAAAGAATAAGACATCAGGTTTGGAGGAAGACTCATCAATAACCTTCGGTATGCAGATGCTTGCTGAAAGTAAAGACTCAAAACACTCACTGCCGAAGATCAAGCACTGTAGCCTTCAGTATTGATTGCATCTCAACATCAAAAAAACAGGAATCCTCACCACTGGACCAATAACAATGTCAGGATAAATGGAGAAAAGATTGAAACTGTCAAGGACTTCATCTTTCTCAGATTCACAATCAGTACACTTGGTACCAGTAGTGAGGAGGTAAGATGTATTGCAGTGGGAAAGTCTGCAGTCAGGGACCTCTTCAAATTGCTGAGGAGCAGTGATGTTAGCTTAAGGACTAAGGTGTGCTTGATTCAGACCTCAATTGCTATGCTGCTGAGTGAGAGCAAGGACAATGAATAAGGTTGACAGAAGAATTGATGCCTTTGATCTGTGGTGTTATAGAAGAGTGCCGGATATCCCATGAATTGCCAAACGAACAAACAGATAAATCCTGGAGAAGGTGCAGCCAGAGTGCTTCTTGAAGGCAAGAATGTCAAAGCTTCATCCCACATACTTTGGGCATTTTTCTAGGAGAGGCTCTTCCTTGGAGAAGGACATCATGCTAGTAAAAGTGGAGGGATGGTGAAAGAGAGGAAGACACTCTGTCAGATGTGTTGCTCTAGTGTCAGGGAGTATGAGGATGGCACAGGATAGAGCAGGGTTCAGATCTGTTGTTCGTAGCATCATTATTCTACTCGACAGCACCAACCAAGAAGGAGACAGAGTATATCTTCCCCTTAGGGTTTCCAAGGCTGTAAATCTTGACTGAAGCAGCTTGCCTCAGCTTTTTCCTAGAGCACAGCTGGGATTTGAACCACCAACCTTTTGCTTAGCAGCTGAGTGCTTAACAACTGCACCACCAGGGCTCCTACTGTTTAGGATAGGCTGTTTAAATAGAATCAGAATAACAAAGTACCTTACACAAGGTGGGGTTGGTTTCTTTCTCTGGTAGTAGAGTAGAAGTGACTCATAGGAGATGGCAGTATTTGCAGAGAGCAGGGACCACTCACTTTCTTCCCTATGGCTCCAGGTGGCCTTCCTCCTGTCACTTAAGGGGGCAGCCATCAGTCTCCACCTCGGCCCAGGCAGCAGGAGGGAGGCGGCAGGCAGAGAGCATGTCTTCTTCCTTTTAAGGCCAGACCCAGACATTGTGCCGACAGCCACACTCAGAGTCCACACAGCTGTCCTCTGCTCCTCCTGGACTTTAAGTGTTCTATCAAGAATAACTAACTGGTTCCTGCTTTCCATGTATTGACTCATTTGCTGTTATCTCCCTTTTACAGACAAACAAAGAGACCTAATCAAATGGCTTGAGACAAGTCCTGCCACTAGCACGTGGCATGGATGTGCCTCCAGAGCCTGCCTTCAACAGGGTTTTAACTGGGCATCTCTAGCCCTAAGGAAGGAGCCCTGGTGGTGTAGTGGATTATACATTAGGCTGTTAACCGGAAGATTGGCAGGTCAAATCCTCCAGCTGCTCCACAGGAGAAGAATGGGCAGTCTCCTTCTGTAAAGAGTTTCAGCTTGGAGACCACATGGAGGTGACCTTGAATTGGACAGTGGATTTCACTGAACTGTCCTCTGGATGTCCTTTAGATGGAGGTGATCAGATGAGCAAGACAAGCCAGGGTCTTGTTTAAGGTTGGGCTCATTATGATGATGTCAGCCTAGCACTGCCTGTGCTAACCCAGGTCCTCGAAGCGGGGCTGGAGGCCTGGGGTGAGAATGAGTCATGCCTGCTGGCTAGCTGTCAATTTTTATGTTTGCAAGCACCCTCAAGTTAAGTACGACTTATAGTGACCCTCTGGACAAAAGACCTGCACCCTGTCCTATCCATCTTCACCCTCCCTGACACATTTGAGCCCCTTGCTGCAGATACTGTATCAACTCATTGCGTTCAGAGTCTTCCTCTCCTTCTCTGACCCCTCAACCTTTCCAAACATGATGTCCCTTTCCAAGTAATAGCCTCTCCTAACAACACATCCAACATATGTGAGAGAAATCTTCGTCATCCTTGCCTTCAAGGAGCAGTCTGATTTCACTTTCTCTAAGACATATTTGTTTGTTCTTTTGGTGGTCCGTGGGTTTTTCAGCACTCTTCTCCAACACCACAGTTCAAAGGGTTCGATTCTTCTCTTATCATCCTGTTCATTATCCATCAGCAGCATAGCAAGTGACTGGAAAGACTTGAATCAGGTACACCTAGTCTTTTTTTTCATTATTAAATTTTATTAATTTTAATGAACATTTATAGAGATTTTGGGTTTTCATTCATTCATT
>NW_006399901.1:7454058-7455568 GCF_000299155.1 Elephantulus edwardii | reverse complement strand
CTTTAATGTCTTGAAATCTTCCTTGTGCTTTGGCTTCTCTACGCTCCAGTGCAATCTTCAGAGTTTCTTCTGACATCATTTTGGTCTTTTCTTCCTCTTCTGTCTTTGTAATGACCATTTGCACTCTTCCTGGATGATACATTTAAGGTAGTTTAAGGTAAGGGTTTTAAAAAGCCCACCATTTCTCTCATAATTTTGGAGTTAAAAGTTACATTCACAGCATCATTTCTAGGGGAGTGCTTTCTCTGTTGTTTCTTGGGAAGGTCTTGGTCTCCTCTGAACATCTGTGGGCTTGCTATTCTTTGGAAAGCTCCTTGTATCTTGTCATTGTCTAAGAGGGTCATAGAACTACAAGAACTCCCACTCCAAAAGATGATCTTGGTTCTTTTTTCTTGGTGGTAGAAGAAAAAGCCAACTTTTAAGCTAACACTGCAAGTAATGACTTTTATTTCCATATGTTAAACCAACCTTGCATTCCTGAAATAAAACCCACTTGATTATGGGAGGAAACTTTTTTTTTAATGTTGCTAGCAGACCTGAGAGAAACTGTGGGTTTAGTTGCATACCTCCACCTTATTGCAATAAAGCAAGTTACAATTTTTTTTTATTTCCCAGTACATTGAAAAGTTATAGTCACATTAGGATATAATATATTAAATGTGCTATGTTGTTGTTAGGTGCCACAATAAGTGGACTTGTACTCGTAGCAATCCCGTAAACAACAGAGTGAAACCGTGTCCTATCCTGTGCCATCCTCATCAGGTCTGACCATTGTTGCCATCGCTCTGTCAGTCCTTCTAGTTGAGGGTCTTCCTCCCCTTCACTGGCCATTCTACTTTTCCAAGCATCATGTCCACCTCCAGGGACTGGTCCCTCCTGACCTCATGCCCAGATTATGTGATAACAAGTCTTGCCATCTTTCCCTCTAAGGAGCACCAAGGCTGCACATCTTGCAACCTCCTCACCTTCAAAGGTGTCTTACTATTTACAGATTGTTTTTTCTTCCCTTCCCATTCTAACTTTAAATTTTTTTTCTTGGTGGAAAATGAATTAATTTCTGTTTGAAAATGTTTCTTCAAGCTAGTATGCAATTTGAGTCTTTCAAATAGGTTCCTAAAAACAAAACAAAAACCCACCAAGACTATATTCTTGTTATACCAATAACAAAAAAACAAGAATTGTTCACCAGATCCATTCTCTTTTTTTAAAAATTGGGTAGAAAACCAAATATAAGAACAGCCAATATTGACAATGTGGCATTACCAAATTAAAAGATTACTATGGCACCACAAAAAGATAAAGGTAAATAATACAAAAGAAAAATGGGCAAAGAATATGAACAGACACTTCACTGAAGAAGACATTCAGATGGCTAACAAGCACATGAAGAAATGTTCAAAATCCCTAGTTCTAAGAGAGATGCAAATTAAAACAACTATGAGATATCATCTCACCCCAGTCAGAATAGCAAAATTTAATAGAACAGCAAGCAACAAATGCTGGCGAGGTT
>NW_006399901.1:7444778-7453958 GCF_000299155.1 Elephantulus edwardii | reverse complement strand
GAAATATCTCAGTCAAAAAAGGACAAATATTGCATAGTGCCACTGTTGTAAAACAGGATTGACACTGGGGTTGAGGGAAAACTGAGTAAGAGGGGATGAACAATGTATACTGATTGAAACACATGAGGGAGAGAACTGTTTAAAAGGGATATGTGATTGGGTATTATTGTCATGACAGGAGTCCAGAATGAAGGCTGCACAGTGGAGTGGACTTGGGGGAAGGGATTGTGTAACTAACAATGAAAGAATTTTCCTTTTACTTTTCAAAGAGAAGAGTGAACTAGGGGGGAGGGGTGGGCAGGGAGAAAAATGCAACAATGAATGAATGGAAACCCTAAGTCTCTGTAAACTTTCATTTAAAAAAAATATTTAAAAAAATTTATTTAGCTTTATTCCATGGTCATGGCCAAGGTCAGATTTCTGAGGGACTGGAAGTGGCAGAGTTTATGGAACCACTGGGCACTACAGTGCTCAGCTAACTCTTGTTTCATTAACACAGTGACCAGGATCCCAACTCTGGAATGTGTACACAATGATGGACAACAAGGATTTAGAAGCGGAAATCCACCCCTTGAAGAATGAAGACAGGAAGCCACAGGAGAGCCAGGGAGACCCCTGCAAAAGCCCACCTCCACAGTCACGCCTGTCCCGGTGCCGCTCGGTGGCCTTTTTCCTTTCCCTGTTTATCTGCCTTTTTGTGGTGTTTGTGGTCTCCTTCATTATCCCCTGTCCAGACCGACCAGCATCGCAGCGAACATGGAGGATCGATTACAACACAGCAGGTGAGTCTTCAGATGTGTCTGGCTTGGGCCACAGAGCCCTCCTGAGTCCATAGAGTGACCTCCCCATGCCACCAACCCTCCCAAGTCCAGGGGTGGCTGGAGTGGGAGGTCCAGTAGAGCTGGGTCCCCCATGAGGCCAGAAGTAGCTTCTGACAGTAACTCAACTCTGAGTGGCTACCAATTCTATGTTTAACGTTTTCCTGGAATTTGAGGGAACAGATAATGAAGTGTTAAGTACTGAGTTACTAACAAAGGTCAGCAGTTCAAATCCATCAGCCACTTCACGGGAGAAAGATGAGGCAGTCTGCTCCTGTAAAGATTTCTGCTGTTGTTATTGTGTGACTTCGAGTCAGAATCAACTCATAACTTACCCTCCAGATGGTTTTCAGAGGCACTGAATCATATGGGAGAAGATGACCCATGTTTCTCCCCTGGAGCAACTGATAGATTCAGATTATGTGCTGTAGGGTTAACAGCGCAGCCTCTTAACACTAGGCCACTAGAAGCTCACAGCCTCAGAAGCCATAGGAGACAGTTCTCCACTGTCCTGCAGGGTTGCTGCGAGTCAGAATCCTTGGATGCCAGTGGGTGTGGGCTTTCTGATGATTTACAGAGCAGCCTCAGGAAGAATGAGCAGAATGCGTTGAACACTCAGTGGCCTGTTCCTCGCTTCAAAGAAGGACATGTGGGGTGGATTAGTGAAAGGTCTGTTGGGTTTCTTCTCTGTAGTAAAACTTCCTAGAACAAAGCACCTGGCTGAATTTACTGTTGTTAGGTGCCTGTGAGTCCACTATGACTCATAGCAGCCCTCTCGAACCACAGACCTAACCCTTGCCCTCACCTCCACCTTTCTCACAGTCTTGTGCTCAAGCCCATTGAGCATGCTCACATCTCTGATATACTTGAGTTCTTTGTGAGAGTGACTTTGTCAAGTCCATCTCATTGAGGATTCTCTTCCTTTCTTTCCCAGCATGAGGTCCATTTCCAAGGACTAGTCCCTCCTGAGAACATGTCCAAAGTACATGAGACAGAATTTCACCATCTTTGCCTCTAAGGAGCACCCTGACTGCTCTGCCTCCAAGACAGATTGGTTTGTTCTCTTGACAAGCCATGGGATACTCAGCACTCTCCACCCACACCACAATCCAAAGGCATTAGTTCTTTTTCTGTCTTCCTTATTCACTGTCCAGCTTTCAGGTGCATAAGAAGCAACTGAAAGTGACCCATGGTTTGGATCAGGTGCACCTTTGTCTTTAAACTGACATCATTGCTTTGGAGAACATGTCTTATGACAATGACAGCTGCTACCTTGGGTGCTGATTGTGAATCCAAATGAAATAGGATCCTTGACACCTTCAGTCTGTTCCCCATCTACCATGATGTAAAGAGAATCAAAGCCAGACTTGCGGCCGTCGAGTCAGTTACAACACACAGCACCACCTGTGAGGTTTCTGAGGCTGTAAATCTTTACAGGAGAAAACTGCTCATCTCTCTCCTGTGGAGCGACTAGTAGGCTCAGACCAATAACCTTCCGGTTAACAGCACTGCACCAACGGAGCTCCCGAGAGAGCTGCTGTAGGAAGTTGCACAGCATGTTTTGTAGCCCGGTCTCTTCAGATGCTCCTGCCAACACTCTAGTTCCCAGAGTAAAGGGTACTTTGATTTCACTCTCAAAAACTGGCATCCAGAATCCTGGCCTTTGTGAAGAGCAGCTGCATCAGCCTTCCCAGGACGCCTAGCACGTCGGTGGGAGGGAATTCGAATGGCCTCAGAATGTTTTTCTGCAGAGATTGAGGCTCCCTCTGGTGGAAAAAAACACAATGTCCTGTTGGCAATGACCGTGTAAGATCTGTTTTCTCCAGAATTTGGAAGTTTGCCTCTCATTTTGAGAGAGGGTAATAGAGTTTCCCTTCAGTTCTATCAAGGTATAGGACATACTGTGAAGTGAATTCATCTTCAGTCTACAATTTGGTGAATTTTTTTTCACTCAGATTGCAGATTGTGCACCTTATTCCACAGTCCAGATTTAGAGTATCTCTTTCATGTCCCTCAAAATTTTCCATGACCATCTGTCAGTGATCTGTATCATACCCTAGCCTAGGCAGCCACTAGTACTCTGTCTCCATGCATTTGCTTTTCCAGGAAGTTCCCATCAATGGAATTTTCAAGTAGATAGCTTTGTGTCTTTTGAGACAGACTTCTCTCACTTAGCACCTTTTCGAGAGCTTCCCCCATGCTATCAAAATGTTTGTTTCTTGTTACTGTTGAGTAATATGCTTTTGTATTAGCAGACCATTTCATTTATTCATTTACCAACTACTGGGCATTTTTACTTTTCTGGGTTTTTTACTATTATGAATATGTTACTTTGTCATGTATAATTTTTTGTGCAGACATGTTTTTCTTTCTCTTGGGTAGGATTCCAGGAATGGAATTGTTCCATATTATGATAAGTTTATGTTTCTAGGAAACTGCCAAGTAGTTTTCCAAAACAGCTGCCGTGCTCTGCATTCCCACCAGCAATGCAAAAGGATTCCCTTTTCTCCGCATCCTTGTTAATAATTGTGATTGTCTCTCTTCTTAACATAGCCATCTTTGTGATGTGAAGTTGTGTCCCACTGCTCTTTCACTTTTCATTTTTCTAAGTTGGACAGTGACTTAGGATGATAGAATAAGAGTAGAATCCTTTGAGTTGTGGTGTTGGAGAAGAGTCCCGAATATCCCGTGGACTTGTCAAAAGAACGAACAAATCTGTCTTGGAGGAAGTGCAACCAGGGTGCTGCTTAGAGGCCAGGATGATGAAACTTCATCTCACATACTCTGGGCATGTTGTTAGAAGGGGGCCAGGCTTTGGAAAAAGACATTATACTTGGAAAGATAGAGAGTCATCTAAAGAGAGGAAGACCCTCAACAAAATGGATTGACACAGTGTCTCTAACAGTGAGCTCAAATATATCAGAGATTATGAGGATGGCACAGGATAGGGCAAGGTTCATAAGATCACTATGGAGCATGATCTACTTGATGGCTCCTCACAATGATAATGACCAATGATATTGAGCATTTTCTTATGGTTATTGTTGTGTGCCGTCAGGACTTAGAAGCCCTCAATTTTACAGTATCTGGTAGAGGGAGTGTTCCTCACTTAAACATAATACCCATGCTAATAATACATTCCCAGTAAAGGAAATTCAACTACTTCATACAACATTGATTATTTTTTTCCAGTTCTCATCCAGACTTTCCATTATTCCTAAGAAGACAAGAGGGGCAGTTTCCCTTGGAAAACAAGCCCAATTACACATCTTGTCCACTCTATCAAGCAAGCAAATCCTCCCTCTGGGATATCGCTCCTGTGACTATACATTCCAATGTCACTCATCTCTGCTGTACAGATAATTGCGGGTTTAGTATTAACCTAGACATGTTCCTCCATTCCTCAGCATTCAGAAATGCAGATGCTGCCCCTACATTCGTCACTCTTGCAGTCCATTTAGTCATGGCTCCTCAGGAAGCTATCAATAACAACCAACAGCCTTTCCTCGGTGTCATAGCCCCTGGTTACAGTAATTTCTTGATCCTGCCCATCTGCCTCCTAGACTACTTTATTGTGACCACAGGTCAGAGAGGTATTTCTGGTCACTTCCACATGGTGGGGTGTTTGTTTGTTTGTTTGTTTTTTCTTTCCCGGGGAAGCTTGAGATCAAGGAGTGTAACTCTGTCCTGGTAGAAGTTTGTTCAGTTTTTATTTCAGCCATCTCAGTTCCTACTTTGTTTCCTTTGCATATGTTGCCACTTCTGATAACAAAATTTGATCATTCTATTTCCAACCTCATTTCTGTCACAAAGCCCATATTTTTCCAACTTCTGTTCCTTCTTGGTACTACAGTCGGGAAATCAGGAGACATATTGCATTGGGAAAATTAGAGACCTCTGTGAATTATTGAGGAGTAATGATGTCAGTTTGAGAACTAAGGTGCATCTGGTTCAGGCGATGGTTTTTTTGATCACTTGTATGGATCTGAGGGCTGGACATTGAATAGGGATGACAGAAGAATTGACGCCTTTGAGCTGTGATATTGGAGAAGAGCATTAAACATCCCAGGCCTGCCAAGACAACAAAAAAGTTTGTCTTAGAGTACTGCCAGAGTACTCTTTGGAGGCAAGGATGATGAAGCTTCGCCTCACATACTTCGGCATGTTGCTAGAAGGGGCTGTTCCATAGAGAGGAACATGATGCTTGGAAGGGTGGAGGATCGGCGAAGAAGAGGAAGACACCTTCAACCAGGTAGATTGAAATGGTGACTGTTGCAGTGGGCTCAAGTGTGTCTGGAAGTGTGAAGATGGCACAGGATAGAACAGGATGCCGTCCTTTGCCTTGAGTTACACTCGACTCAAGGGCACCTAACAACAGGTCCTTCTTCACTGTTTCCAACTTTTGCATTTCAGTCACCAGTTACTAACACACCTTGACTGTATGTTGGGTCAATTTTGGACTCCAAGATTTGGTAAAAGTTTTCAGTTTCTTCCTCTTTGGTCCTAGATGTAGGAGTGTGTATTTGAATAATAGTTGTATTAACAGGTCTTCTTTTTATATGAATGGAAAATATCCTATCACTTGTGGCGAGGAAGAGTGGGCAGGGAGGAAAATGTGCAACAATGAATGAATGGAAATCCAAGTTCTCTATAAACTTTCATTAAAATCTCAATTAAAAAAATTCATTCATTGTTGCACTATACTCTCCTTCCAATATGACTATTACCCAGGCATAACAAAAACAACATCCTGATACATCTACAACATGGATGAACCACCAAAGCATTATGCCAGGTAAAAGAAGTCAGTCACAATAAAAAAAAAAGAAGTCAGTCACAGAGGGACAATATTGCATCTTACACAAAATACCTAGGATGGGCAAATGCATAATGACAGATGCACAATGTAGACTTGTGGTTAGCAAGGCCTAGGATGGAGGTAAGGGGAATGAATTTTTGTGATAGAAAAAAGTTGGAAATGGGTAAGTGGTAATGGCCGCTTAGCAAGAATGTAATCAATGTGACTGAACTATACATGTAAAAATGTTGAAATTCAAAATTTTTGTTAGTATATTTTTACCATAATCACAGGAAAAGGAAAAAAAAAAAAAGAAAAGAGAGGTTAAATAATGTATATACTGCATTGAAACAGTTGAGGGAAAAAACTGTTTAAAAGGAATATATTATTATTTGCATGACAATAGTCCAGAATAAGAGCTGCACAGCAAAGTGGACTGGGAGTGGGGGGAGGCAGGAGAGGAAATTGTGCAACAGTGAAAGAATTTTTTTTTTCAAAGAGAAAAGTGAACTGAGGGCAGGTAGGGAGGAAAATGTGCAACAATGAATGAATGTAATTCCAAGTTCTCTATAAACTTTTGTTAAAATCTCAATTAAGATAGAAGATTTTTTAAAAAAATCCTATCACTCACAACACTGTATTTCAGGATAGAACTTGAGATTGACTTTTTAACTATGAATGCAACTCCATTCTTCTGTTTTTCATTCCCAGCAGAGTATACCAAAGTGATCCAAGCTGGTCCATCTCATCTCATTAATTCCTAGTATCTTAATGTTAATACATTCTATTTCATTTTTCACAATTTCTAGTTTTTCAACATTCAAGCTACATACATTCTCTGTTCCAATTATTAAAGAATGTTTGTTATTCTTTTTTCTTATTTCGACAGACTTCCAATCTGGGCTTTATTTTAAACTACTTATAACTCTCTGCGTTTCTCTATTGTTCATAGGGTTTTCAGAGTCCTGTTATTTAATAAGTAGATGACCAGCCTTGCTTCCTAGTCTGTCTTAATCTGGGAGTTCTACTAAAACCTGTACACCATAGGTTACCCTTGTGTCATTTGACACACCAGTGGCATAGCTTTCAGTATCACAGCAACCCCAAGTTATCTCAGGAGAGCAAACTGACAGACAAGTGCTATACCAATTAGAACCATATTCTCTCCAAACACAACAAACTGATGATTTGTTTGTAATTCAGTCTTCATGCTAGCTCTGAAGCCTTAAACACCAGTAGTGGAAGACCAGATGATTGTGAAATTATATCACCCATGAAGAGACTCACAGGTTTTTTGAAAGACAGAGAGAAAGAAAAAACTTAAATGGATGTCAGAAGAGACTCAGAAAATTGCATTAGAGCGTCAAGTAGCTAAAACAAAGGGAAAACAGGCCAAAATAAGACATCTGAACAGATCTCTTTCAAAGAGCAGCTAACAAGACAAAGCGAAATATTAGAATATGCAGAGCTGGAACTGGAGAGTAAAAAGGGAACAACGTACTCTGCATTTCTCAAGCTGAGAAAACTGAAAACAAAATTTAAGCTTCAAGTTGCAATATTAAAAGATTCTATGTTTATCTATATTTAACAAATGACCCAGGAAGCATCAAAAGAAGATAGAGGGAATACACAGTATCATTGTACCAAAAAGGACTAACTGACAGTGAAAAATTACAGGATGTACCATATGAGCTGGAGCTAATGATAATGAAGGAGGAAGTAGAAGCTGCATTGAAGGCATTGGCAAAAAATAAGGTCCCAGGAATCAATGGGTTACCAGTTGACTTGTTTCAATTAACCTATGCAGTCCTGGATGCACTCAACAGTCTATGCAGGATATTTGGAGGATAGCTATCTGGTCAGTGGATTGAAATAAGTCCGTATTTGTTCCCATTTCCAAGAAAGGTGATCTAACAGAAAGTGGAAATTATCAAACAATATTAATATCACATACAAGCAAAATACTACTGAAGACCATTTAAAAAATGCCTAGAACAATACATAGATGGAGAAGTACCAGAAGTGCAAGCAGGATTTAGAAGAGGCCATGGCACTGGTGATATCACTGCTGATGTCAAATGGATCCTGGATGAAAGTAAAGAATATCAGAAGAATGTCTGTTTATACTTTGACTATGCAAAGGCATGTGACTATGTGAATCATAGCAGCTTGTGGGGAATGGGAATCAGAATGGGAATCCCAGAGCACTTAATGAAAAACCTATACTTAGATAAGGAGGCTATTGTGTGAACAGTGCAAGGGAACTACATGGTTTAAAATTAAGAAAGGAGTGTGTCAGGGTTGTATTCTCTTTCCATATCTGTTCGCTCTCTACGCTGGGCAAATCATTTGATGAGAAGCTGGACTCTGTGAAGAAAAATGTAGCATCAGGATCGAAGGAAGACTCATAAATAACCTGTGTTATACAGATTACACAGCCTTGCTTACTGAAAGTGAGGAGGATTTGAAGCACTTGTTGCAGAAGATTTAAAGAATATGGCCTTTAATATGGATTGTATCCCCAAAGTCAGGAAAACAAAGACTTTTACTACATCATGATAGATGGAGAAGAGAAAATATTAAAATTGTCAAAAACTTCATCTTGCTTGGATCCACGGTTAACATCCTTGGTACCAGCAGCCAGGAAATCAGGAGATGCATTGCACTGGGAAAGCCTGCGGTTAGAGACCTTTCCAAATTATTGAAGAATAATGGTGTCAGTTTGAGGACTAAGGTACGTCTGATTCAGACCATGGTGTTTCTGATCACTCGCTGTGTATATGAGAGCTGGACAATGAATAAGGATGACATAAGAATTGATGCCTTTGAGCTGTGGTGTTAGAGAAGAGCAATGAACATTCCATGATGGCCAAAAGAACAAACTAATATGTCTTGGGAAAGGGCAGCTAGAATGCTCTTGAGGCAAAGATGATAAAGTTTCGCCTCACATACTTCAGCCATGTTCCTAGAAGGAGTTAGTCGTTGGAGAGAGACATGATGCTCAGAAAGGCAGAGGTTTAGCAAAGGAAAGGAAGACTCTCAACCAGGTAGCTGGACAGTGACTGCCGCAGTAGGCTCTAATGTGTCAGGAAGTGTGAGGATGGCACAAGGTTAAGATCTTTTGTCCATAGGGTCTCTGTGGGTTGTACTCATTTCGATGGCACCTAACAGCAACAACAATTGATAAAAAAAAACCAGGAATTGTAATTTTTTCTTTCCTTATCTTCCTGTATTTCTGAATGTATCCAATTAACCTCAGTTCAGTCCACTAACTTCATATCCCATTAAGTACAACATAAGAGCAGCATCATTCCATGGATATTCCTTAACCCACCCAGAGTCCAAATGTTTCTTATTCTTTTATTTACCCCTTTTTCTCGAAAGATATATGTTACAGAGAGTCTGGACATGTATAGCAAATCACACAATCCTAACACCAGTGAGAGATTGAGATTGTTTACAGCTTTAGTTTGCTTGGCTCCACAGTCAACACTCTTGGCACCAGTAGCCAGAAAATTAAAAGACATATTGCCATGGGAAAGTCTGCTGTTAGGGACCTCTCCA
>NW_006399901.1:7431761-7444678 GCF_000299155.1 Elephantulus edwardii | reverse complement strand
GAGACTGAGAAGGATGGGTTCAATAATGTATAGTGCATTGAAACAGATGAGGGCGAAAACTCTTTAAAAGGGATATGTCATTAGGTATTTTTGTCATGACGGGAGTCTAGAGCTAAGGCTACATGGTGGAGTGGACCTGGGGGAGGGTTTGTAAAACAATGGAAGAGGGAAGTGTACTAGGGGGGAGGGTTGGGAGGGGAGAAAAGTGCAACAGTGAATGAATGGAAATAAAAAACAAAAAAGGAATACTATGGGGGGGAAGAATGCCATGCATGAATGTATTCATATCTTTTTTTCTGTATTGAATATAACAGAGAAATAATATAAATAAGTGAGCTCTGGTGGCCTAGTGGCAAGAAGCTGCACTGCAATCTTCTCCTGCACCAGTTGGATCCAATTTGACAGTACACACACACAAAAATAATAAAATAAAATAATTTTTTTAAAAAAATAATGTAAATAATGTAAATAAAAATAGTATGACAAAAAAAAGAGAATGTTTCTCTCTATATGTCAGCTTCTCCTTTGTTGTTGTTGTTGTTGTTGTTGTGATGTGCTGTCAACATGTCCAAAGTATGTTAGACAGAGCCCCAGAATCCTTGCCTCCAAGGAGCAGCCCGGTTTAACCCTCTCCAGAATGAATCTGTTTGTTTTCCTAGCAGTCCATTGTACCCTCAATACTCTTCTCCAGCACCACAGCTCAAAGGCATCAATTCTCTTTCTATCCTCCTTAGTCACTCTCCAACTCACTGATGCATAACAAGTGATAGCAAAGACCATAGCCTGTATCAGACACACCTTAGTCTCCGGAGAGACACCATTGCTCTTCAGTACTTTGGAGAGGTCCCTAACAGCAGACTTTCCCATGGTGATATGTCTTTTAATTTTCTGGCTACTGGTGCCAAGAGTGTTGACTGTGGAGCCAAGCAAACTAAAGCTGTGAATAATCTCATTGATAATAATGGGTGACTGGAATGCAAAAGTTGGGAACAGAGAAGATTCAGTAGTTGGACAACATGGACTCATGGACTCGGTGAAAGAAATGGAGCTGGAGAGAGAATGATTGAATTTTGCACAATCAATGACTTCTTCATTGCAAATACATTTTTTAAGAGACATAAACGCAGGCTATATACATGGATATCACCTGATGGTATGCATAGGAATCAGATCGATTACATCCGCAGAAAGAACCGCTGGAGAAGCTCAATATCAGCTATGAAAACTAGGCCAGGAGCTGATTGTGGAACAGACCACCAACTACTCACATGGAAGTTCAAGCTGAAGCTGAGGAAAATTAAACCAAATCCACAGGAACTTCTCCTTACCTTTCTGTAATATTGGACTCTATAGTATTTTTTCTTTTGTAACTGACCTCTTTCACTCAGCACATGTCCTGCACATTCATCCTTGTGTGGTGTTTCTTGAATGCTTCCTTGTCTTTAGTGTTGCACAGCACTCTTGTGCATGTATAGTTTTTTAATTCATTCATCCATGGATGGCACTTGTGTAGTCTCATCTCTTTGCTGTTGTAAAAGTGCTGCAGCAAGCATGGGTGTGCGGGAGATGGTGGGTCTCACCAGAACCAGCAGTTCCTGTCTCTCATGTTTGCCTCTGTCTGCTGCTTGTCCCTGCTGTTTGGTTTTTAATTACTGCATATTACTCTTTGCTTGGATGAGTGAAAGGAGCCCTTGGCAGGTAGGGGGCATGGACCCTGAAGAACAAGGGATTCATGACCAAACAGAGGTGTGTATGTTAGTAACCCTTAGGGCCCTTTCACCAGAGGGAAGTTAATACCTGAAGCCATCGTCAGTCACTGCTTGGTTTGGGGAAAGATCTCCCAGGTGGCCAGAGCCCTTAGACCAGAACGGAGCACCTCTTCAGGGGCCACAGGCAGCTGACGTTGGCCCTGACAGTGGCCCCACAATGCAGTCTGTGGTTTTCTTTTCCAGCTGCCTACAACTTTCTGGCAACGGAAGACATAAATGGGGACAGGATCCAGGATGTGCTCTTTCTTTACAAAAATGCCAACAGCAGCAGCCATCCCAACCGGTCCTGCATCGAGGAAGGTAACTGAGTCTTCACCCAGAAAGGATGCTCTCCAGGGGTGCCCCTGTGGGCCCCCTGTCACTCCTGTGGTGTCTGGGGAGTTGGCAGTGGAACTAGAGGAGACCACCTACCTTCTTTCTGGACAGCTGTGTCAGCCATAAGGTAGCTCAGCACATTGCCCTCCTGATGACCACTGCAAGAACCCCCCAGGCAAGAAAGAGTCTGAGCACCAGGCCGGGGAGGAGATAAGAGTAGGGGCTGCAGACACAGTGTTCCCCCAAGCAGTGGATGACCTCTGGCTGTACCGTGTCTCCCACAGGCTTCTCTGTTCCCTGCGCCTTCTTTGCTGCAGTGTCCGGAGCAAATGGCAGCCTTCTGTGGGAGAGGCCTGTGGCACAGAACGTGACACTGGTGCAATGCACCAGCCCTCAGCCAAGGGGTAGTGAGGTGGTGCCAGTCTGTGCCATCGTGGATGGGCCCACCTCTGTGGTGGCAGTAGACCTCTTCACAGGTAGGCCACCAGGTGGGCAGCACTCACATGGAACAAACAGGAAGAAGGGGCTTTGTCTGGTCAGCCCCTCAAGAGATCTTGTGGAACTCTCTGTCTTGGCTCTAAATGTAGAAGGTATCAGCATGTCTCTTGTGATGTAGTTTTCAGCAGGTAGAGACCAATGAAGAGTGCCTAGGAACATTTTAGAAAGGAAGACTTGCTTCACAGGCAGGGATTGGACCAGGCCACTTCTGTCTGCCGGGGCCCTCCTTTGCCCCTTCTCTTTGGGGTCAAAGTATACAGTAGAATGGGTTCCCAAGAAGTGGTGAAGGTAGTCCCTTTTCCGTCAGGTAAGCAGTGGCATCTACTCTGGCCCCAGGATGCTCCAACTTCACACTTGTCTCTCAGGAGCCCCTGAGCAGAGAAGAGAGAGAACACTGCAGTTCTCACCTATGCTTATGTCATGGTGGCTTAGGTCATGTTTTTGTTCCTTGGATCAGAGGTATCTTAGCCTCGTGGGTGCAGTGAACCAGCCTGTATTCTTTGCAGCTTCTTGGAACCAGCACGGCTGGTTTGGAGTGACTGCATGTTTGGAGTCAATACTCACTGGTTGTGTATGTGTTTAGGGGAGACCCTGTGGAACCATCCAGGCAGCCTTGAAGGGAATTCATCTATCTTGAGCCTCTTGCTTGGGGTGCCAGATGTCGATGGTGATGGACTCCCTGACCTGCTGGTCCTTACCAAAGAGAAAGAGGAGGTAAAAACAGTCCATGCCTTCCAGTGCTCACTGGGCCTGAGCCCTCCAGTGCACTCTGGGCCCGAGACCTCCAGTGCTCGCTGGACCCGAGACCTCCAGTGCACGCTGAGCCCAAACTCTCCAGGACATTTTGAGCTCAAGTCCTCTAGTACATGCTAAGCCTGGGCCCTCCAGTGCACGCTGAGCCCAAACTCTCCAGGACATGCTCAACTCGAGCCCTCCAGTGCATGCCAAGCATGGGCCCTCTGGTGACACAGAGTCCTCCAGTACATAGCCCCCCATGGCCTGTGCTCTCCAGTTCACATGGCCTGTGCTCTCTCTGCACCCAGAAAACTGAGGAGAGCATGTCTTCCAAGCAGGCTACCAAGACGGGCTTACAATCTCCCAGGCAGGAAGACCAGGGCCTACATTCAGTACTATGGTACCAACCAGGGGCTTCCTCTCTGTCAGGGAGTAGTCAGGTGGATATCTGACCCTGAGGCCTCTTTTGTGCCAGGTGAACAGCTACGTCTACTCAAGCAGCACTGGGAGCCAGGTCGGTGGCAAAGGCAGCCTTGGCTCAAACACAGAGGGCAACTGGCTCTTGCATGTCACCAAGACGGGTGCCTATTACCTCCTCTTCTCCTGCGGTGGGTGCCACCTCTTCCCTCATGTGCAGGAGGGCAGTGGGGCAGGGGGCTCTGGGACCCACAAGCCATGAGCATCAAGAGTTGGCTTAGTGCCTGGTCACCAGAGCAGAGTGGTCTGCAGCCTTGGGGAAGTGCTTTGTGCCTGGAAGCTAGACATTGGCCCAGGGCAGTGACACTCACTCTGTGTGCCAAGCAGGACACTCCCTTTGCAGCCGGTCCATGAAGGATCTGCTGGAAGAAATGACAGGAAAGGAGATTCCCCTCAAGAGGGACCCACTCTGGGAACAGGCCATCAACTCCACCACCCACAGGGTGTCCTCACCTAGGTGGGTCCTAATGCCCAGGGGGGATGGAGCGGGCTCAGGGTCCCAGAGATAGGGGACTCTGTCACTCGGGACTCCTCTCATAGCACAAGACCCCAAAACGTAGGCAGTAAAAGAAGAAAATGAGGGGAAATGTGCCCAGTGTGGTCTTCATGTTCTGAAGAAACATGGGGTGTGCAGATGGGCCAGGGGGCTTCAGCCACAACTACAAGACCTGTGCCCACCACCCCAGTAGCTCTGGAGTCATCCGCCACCAGCTGCATGTTCCCGGGAAAGCTGGCAAGGACCTGCTCCTGGTGGGCACTGAGGCCTGTGTGCTGCTAGATGGGCAAAATCTGGCACCTAAGTGGACCCTCGGTGATGCTCAGGTCTTCAGGTGAGCGTGGGGCCCTCAGGTTGCCAGCATTTGTCACACCATGGTGAACAGCCCATCCCTGCTGATGAGGTGTCACCTCAGGTAAATGATCCCACCTCTGGGGTCCAGGTGCAGCCCCAGGAAGAAGGTGGGCTGAGGGTGTCTGTCCTAGAATTCCATCTTTTCCCTGCTCCCCCTCTAGAAAGCCTGTTCTTGGTCACTATAAACCGGACACCTTGGCAGTGGTCATTGAGAATGGAACCGACGCTGACAGACAGGTGGGCTGGAGGTGCCAGGTCCCTAGAAGCTGCTGCTGAGCCGGGAGGGGCCTGGGTGAGGCAGACCCTGCCCAGTGCCCACAGCTGCCCTCTCCCCAGGTACTGCTCCTGGACCTCAGCACTGGGGCCATCCTGTGGCGGCAACCCCTCCCAGGCCTCTCCGGGACCCCCCAAGCTGCCAGCCTGTTGACCGCAGATCACCGTTCTGCCTTCTTCTTCTGGGGTCTCCCTGAAGGAGTTTGGGCAAACCAGACAGTAAGGAGAGGGACACAACGTCTGGGCCAGCCCATGCTAAGAGCGAAAGTGAGAGACTATTCTGCCCTGAGACTGACTGGGGACAGTGTCTGTGGATAGAAGAAGCCACGAGGGTGAGGCCAAGACATCTGAGGTCAGAGCCAGGAACCAGATGGGGATGCAGGATTCCAGGAGTGACAGACAAGAAGCTTGGGATCCTGTCAACAAAAATGACAGGGAACAGCCTGAGGGGCTGGAGGAGGGAGACAAGTGGAAGTATATGTGTAGAGGGACCTGGTGGGCACCTCAATGGATCAGCAGTCCTAGGTTGTCTCCTGGCATATGGTATGATTCAGGTGGTCAACTGAGAGATGGTTGTCTCCTCACTTCAGGAGACCAGGGACACCCTACACAGCCTCTACATGTTCCACCCCACCCTGCCTAATGTCCTTCTGGAACTGACCAACGTTTCCAGCAACATTGTCGCCTTTGAGGGTGAGTATACCTCGAGGGGTCCAGGGACAGAGGTAGAGATGTCCTCAGGGCCTACGGTCAGGGCAGGGTCCTCATGGGATCCTGGAGCAGGGTTCAGGGGCCCAGGGCCCAGCGGCAGCCCTGACAGTTGTACCTCCTGCAGCTGTCCTCTTTGAACCAAGCCGCCACGCTGCCTACGTCGTGCTGACTGGACTGCAGAACCTGGCCACACCTGGCCCGGTCTCGCTGACCAAGCACAAGATTCGAGACTGCATCCCAGACAGCAGGGTTTTACACCTTGGCCAGGACCGGGACAGTAGTGACCAGGTCATCAGGGACCACTTCTCTCGGCTGCGGTACCGGAGCGAGGCGTGACACTGTCACCAGAAGTCAACAGGGTCAGCCTCGCCACTGCAGACCAGCAACCCTCCCAGCTGTCTCGGTGCTGCCCAGGGCCACCACCCTGCTGTCCCCACTACCTGTGGCTGTGCCTGTTTGGGATGATAAGGGGCCAGTGTCCTGCTGTCCCTGCTACCTAGGTCTTGTCCTGTGTGATAAAGGGACACTTCCCCACTGTCCCAGTCATTTGGGACTCATCCAGTGTGACGAGGGGACACTGGCCCAGTGTTCCCTCTTCTCTCCTGGAAAGACCCTTACACAGTTTACTCTTGAGGCCTCAGAGAAAGGTCCTTGATGGTCCTTGATGCTTCTCTCCTGTGGAGCCCAGATGTCTCAGGGTGCCTGGCCATCCCCAGCGACCCTCAGAGGTGCCCCCTTCCCTTCTCTGCTCCACTTGGGGTTAGCTTGTAACAGCTTGGCCTTCTTCTTCCTCACCCCCCCATCTCCCTCACTCCCCATCTCCCTCGCTATAGTGCCTCTGTGTGGCCAATGACTGCACTGACAACAGCCCTTCTGACCCAGCCCACAGGGAAGTACTGGGGTCCCATCCACAAGGGGCCCCTGCGGTGTGACCTATACCACTGTGCACTGCAGGTATGCCCTCCCTGTGCTCACTGCTAAAGCTGGGCTGCCTGCTGCTGGACTCAACTCTGTGCCTTGTGACCCAGCCAGGATGGCTGTCAAGCCCAGCCCCCTTGGACTTCCCAGGGCCGAGCCTCCGGACACCAAGCCTAGGAGGCAGTGAATAAATGTTGCACTGTCCTGTTTGGAAGCCCCCAGGCTGGACTAAGCTCTGTGTCCATCTTTCTATCTACCCCCAAAGCCCTTGGAGCAGTGGCCTGCAGGTTTCAGAGTTGGGTCAGGTGGGCAGTGGAGGAGGTGAGGGGCCCTTCACTCAGGGTTGTCATAGGCCCCACACAGTCAGCTGGGGTCAGAATGCAGTTGTGTCCTGCACCACAGCAAGCCAGCCCTGCCCCACCCCTTTCTGAAGGTCAGGCAGGGTCTATGAGTGACCTCCTAGGACCAGAAACAGAAAGTGATGAGGCTTTCCAAGCCCCCAAAAACGTCCATTAGGCCTTGAGACAGAAGTCTATTTCAGAGACTCACAAACCATAGTCCCCTGTCACTAGGATCTGGAGAGGGCGCTCTGGCACGGGAAACCCTTGTCCCTGAGAAACCCCTGCCAAGGTGTCTCCACACAACGTGACTTCATAGAGCAGAGCTCTAAGTGGAGACCACACGGGCAGGTAAGGCTTCTGGCTCCCATCAGCCAGCCATGCTGCTGGGAAGGGTCTGATTGCCCAGGGCCAGTCTCAAGTTCCCACTGCAAATGATGGGGCCAGGGACCTGGATCTAGAATGTGGCCTCTGGGTCTTTGATCCTCTTCTCCCCTGTAAATGCTGCCAGGTCCACTGACTCCAGACCCCACTACCCAGATCTCCCAAGACCGAGGAGCCCTGTCATACGGTGACCCTCTATAAACAGCACGACAGCCCCACTGTCCCAGCACCTGCCCAGAGTCCCGTAGCCACCAACACACAGGACCCTGCCACACATACCCCAACACGGCTCCCCAATGACCCAGCTGTGAAAGTCCACAGCCAGGCTTCATCGGTCAAACATCCTACTCGACAGACCTTCACCTGTCCCTGCATCTTCACACGGGTGCGCATACACACACGGAGCTCTGGTGGCCTAGTGGTAAGAAGCTATGCTGCAGTCTTTTTTTTTAATTTTATTAATTTTTGTGCATGTACTGTCAAATCAGATCTGACTGGTACAGGAGTAGATTGCCCCTCCTTCTCCAGCAGAGCATCTGGTGGATTCAAACCATGTACCTCTGGGATTGCAGTGCAGCTTCTTGCCACTAGGCCACCAGAGCTCCCTTATGCTGCAGTCTTAAAGGACCGTAGTTCAAATCCACTAGTGGTTCTGTGAGAGAATGATGAGCACTCTCTTGTGCAATTTACTACCTTTGAAAATCTGCTGGAAGGTCAGCTCTGACTGGGTTCCAACTTGACGGCACACAACAATAACAAACCAGCCCTTTAGGGGAGTGCGCTCATGCACACACATTTACACATATGCACATATGAATACACCTGCCCTTAACGTGTGTTCTCACATGTCCCCACACCTGCCCTCATCTCACACACATACACAAGGATATACAGCCAGCTGGTGCTCAGCCAGGTATTTATTTCTGGAGGAGAGAGGAGGTTGAAGCTGCTTCGAGGGACACCAGGCTAAACCTATAGCCTGGGCCTTCCCCTCTGGAGCTTGTCTAGGGAAGGGGCTGAGGCACCACCAGCCAGAGGCTGGCCCACCCTGCAAACTCTGAGCCAGAGGCTTGTTGGCATCCAGGGGCTTAGCCACCTGCTGGACACAGCCTGGAGCAGGGGCAGGGAGTGGGTCCAGTGACCATAGAAATGGCCCAAGATAACTGTTGGCAGGAAGGGAACTGTGTGCAGGTAGGAAATTCTGGGTTCCCCACTTAGTGGTAGGCATCACCTGCTGGAGACCACTTGTTTGCCTGGCCAACCCAAATCCCCACTGCTTCAGCCATCCTGGGGCTGTGAACACCAGCACCAAGGTCCTGCCTGTCCCCCTCAGTGCTGAGCAGACACAGGTCCTGGTGCTGGTCTGCCCACCTGGACCATCATCACACACAGGCCTGCAGCCTCTTGCTGGGAAGCAGAGGGTGAGCAAGGCCCTCCAGGAGGTGAGGCCTCACCAGAGGCGGCAGCCTGAGGACAGAGGGCTGGTTCTGGGTGGCTGAGAACTAAAGGCTATTAGGTGAGGATGCTGGCCCACCTAGACCTCCCTGTCCCCACCCCCGGGAACAGCCATTCCAGGCTCCCCCGAGGGGGGAAGGAGGGCAGGACTGGGGCTGGAACGACGCTGCTTCCGCATAAATGGGAACACCCTGTGGGTGGATAAGAAGATGTGAGTGTCTGGAAGGGGCAGGTGGACATGAGGACAGGCCCAGCCAGCACTCACCGTCTCCTGGTCTCTGGTGGAATTACAGCTTCGGCCAGCAGGCTCTTGTACATGTCAGACTTCAGGAAACGTGGGTAGGAGTCCTGCAAAAGATGGACCCTCAGCCAGCTTCCCGCAGAAGTGGTGGGCGTACGCTACATATTGCCCCCAGGAGCACCCAAACTTCAAATCAGACAGGGTGGATAGGAGAGAAGCCCCAGAGGACAGGAGACCTTGCCCAGAGGACAGGACCTGGGAGCTAAAAAACAAGGCAGAGGGAAAGGGTGGAGGACAGAACAGTGGCGAGGAATCTTTGTATATTGTGGCTTGGGTTTGGGTTGTGTTTTTTTTTTTTAATGTCCACTTTAAATTGTTCAGTTCAATGAGGGGCAAGAACAACAGGACAGTACCAGATTGACTTGAATGTACCTCAATTAGATTTGACATAAAACGTGCCAAATTTCTAATTCTAAAAATAAACAAAACCCAAAACTCCCTGTTGTCGAATCATCACAACGCTGTAGAACAGAGTAGAACTGCCCCACAGGGTTGCCAAGGCTGCGCTCTCTTGACGAGACTGCCCCTCCTTCTCCCAAGAGCAGCAGGTGGATTTGAACAGCTGACCTTTTGGTTTGCAGCTTAATGTATGTTACTTGCTGAGCCACCGGGGGTCTGGCCCACCTTCTTCATGAGCATGTAGATGTGCAGCTGGGCATCATCGAGCACATATCGGTGTGGCTGCCGCAGCCCCACCAAAGTCCGCTCCATTGTCCGGCTGTCAATGTTGACCCAACGGGCTGCACCAGGTGCCAGGAACTGCCTGGGAGAACGTTTCTGTTGTGTCCTACCAAGCATCCTCTCCAAGAAGGGCCCCAGACCAGGCTATGCTCCCAGGCAGCACCTCACACATCCCCTCCAGGTAGCATCCTCTAGCAGTGCCCCAAAGCACCCCCTCCAGGCAGGGGCCCCCAGGCAGTGCCCACAGGCACCCCCCCTACAAACAGTCCTAGGCAACAACGCTAGGCAGTGCTCTCCAAAACTGTACTTCTCCCTCACAATGCCCTCCAGGTGGTACCCCGCTCCACGGCACTTACTGGTACACATTGTCCACCAGGGTGGGGATACCAGCCTGGGCTCCATAGCGCAGCTCCTCACATGCCTCCCAGAAGCTGAGGTTCTCAGCTAGAGGGTTCAGGGTGAGTCAAGGGCTTTGAGAGTTCAAAATGGACTGGAGGCATCACAGGGTCAGGGTGGACAGGGGCTCACATCTAGCTAGAGGGGCAATGAGAGGGGGTGGGGCATAAGTTGGGCTTCTCACCACTGAACTCCTTCCCCAGAAAATCCAGGAACTGCGCCCGCCCCATAGGGTCCCCCAGGAGCTCCGAGAATTCGAAGGCCCAGCGCTCCACTCGCAGCCTCGTAGGCACGGCCACCCTGGGGGGCAGTGTTAGGGATCACTGGCTGTCCCCTGGCTACAGAACACCCCATCTCCACTATGGAACAACCTCTGCTCACGTGGGTGCATTCATAGCCCAGTAAGTGGGGTCATCTGTGATCCAGGGGTTGCTGGGCAGACACCCTGACATGATGGGATCATGTGGCCGGTACTGGCTGCTGAACTTCAGGTACCTGCAGAGGCCAGAGCCAGAGGGGCTGAATAGGGGTCCAGAGCCTCAGGGATGGAGGAGTGGTCAAGGCCATAGGGGTTAGGGTTAGGCCCAGAAGGATGAAGCTTCTGCTAGGGTTAACTCAATGTTCATGTCCCACTCACGCCTCCAGGCAGATAGAGGATTTCACCCGGGTCCTGCTCAGAACCTTTCTGCAGAGCTCCACCTGGGGGACAATGAAAGACCTGTGAGGGTTGCCTGGGCTGGGAGCCCCCCACACCCCTCCTCCACCTCCTAGGACCTACCTCCTGCTTGTAGAAATCTGTGTTCTGGTCTGCAAGAGATGGAATAGGCTGAGTCAACTGAGTGAAGAGGTAGCTCCCACCCCGACCCCGAGGGGAGGGACCCCCCCCAAGGCAAGGCCCCCCCTCAAGGCAGCCCAGCCCTCACTTGGCCCCTGCTCAGGGAAGCTCCCCTTCTCACAGGGGTATGTATGACTTTCCAGGAGGCCTCTGCAGGGCCTCTAGTCTGCAGATTTCCAGAACATTCCAAGTAGTTCTCAAAGTTGCCTGAGTTTCCCCAAAGATGATTAATATTTCACGTTTTTAGATGCATTTTAAGAATCTTTGAAACCCCACAAATACGTGAAAAAGTTGTTAGCAAGACCCTGGCTTGCTAATTTATGACCCGTTTAACTCGATGGGGAGGACAGGGAAGGAAGGGCCATGGCCACAACCCTGAGGGCCCCAGATGGCTAAGCTGGAAAAGGAGGGGGTGGCAGGCCCCTGATCTCAGCTGGACCTCCCTGCTATCTCCCCACTTGAACTGGGTACACATTACTGGTTTCTCTGCCTGTCACTCCACAAATATGCTATTCTGATTAGAGTGGGTTTGTCTTGAAATTGTCTCAGCTGTCAGCCACACTCTTTCCCTCTGATTTCTGACCTGTACCCCCAACTCCCCGCTAAGCACCCCCAACAGTGCCCCCCATGGACACGACCTCCCTCCCCGGTGTCCACTGCACTTACTTGCACCGCGGGCAGCAGGGGGAGCAAGAAACAGAGTTAGGGGAGGCAGAAGGAAGGCAAGAAGAGGTGGGTGAGACAGGAGCCCACGTCAGGACAGGGGCAGCCATGTCACATGGACGAATAGCTGAGTGCATGGACCGAGGTGGGTGGACAGTCCCCCCATTCCCCAGAACCTTCAGCCACAGTCCCAGGCAGCACAGAGAGTGGGTAGGGGGCAAGAAGGGCATGTGTTTGGGCTGCTCACCATCTGCACTCGGCTGGCAGTGCCTGAACCCCGCTCTGGACCTTGCTCCAGTACACTGGGTACCCCAGGCTGTAGAGGGAAGGGTGCTAAGGCCCCGTCCTCTGAGACTTCACACCCAGACCAACCTTTGTCTTGGAGAAGTCAGGGGCAGTCTCTTCTGCACACCCCCTTGGTAACTTCACCCCTCCTCCACTTCTCTTACCACCCTCTGGGATCTGCCTCCCATAACACCTGCTCACACTTTGTGCCCCACACCAAGATGAGACCTTAGGCCCTCAATGTCCTTGTCTCCCCTGCCCTCGAATCATTTATCTGTCCACATGTCCTTCTGGTCTGTTCTTAACACGCTAATGCCGACTCCCGTCACCACTGCCCAGAGTGAAGCTCAGCCATCACCCTGCCCTCTCCACTGGTACCCCAGATAATGGAGTGCCTGGTCCAAGTCTTTTTGCTTGGGATCCGCATCCTCCAGCACTTGTCCAACCTGCCCCACTCTCGGGTAATTTTCTCAAGCCCTCTCCAACTTGATGAGGTGACCAACCCTTTCCATGGGTTTCCCCGACAATGGACGTTAGGATGATTCTGGCGACCCCAAAGCAGACCAGATAAAGGCTGGGCCACTTCTCCTCCAGGCTCTCTCATATAGCAGGGACCCTGAGTCACCAGGGCCACATTTGCCTGCTCAGGTTCTTGTGCCCACCCTCTTGCCTCAGGTCCCCAGGAGAAGCTTGTTTCTGGGTTCTCATGGTCCACCTCATCCCCACCAGCTCTAGAATTCTGGATTCGTTGGCTAGAATGTCCGAACCGGAGCCTCCCGTACAGAGACACTGAGGGGTGGCTGGTTCGTTCAGAGTCCCAAGTGGCACCAAAGAGGGACTCACAGGGGGCCTGTTCACCAGCCAGTATGTCTGCTCCTGGCAGGCGGTGACCAGCCTGTCCCCTTTCCGACGCCGCTTAACTGCCCTGAAAAGGGAAGCTAAGTGAGGGGACTGGTCCAGCACAAGCAGCACATGGTTGGCCTGTGGCTGGGCAGGCGCAGCCACTGCTTGGCTGTAAGTCTGAGTGACTGGT
>NW_006399901.1:7427602-7431661 GCF_000299155.1 Elephantulus edwardii | reverse complement strand
GGGGGTTGGGTCAAACAAAGTGGACAGCTGGAAGGCAGAGTGTCAGGGCAAGGGTGGGAGGAGCAGCCCCTGCAGTGGGCCTCACCGCAGCTGCTCCCGAGCCTGCGTCACTACCAAGTCCCAGGCATGATTGATCTTCTTGTGCAGCTGGTCGTAGTGGTCCTGTGGAGTGATGAGGTTCCACTGGGTAACCCTTTCTGAGCTATGGGGCACTCCACTGGGCAATATGAGAGCATTCTGGATTGCCTGGAGGGCTTTGAGCCCTAGGAAGGGCTCATAGTCCCAATTTCCCTCCTAAAGTGGACCCAGTTTTGCAAACTTAAGTCCAAGGGGCCTCAAATAGAGTTGTGGGCGCCACTGATTGAATTCTGCCTAGGGAGAGGCTCACTTTCTCATGGTCGACCAGAGCTCCCTGCTTTCTGATGTTCTTCTTAGTCAAGTAGATGGCTGGATGGAAGAAAGGGTCAGGCTATAAGGAGTCCAATAACATCCCAGAGCCACCATGGAATGCCCTGGAAGCCATTCCTCACTCACCATAGTCCAGCTCAGCTGCTGGCCACAGAGTGCTGGTCCAGAAATAGGGTGTCTAGTGTGGACAGGGGCAAGAGTAACCAGGACTTCTGAGGTTGAGCCACCTGGTGTCACCCCCACATCATAGTCGCTGAGAAGTAGACAGGGTTGGGGTGTCTGAGGTTCTTTCTGCCCACCCACAGTTTGCAGGGCCAGCTGACCACCAGCCAGTCTCTCCACAGTTATAGAGCTGAGTTCTACCCTCTTGGGAGGGTAAGGTACTCCCTGATTCTGATGATGTAAACCCCTACTCTAGATGGAGAACCCGGGGGAAGCACTGAGGGGTTTCCTAGTCTGTCTGTGCTTTGCAGTGCAGTACAGGTCACCTGGCATTCCTGCCCACATTTCATTTCTTCAGAGGTGGGGACTAGAGCCAGTAGAACCCTCCCCAGATATTGCTCATCATTGAAGAAGCTACTGTGGCCCAGACAACCTGGAGTTACCTCCTTTTAGAATCCAAGCCTTTCCTAAGGCACCCAGAGGTCCAGAGTAAGGTCACCATGCCCAGCTCCAATCCTTGCCAACCCCACCCTCATAAGGGTCTCCTCTTGTGAGTTCCCACCTTGCTTGGGCCAAGTCTGACCTGAAATCTGTAGGGGGTCTCATCAGGTCGCAGGAGGAGGCAGCGGGGATCCCGCAGTGGGTATATGTAGCCATGCCGCACCAGGAGGGTGCCCAGGTGTAGGGCCTCTGGTACACAGAGAATGTCACTGAAGGACAGGGGTATGCTGGGACCAGTGTCCCCACCCCAGCACATGTGGCTAAGCCGTAACACCTGTAAGCCCCCTAAGTCCTAGTCTATTGGGGACTCTCACCTTCCTCAGTGATAGTATACTTCTGCATCAGCCACTCCACGATGTCATTACCTACACAAAACACAGTGAGGTAGCAGAGGCCAGGCAGGGCTGGCCCCTGGTGTCCCCAGGATCTCCGAGCCTCACCGGTCACCACGTGTGGGATGACGGTGATGAGCAGACGCTGCGTCCCCATCTTCACGCCTTGGTCGGGGTCCTGCATGCTCACGATCACGCGCTCCATCTGGTAGAGGGACAGTGAAGAACTACCCAGGCCGCCTCCACCCCCAGAGCCCGACTCTCTGGAACGAACAGGGATGGCCGGGATCAGCGTGCTTGGAGAGAGGATTAAAGCGCTCTAATGGTGGGATTTCAGCTGCGACAGGCTGTGCGGGTAGGGGAGGGGCCGGCAGAGTCTGGGGCGAACGCCTGCCCTAAGGTCTCGCCCCCTACCCAAAGCGCAGCTATTTTAGCGCCGTGTCCCAACTCATGAAAACCCCCCTCAACTGTTTTCCACGCCTCTCCCAAGGAAGGAAAATATGGGGGGGCAGAGGGACCCCCCAAACCTACGTCAGAGCGCACCTGGCACCCACCTTGCTCAGACATGGCATTTGCGCGCGGGGGCGCACGCCTTGGGCCGTGGAGCTGGCGGCCATGGTGTCGGGGCGCGGCCGGGTGGGATCTGGCTGGTCCACAGGTCCCCGGCCCACCCGCGCTCGCCCCCTGCCGGTGCGCCCGCTGCGTGGCCTCCGAGCTCTCGGCTTCGTGCCAGAAGGGGCCCGAGACAGGACCTGTGGCTCGACAGCCTACAGGGATGTGGAGGCTAAAAAGAGGAGCCAAGGAGGGGTGGGGCGGGCGGCTCAAGGAGAAGGAGGTTGGTTGATAGAAGGAGAGAACCTGAGGTGGGGTGGGGCCCAGGGGTTGAGGGCTCCGAGGACAGGGTGTGCAAGGAGGACTGAGTGGGGACAGTGAGCAGAATGAGGCGCAGTGGTTTAAGGGCTGGTCACTCCATCACTCCTCCCTACATGACGTGTGACCCATCAAAATGGGGCGGAGGCTGGGGTCAGGGTGACGGGTGTGGCTGTCCCAGGGAGAGTGACTCGCGCGCGCCACCAGGTGGGGACTGCCCCATGGTGCTGGGTGTGGTACCTGCGCTGCGCTGTTGGGATGTGTGAAGACTGGCCGGCACTGGGGCCGACTGTGTCATTCGCGGAGTGTTGTGTGTGACTGATGACAACTGCCTTAATTATGGTGTCTGTGCCTGCACTGGCCCGCCATCTTCTTTCTGGCCAGGGGTCCCTAAGGGTCCTCAGAGGCTGAGGTGCCTGCGGATTCATTTCCCCGCTGAAGGCGCTGGGTTGGGTTGGGGGGTGGACGGGTAGAGACTCTGCCCGCCCACTCTCCCCCATACTGTTGGGAGAAGGGCTTTATTGGGGAAGGGGTTATCTTAAAGCCCACCTCAGGCTGAGTAGCAACCTCTGACTCCACCTTTCGCAATGCTAAGGCATCCCTCCCAGACTCCTCAAGCTGGGCAGGAACCTCAGGCTTCAGTGTGCAGGCAACAGCAGCTTATTTCTGCTTCGTTGGAGATCTGCTTGCCCCTCCCCCAGGGTTCAGGGGTGCTGGGGCAGCTGGAGGGGACAGGCAGAGGAAGATTGGCCAGGAGTGTCCAGATGTTGAAGGCTGAGTCCATTTCCAGTGCTGACAAGGCCATATGTAGGAGGGGCTGCAGTAAGGCCGGTGGGGGGCTGGGGAGGCAGTCTCCATTGAAAATCCTCACCCTTTCATGGATGGAGTTGAGCCACCCAAAATCCTGGCCTCCTCCAGCCTAGGGACAGCAGATCCTCCACAACCGATCCAGGACAGGGCTGCAGAGCTAGGGCAGTGTGCCTGGGAGAGATTCAATTGGCAGGACTCAGAGGGGCCTGTTGCCCCCTGAACCCATTTGGTCCTGGTGTGATCAACTACCATTTGTTTCAGAGATGGAAGAGAATGAACAGGAAACTCAGGCCAGCTACCCAGCCCTGCTCTCCACCCCCACTCCACGTTGATCCTGCTGTCCCTGGCTTGAGGCCCCTGATCCCAGGCCTCAGTGTAAGTGTTAAGATGAAAAGCTCCTCACTGCTTCCCTCCCAGCACCCCCTCCGTCCCTGGGGGACCTGGTTCAATGTCCTTTTCTCTACAGTGAAGTTCAAACAAGAATGGGTGGTCTTTGGAACCCATGATATCCGACAGAGATGATCCATCTGTAGTCACCCATGGTCACAGACACAGAGGGAGTTCAAGCATCTGGTGTGTCCACCAATGCCGCCCACGGTTTGAGTACCATCTCAGTCACAGTGCGACCATATGGCACTGTCTCTGTGCCAGTGGCCCTGACCTTCTAGGATGTGAGGCCCAGAAGGAGGTTCCAGCGGGCAGGGCCCCAGGTGTGGCCTACAAATAATGAGAACCTGGGGACAGGGGGGAGACAGCACACCTGCTCCACTCAGAGCGCCTAGCCACACGTGCCCCTCCCAGAGGGCTTCCCCTGAGGCCCCCCAGTACGTTGGGGGGTGGGGCGGCCCTGACAGCCAGAACCGACAGAGTGCAGGGTTGTGGACAGCTAGAACTGTCACCGCGACCGTGACCGCGTGCGTTCGTGCCCGGGGTGGGACCGTGCGTGGTTGGTTGCTTCGTGCGCCCGCGGCGGCGA
>NW_006399901.1:7386367-7427327 GCF_000299155.1 Elephantulus edwardii | reverse complement strand
CTGGACGCGTGCGAGCTGGGGGCGCAGCTGTTGGAGCTGCTCCGGCTGGCGCTGTGCGCCCCAGGTGAGCGGCCAGCAGGGCGGGTAGGGGGCTGGCCACGTGGGCGGGGGCAGGGGGCTCGGCGGGGCGGGGCTGGCCCCTCCCCCCGCTGCAACTTTGGGGGCGTGTGGGTGGCCCGTGGCGCGGCCCCTCGACTGGACTCTGGCAGGGGTGGGGATTTCTTTGGGCACCCACCCTTGTGGGGGAAGGGGGCCTGGAACATTTGGGTCTGTGTGTGAGATGGGTAAGAGGTGCGGGGGACTCTCTTCCCGTGGGAACGTGCCGCTGGGATTCCCTCTCCTCAGGGTGGGGCTGAGTCTCGGTCAGGGTGCGGGGCTGTGGAAATACAGTGGGAAAGGGGCACACAGAAGCTTCTGCCCTCTTCCCCAAGGCACATAGAAAGCGGCCTGGAAGGTTTGGGAAGGAGCTCAAGAAAACCCCTGTTCCAGTGCCACTATGGGAGGGACCCTGGGAACCTGAGAAGGACAGAACACTCGCCCCAAGGCACTAGGGGGGAAAGCTCATGGTCACTTTTGACCACAGCCCCAAGGCTCTATGGGAAAGGCCTAATAGGACCTTGAGAAGTCAGGGGCGCCATGGGAATGACCCAGATGGTGAGCCAAGGAGTTTAAAGAGAACTCCTCCACCCAGAAGCAAGACCCAAGATCTGTGGGAAGACCCTATGAGATCCCAGTCACAAGGCAGGCTGCGTGGGCACCCAGAGACTTTCTAGGGCGTTATGAGAAGTAGCCTAGAACATTGGGGTGCCCCAGAAGCATCTTGTGACGTCTGGAGAAGTGGGCCTACACATGGGGAGATAGCATCCTAAGGCACAATGAGAAGTGGTTCATAGCACTGGGGGAACCCCAAAAGAGCCCTAGAACATTATGGAAAGTAACCCACCATGAGCAGAGACTACAGAAAAGACAGAGCTGCTCTAGGACAAACCTCAGAAGTCGTTGTCCGGCACCATCCTGAGGGGTAATCTGTGATGATCCCCCAGTTCCTGAGGGCTGTCCTCCATTTGAGAGTCTTTGTTCTCTCACCATTGATTCCAGTCAGTGAGGGGTGATAAGCAGACAGAGTCAGGAACAGGCAGTTGGCGTACTTGGCCTGGTGTCTGAGGAGTGTTTAGGGCCCACTCCAACCCCCAAGACCCTTTCCAGAAGATCTCCCCTCCCTGAGCCCCACCAGCTTCCTGTTTGTTTGTTTCTTTTCGGCAGTGGGAGGGGTAGTAGGGTGGGTAGCTGGACAGCTGGTGACAGTTGCTCACACTCCCTCCCTGACCCCAGTCTTCATGACGGACAAGGAGGGTGGGCACCTGCCACCAGACGAGGTGCTGGATGAGGCCGTGTTGGGGTACCAGCCTCCAGGGCAGAAGAGCCTTCAAGAGCTCCAGGAGCTGGACCAGGACGACGAGAGCCTGACCAAATACAAGCGGGCACTGCTGGAGCCCCTGCCGCCAGTCTCGGGTACAGGAGGGTCAGGACACAGGTGGGAGGGCTCTCACTTTGGGCGGCGAGACACATGTGATTGGACATCTCTCCTCCTCAGACCCCAACCTGCCCAATGTGCAAGTGACTCGGCTGACACTGTTGTCTGAGCAGGCCCCAGGCCCCATCACCATGGAGCTTTCAGGTGAGGGTCCCAATGTCCAGGGCCCCAGGTGGGGGCCTCCCACTGGTTTCTGGGGAGAGAGACCCCATCACTGTGGCCCTCCTCTCTTGGGAGACCGCACAACCTCCCTCCCCAGGGCTCCTGGGGAAGGGTCTCTGCCATCTGAGCAGCAGATACCCTCAGTACTGCTTCCTTCCCTCACAGGGGATCTGGCTGTGCTGAGAGACCAGGTGTTTGTTCTGAAGGAGGGTGTGGATTTCAGAGTGAAGATCACTTTCAAGGTGCGGTTGGCTGTGTGTGTGGAGGGGGAGGCACAGCCAGCCACAAGTGTCTGACCCTTATGTCCCTGCAGGTCAATAAGGAGATTGTCTGTGGCCTCAGGTGCTGCCATCATACCTATCGCAAAGGCCTACGTGGTGAGGGTGGGATAAGGGGCTGGGAAGGGAGTGTTGGGGAGGCCATTCAGCCCTGCAGGCCCCTGATGTGATGGTGGTCTTGCCCTCCCCTAGTGGACAAGGCTGTTTACATGGTGGGCAGTTATGGCCCGAAGGAGCAGGAGTATGAGTTTGTGACTCCGGAGGAGGAGGTGCCGCGGGGTGCACTGGCAAGGGGCACCTACTTGGTCTCGTCCTGCTTCACGGATGATGACCAGGCTGCCCACCTGTCCTGGGAGTGGAGCTTCCGCATCTGCAAGGACTGGCAGGAATGAGCCTCATCATCACCACCCTCTTCCTGCCCCACTCACTGGGTCCTTGTCCCCTCTCTGTGACCGGTGGCTGCAGAGGGACCCCAAGTGCTTCCCAGCCCCCTTCAGCGAGTGATCAGAACCCTGACCCCTTGCCTGATCCGGGACCCCCTGAACAGCCCATTAAACATCACCCATCTCGGTGCCCTGTGTCGCCTCTTTGTGCCTCCCCCTCCCTGTGTGGGGGCGGCCCTTGCGGCCTTATCTGTCCCTAGGTGGCCTGGGTGCCACGTGGCGGCCACTGCTTGGCCCCCAGGTCCCTTATCTGCACCCGCCCCATAGCCCCGGCACCGCAATGGACTGCCAGCTGCTGCCCGTGTTGCTGCTGCTTTTGCTGAAGGCCTCAGTCTTATGGGGCCAGGGGTCAGGGCCCCATGAGCCTTCTGGAGAGCCCCCAGAGCAGGTCCCTCAGGGGGTCCCAGAGGAGGACGGGGTCCTAGTGCTGAATGGCAGCACCTTGACCCTGGCCCTGCAGGAGCACTCAGCTCTGCTGGTGGAATTCTGTGAGTTGGGGACACAGGACACTGGGGCAGAACGGGGCATGCAGGTACTGAGGGGCTACTACTCCATAGGACTAGCTCCTGCACTCCACAGACAGCTCTGCAACTGAACAATGGGGGGCCTCACAGGGATAGAGCAGTGCTCAGGGGTAAGAGCCCACTCTCACCCATCCTCTCCCTGTCTAGTGATCAGGGGCTCAAGAGCAAGGCTGCAGACCGAGAGTAAATGATCCAGGCTTTGTGGTCACGCATTCTCTGTCATGGGGTCAGTCTGCTCTGTGCTGGCCTCAACTGGCAGTTACACTTGCAAGAACACCTCGGGGGGCTTGAGGAAGGGGATCAGGGTCTTCAGCCTGGGCTAACTGAAATGGATGTCTCTTGAGGAAAGGGATGTAGACAGATGCCTCTGTCCTCTACCGGGACAAGGACCTAAATGTCAGGCTGAGGCCAGGTACAGTGGAGGGGCCTTCAAGGAGGCTGAGGGGCCCCCTTTTGGCCTCTAGATGCCCCGTGGTGTGGGCACTGCAAGGCCCTGGCCCCAGAATACAGCAAGGCAGCCAAGCTGCTGGCAGCAGAGTCTGTGAGGGTCACGCTGGCCAAGGTGGACGGGCCTGCAGCGGAGGAGCTGGCTCAGGAGTTTGAAGTGACTGGGTATCCTACAATCAAGTTTTTCCGAGATGGGAACAGAACACATCCAGAGGACTATACAGGTGTGGGGATCTCAGGGGGAGCCTTATGGGCTTGTGGGCTTGGAATGGAGTGGGGGCTGGGGTGAAGTGAAAACTGGGGCAGGGTCTGGGTTGGGGGACCAGGGTCTTGTGAGGTTGGGAACCTCATGGGGTCAGGGCTGTATGGCATGAGAAGCCACTTTGGGGTAAAGGATCTGTGTGGGATAAGAGCTATAAAAGGGGGCAGAGTAGGGACATGCCCAAGCTGAGCAGCCTTCCCAGCAGGTCCGCCAAAGGCTGAGGGCATCGTCAAGTGGCTGATGCGAAGGGTTGGGCCCAGTGCTTCCAAGCTGGAAACCGAGGGGGACGCCCAAGCACTAATAGAGGCCCAGGACCTGGTAGTCATCGGCTTCTTCCAGGTGAACAGCTGGTTTGGGCAGGGGTGGGTCCAGGCATAGGCCTGTGGCAGCAGCCAGTCTCACAAGTTTGGACCATAGGACCTACAGGACGACAGTGTGGCCACCTTCTTGGCCTTGGCCCGGGATGCTCTTGACATGACCTTCGGCCTCACTGACCAGCCACAACTCTTCCAAAAGTTTGGTCTAACCAAGGACACTGTGGTCCTCTTTAAGAAGGTAGATTAGGAGAGGATTGCTGGGAGGGATTGAGCTGGGTTGATAGCTGGAGTGAGGAGTCAAGGTGGGGTGGGGTTCTTTCTGGAGGAGGATCAGGCTTGAGCAGGGCAAGTGGTTGTGGTTTGGGACTGGGTGAGAGGCCTGAGTGGGAGGCCTGGATGGGGGTCAGGACTGGGTGGGTTACAGGGCTAGTAGGGAACCTGGGCTGAATAAAAGGTCTGGTGTGAGGATTGGGGTTGAGGCGGCCTAAGGTGAGGGGTCTAGGGTTGGAGGCCTGGATGAGGTCAGGTCTGGTGAAGGGCCAGGCTGGGGGTCAGGGATGGGGAAAGATAGGGGATCAACTGAAGTTGAGTATGGGGAAAGATGAGGGTCCAGTCAGGGATTGGGGACAGGGAAGTGGGGGCAGTCTGAGGTTGGAGATAGGGGAAGGAGAGGGGGCCAGGCTCGGGTACAGGCTGCAGCTCCCTCTGACCAGCTCGTGTTAGTTTGATGAGGGTCGGGCTGACTTTCCTGTGGACGAGGAGCTGGGCCTGGACCAGGCCGACCTGTCTCGGTTCCTGCTCACACACAGCATGCACCTGGTCACAGAATTCAACAGTGAGGTGAGCTGGGTGGGCCTTTGGAGTTGGTTGGGCTGCCTCCCTGAGCTACCCTTGAGCTTGCTCTCCCCTGCAGACCTCCCCAAAGATCTTTGCTGCCCGGATCCTGAACCACCTGCTCCTATTCATCAATCAGAGGCTGGCCTCACACAGGGAGCTCCTGGAAGACTTCCGGGAGGCAGCTCCCCCATTTCGGGGGCAGGTACTGGGAGGCTGGGAGGGGTGGGCTGGTTAGCTGGGGGGTGCCCGGTGATGACTTCTGCTGGCCAGGTGCTGTTTGTGGTGGTGGATGTGGCTGGAGACAATGATCACGTGCTTCAGTACTTTGGCATGAAGGCCCAGGAGGCCCCAACTCTCCGCTTTGTAAACATTGAGACTACCAAGAAGTATGCGCCTGCAGATGGGTTATCAGTCACCCCAGATAGTGTCTCAGCCTTCTGCCACTCAGTCCTCAATGGTGAGATCAAGGTCAGTCACTTAACAGCACCATGGGATGCAGCCAGGGGCGAGCAGAGGCAGGACCCCATGCTGTATGTAGATGGCCCACCTCTGCCTGGCTGGTCCCCAGCCCTATCGCCTAAGTCAGGACATCCCACCTGACTGGGACCAGCGGCCTGTGAAGACTCTCGTGGGCAAGAATTTCGAGCAGGTGGCTTTTGATGAGAACAAGAACGTGTTTGTCAAGTTCTGTGAGTGCCGGGGACAGATGGTGAGTGGGGGTAGTGACTATGAGCAGATCCTGACAATCAGTGCTGATGGACCCTGCCCTAGATGCCCCTTGGTGCACACACTGCAAAGAGATGGCTGCAGCCTGGGAGGCACTGGCTGAAAAGTACAGCGACAGGCAGGACATCATCATTGCTGAACTGGATGCCACGGCCAATGAGCTGGAGGCCTTTGCTGTGCATGGCTTTCCTACCCTCAAGTACTTCCCAGCAGGGCCAGGCCGGAAGGTGAATTATAGCCAGATGGGAAGAGACAGGAGGACCAGGGCTGGTGCTTGATCCCATGGTGCACTCAGGGAGGGTGTTACCTGAAGAAGAGATGGAGCCTGGAATGGATCACAGGGACTGCCCTGGAGGAAAAGTTGGGATCCTGGTGGAGTGGAGCTTGAAGAGGCAGAGCCTAGAACAGGGTGGGTTCAGGGAGAATACAGCAGGATGGAGATATCCTCCAGTTCCCCTCTTCCTTCTCTCAGGTGATTGAATACAAAAGTGCCAGAGACCTGGAGACCTTGTCCAAGTTCCTGGACAATGGGGGCGAACTTCCAGTGGAGGAGCCTGCAGATCTTCCTAAAGCACCCTTTCCAGTAGGTGACCCAAAACTGTCCCAGGGCTATCCAGCTTCTGGACTGACCTCTAGGATGGGGGCCTCTGTGCTGGGTGCAGAATTCTGAGGTGGGCCTGAACCTCTTCCAGATGGCCAACTCTACCACGGCATCCAAAGAGGAGCTGTAGCTGCTGCCTAGCACCCCACGTTGCCACCTGGTGTTCTTGCATCCCACCTGGTACCCCATCACTGTGAGAAGCTCAATACCTCAAGTACCCCAGCTGCCCACCTCAAAACAATGTGCAGATAACCTGGGAGCAGGCCTATGGGGCTAGAGGTTCAGTAATGAATAAAGAGCTGTATTCTGGCTGTGCGTGTAGTTCTGGGCTGGTCCTGCCTCAGTCCCAGGCAGAAAGGAAGCAGGTCTTGATGCCAGACCACCACTGAACCATGTCTATGATATACAAAGCAGGTGTGACCTGTACTGGATGATAGGAGGTGGATAGTCCAGGCTCTGTGATGGAGCCACCCTAGCTCCACAGCAGACAAATCACAAGCAGGCCACAGGGTTTACAAATGTTTTATTTTGTTATTATCCAAGTACCTTTGAAAAGAACATTGTACAAGTGAGGGTGAGGAGGGCTGGGGCGGCTGCCCGCCGGCCCTGCCTGAGAAATGGACGTATTTACATGGGGCGCGGGGGCTGTGGGTGGCCGTCCTGGGGAATGGTCCCTGCCGTGGATTCACACAGTGGCAGGCAAGGGACAGGTTGTGTCGAAGGCACTCGGTGACATGTACAAGTGGCGGGCCCACGAGGGGGGGTCCCGGTAGGGAGTGGGCACACCGGGGCGAGCCCCCGCCCCAGGCAAGGCCTCCAGGGTCAGGCAGGGCCTGTTAGCAGCAGAGGGACTGCCGGGGCTGGCCGGCATTGGGGTTGGGATGGGGATAGGGAATGGGGTTGGGGTGTGAAGGAGGAGGGGCTGCCCTATTAGGCTGGCCCTCAATATTGCTTATGGCAACCAGGTGGGCCTACTGCTAGGCAGCCCCACAGAGGCCTGGGGGCCTCTCAGAGCGACTCTACTCCAGACACAGGAGGAAAAGGGCTGCTGTGTCTGGAAGCGCTCCTGCCCCCAGGGCCAGCACCTGTGGTCAGTCGACCTTCTCCACTTTGCCGATGATCTTCTCCTCAAAGATGGGCAGCATGGCCTGGTCCTCTCGCACCTCCTCGAAAACCACACCACAGTCAAATTCGTCGCTCACTTTCTTGAAATAGTATCTATAAAGGCAGAGGGCTGGAGGTGAGAGGCTCAGTCTGCAGGCCCACCACTTGTCCGAGGCTGGCCTGGACACTGACATGCACTGCCCCCTCAACAGGTCACTAGCTCATACCTGTAGCTGCCTTTCTTGGTCAGCAGCTCCTTGAACTGGCCTAGGGTGACCCCGCGGCCCTTCACCAGAGTCCGGTAGGGAATTGGCTCCCCACAGAAGTAGTAGGCCACCACAATGCTGTCGGGTGGCGGGGCGCTTGCACCCCCCACTTTCTTCTGAGACTTTGTCCTGAAGCAGATAGTGAAAAAAACTGAGATTCTAGAGGGAAGAGACCAGGCCCAGAACCACCCAGGAAACCCCCAGCCTATCACCACCACTTCCTCTGTCCATGCTCACCCTGCCCCATCCCACCTCTGCTTGGCCGGCACTTTACTGGCTCGCTTCTCCTCCTCCTCCAGCCGCCTGCGTGCCTCCTCCAGTTGGGTCAGTGGATTGGGTGCCGGGTTGGGAGGCATGGTGGGGTCTTGAATGAAGAGGTGGGAAGGCTGGACAGAGTTCCGAAGTTGGGCGCTGACCCAGGGGTGCACGGCCCCAGGGCGCTCAATGGACAGAGCCCTGGTGCCTTCAAGGGCTTGTTGCCTCTTGACTCCAGAAAGCCTGAGGGGAAGATAACATCTTAGACCTGAGAATGGGAGCAGGGTGGGCCAGGACACACCTAACCCTCAGAGATGTGAGCCAGCTCCAGAAAAAGGGCCAGCCACTCCACTGCTGAGACCCCAGTCCCACTGTGAGGACCATTCACCAAACAGTGCTCTGGGTCCTGCCGTCCCCGTGACAGAGACCTGGTAGTGACTTACCCGTGACCAGCCTTCTTGTGTCTGCTGATCTCTTTCTCGCCTTCAATGATCCACTGCAGTATAGTTTGTGTCTTCTCCACGCCCTCGGGTGAGCCTGGCACCTCCGAGGTGGCTGCACCCCGGCCCACCTCAACCTTCTTGACAGGCCTCTTGGACACGTTTGCTTTCCCACTGTAGAAAGAGGCCTGGGGCTCACACCAAGCCACATGCACCAGAAGGGCAGGCGAGCAATTACCTCTGCCTCACTATGACCCTCCACTCCTAATGCCAATTTGACTATTATGGTGTCCCTGGCCTAAACTGCTAGTGGTAGGCACCACCCTCTGCACCTGAAGTCAAGTAGCTGCACTTCAAAGTCTGAGGACGCACCTGAAGCCCAGATTGTCTGCTGGGGCAGCAGCAGTAGCAGCAGGGGTGGCGGTGGCTGCGGTGGTGGCGGCTGCAGTGGCGGTGGCAGCAGTGGCAGCAGCAGCTGCGGGAGCTGCCCCAGCATTTTCTGGGAAACTGCGTGGCTTGGTGGCATAGCTGTGCATCTCTGGAGTCCACGGGAAGCTGCTCTGGACACGGCGGGCAGCCTCTGCCTCAATCTGCTCCTTTGGTTTGGCAGCGCCATGGTGCACATGGTGATGGGCGTGCCGGTGGTGGAACAGACTGGCTGTGTCCAGTTTGGCCCCCGTCTTGGCTGTGTGTTTGCTGTGCCCAGCTGCACTGCCCACTGTGGCGGGCAGCCTGGCTGCGTGCCCACTGTCGGGGGACTGGCGGCCGGGTGTGCGCAGGACCCGCTGCACGTGCTCGTCCAGGATGCTCTCTGGGTCTTCTTCGTGAGCGTCCCGTGGCCCTGCACAGCCTGCGTCAGCGTAGCGTGGAGGCAAGTGGTGCCAGGCCTGGGCAGGAGGCAGCTTGAGGGCTGCCCCCAGGGTGCTAGGAGCCGCGTCTACGTCTTCACCCTCTTCCTCCTATACAGACAAGGACCAGTCAGATATCCAGACTCCACACACCAATAGGACATCAGGCCGAAACAGGCTTGTTCCCCAGAGGAAGAGAAACACACACACACACACACACACACACACACACACACACAAACACTCACCCTCTCTTTCTCTCTGGGGGCCCCAACCGTCCCCCAATTCACATGCACACGCGTATTCACCGACACTTAACATGTGATAAACCTATCTCCTTATCTCTGTGCTAGCATACAATGCGCCCAAACCTGCTCTCATCACATGTTCGCCTCTCCTTCTCACCATCTGTACCGCTTACTAGACAAAGGTACTCATGTGCTGTCCCCGTCCTGCCCCATTATTATCACGAAATGACTCTGCCTACCTAAAATCATCACAGCAATACGACCTTTCCCCTGCCCACTGTCACCAAGTACACGCCTGCCCCCATCCTCAGCTCGCGCAAGCCCCTCCCCTTCCCATGCCCACACCCCACCCCTACCCCTCACAATTATCAAACACTAGGGACGGAGGCTAGCAATCCCCGTCTGCATATCTCCACCTTTACCCTGCAAGCACCATGCACATACCCAGTCTTGCCTCGCCATCACCATTCGCCCGCCCCACCATCACTGTACATCCGCCCCTCCACCGCCACGTGTCCATCCAGCTCCTGCTCCCCACGCATCTGCCCCGCCCTCACCATGTGCATGCCCCGCCCCTAGCGCACTCACCATGCCCACGTCCCACCCCTGCCCTCATCATGCACATGCCCCGCCATCACCATGCGTCAACTCACCACCCGCACGCCCCTGTACCCGAGCTCACCACGGGCACGCACCTCCCCTCGATCACAAGCGCAAGCGCACATCCTGCCACTTTACAGGATATGCGCAGGCGCATACCCCACCTTTACGCTGGCACTCTCCGCCTATGTGCTCGCGTGCGCATGCGCAGCTATGCTCACCATGCGCAGCTATGCTCACCATGCGCACGCGCCGTAGCCGTTCTTCCAGCTGCTCTTCGGCCTCCCGTGTGCGCTGCACGGCTTCCAGGCGGTGGATGAGCTCCGCAGCGAACTTATGCGGCTCCACGCGGACCTCCTTGGGCATCCGGTAAGTGCGCTAGGGGAAGATACGGGTCAGTACGCCCACCCGCTGTTCCACTCTTTCACCACACCACCAGAGAATGTGAAGGCCTGTCGGTCATCAGCCACGTTGCTGATGGAGAAAAGATTACAAAGAATCTGGGCTTCATTTTAAGATGTGTACTTTTCCCATCCTTAAGTCTCAGCTTTTCATCAAATGAATTCTCAGTCCACTCAGCCTTGGTCTTAGTGGCGTGATCCTTCCTGATAGAGGGTGGGAGAGACTGAGGTGGGGTGAGGCCGCGTGGCCAGACCAGCGGGAGCGAGGCCGAATGGTGGGATGGTAAACAAGAGGGTAGGAGGCCGCGTGGTCAGACAAGGACCGAGGGCGGGAAGTCTCGTGGCCAGTTGGTGGCAAAGGGGCAAGAGGCGGCATGACCAGACCGGGACCAGCGGGGTGGAAGCTTCGTGGCGGAACGGGTGGGTGGTTACATGGCCGGATGGAGGCTGGTGAGTGTGATTACTGTGCTGGTTATGTGGTCTCTCGACTCCCGACAGAGCCTTCACACCCCGCCCTGAGGATCCCAGGCCCTGAGGATCCCAGGCCCGGGTCTCAGTTCCGTGTCCCTGTGCCACACGAGATTTGTGTCGTGGGTGACCCATCTCGGTGTGTGCCTCTCCTGGGTGGCTTCTTGTCTGGGGCTGGCAGCGCCCTGCCACAAGAGCTGGTACTGCCTGGCGGAAAGTGTATGAGGATTAGCCTTGAACTTGGGCGCCCCTTATGGACAATGGAAGAGGTAAAAATGGGGAATAGGAAAATCTGGAAAATGAAAAAGGACTCTGGATTCTGAAAGGTTACAGTCCTGTAGTATGTTTTGAGGTAAATACTGGATAACTTTTGTGGAAAAGAATTTATTTAAATTTCACCTCAAAGCTGAGTATCATAGAGATCCCATCCAACCTTATCCCCAACTTCTCACTTCCTCCCAGCTTTATTGTGCATACATGGCACTCCTCAGAAGATTCTCAACTGTAAATGGTCAAATCAGCTGTCCTATGAGACAGAGGCCAAAAGGTTCTAACTCAGAAATAGGAAACAGACTGCCTCTCCTGGGAAAGAAACTGAGGTGGTCCAGGGGTATCAGATTCAGTGGGTCAGTCCTTTGAGCTATCAGCCAGCGCCCATCTGCAAGGGGCGGTGCTTTGATGGTGCTGCCAGAGTCACCAGATGAGGTGCCACGCCCAAAACAGACAACAACTGCAACATGGGGAAGTGCCTCAGGAAGGTTGTGTGGGGCTGGAAAGTACACCCCCTCCTCAGGAGACTAGATTCATCCAGCTGGACCCTGAACATTGTATAGGGAGTGCGCGCCAGAAAGTTGGGCAAACTTTCCCCATCTGTGCTGCTACTTACGGGGATGTGAGGCAGGGGCACCCTCCCGTTGACCTGGACACTCTCCTGCATCTCTCGGCGGTGTTGCTTGCGTGTCCTGTATGGAGGGACGCCATCCCTAGGCGAGAGAGGGCTCAAATAGAGTAGTGCCAGATGCCTCCAAGCCCTGACCATGTGCACAGGTCAGTCAGAAGGGGCCACTGGAAGCCTTCCACCAGACATGAGGCTCTCATGTGTATACACATGGGCATGTTCTCCCACGTGTATCTCACAAAAGGAGTTCGGCTGCAGACTCCTGAGGTATGTATTAAGTTAGGAGTGAGGATTGCTGGGTGATTCCAATAGGCATCTGGGCATTTAGGCCAGCCCTCAGATACCAACGAAGCATGTGGTTCTAGATGTTCCTCAAGGGTACAAAGGGATTGGCTACCCTGACCCTGTAGAGACATCAGAGTACCAGGGAACTAGGGGTTACCACATTGTTCTGGGAGATTTCTCTGTTTGTGTGAAAATTCAGATTAGGACAAATGTGGAAATTGAGTCACATCTTGTTTTCAAACTGTTGCTTCTCCTGAGTTATGTTGGATACCACTTTCCCCAGAGATGTTGGTGAGAGCAAGCAGCAGGACATGCCCACAGCTACCCATGATTCGGGTAGAGTGGGCAGTGCTGAGGGGTGCAGGACAGGACAGATAGGCAGTGGTCTTGGACTGAGGCCAGGGAGCTGCTTTCACGGCAGCTAAGTAGGCAGCACTTGGGGGATAGGGTGGATGGCTGCTAGTCGGGACAGATTGTGTTTGCTCCTATGGTGGCCAGGTGGGCAGCACTAGGGAGATGGGGCTGATGGAACACTGGTTTGGGGCAGGGCTTACAGGCTGCTGTCGGTGAGGGACAGGGTGTCGGCATCACTGGACAGGCTCTGCTGCTCGCTGTCATTAGCACTGGTGGTGGGTGCCAGGGCATAGCCAGCGTTAACGTAGTAAGGGTTGACCGGTTCCCGCCAGGATCCATGTCTGTGGACAAGAGGGTGACTCAGTTGGCTGCCAGAAGCCTTTTCAGTGTCATCACAACACTTCCAAAATTTAAGTATCTTAAGGAGTTGAAAATGCATACAGTCTACTACTACAAAGAGCTCAGAAGGGACAGAAAGAAAATCTTAAAAAAAAAAAAAAGACCAGGCAGTCAACAGCAAGCCTGTATTGTATGGTAATCTATAACACTAGTAGAGACCACACTCCTTAGAAACACAGCTTCTAGAAGATCAAAAGGGATGGAAATGGAAGAGGAATGGAAAAGAGATACATATGAAGGATGTGGAAGGGCTGTTATTATTATTTTTTCTTTAAAAAAAAAAAAAGGCAACAACAACAAAAAAACCAAGCTGGAATTGGGGCAGGCAGATGGTAGGGGAAAAAAAATCAGCTAAAGGATGGAATAGTTGCTGGTGTCTTTACTCGCATCCCCTGCTTTCCCTTCCCTGCCACCTGGCCGCAAGTCTGACCTTTCCCCCAGCATATCCCTTAACAGCACCTCCACCTCTAGTAACAAAGTGATTTTACTTTCAAGACAACTCTTAGGATCGCTTCATTTCTGAGCAGCTCCAGAGTGGACACAGGCTAGGACAGACATTGTCTGTCATACACCTCTCATCACTTCTCCCAAGGGGAGCCAGCCTTTGTTAACTTCTTTAGCGGCTCATACCTTATTTCTGTTTTTTGCTCAGCTGTTAACTTTCTCAATTTACATTAAAATCTTTATTCTTCTTACCATTAGTCTCTGGTTATGTATGCAAACTGTATTTTTTTCCCCCAGATTTTTTTTAAGTTTTCGGTCTCTTCTAATTAAGTGCCCTAGTGGCACAGTAATATTAGCACTTTTGGCAGCTAATGAAAGTTGGGTATTCAAACTCAACAACAGTTCTTCAAGGAGAAATATGTAGTGATCTACTTCCATTAAGCTAAGACCCTGGGAATCCCCTCAGGGCAGTTCTGTTGTCCACTAGATGGAAGGGAATTTTACTTGGGTAGTTAAAGACCACCACCTTCCCCTGGAATAAGAGAGCCATGCTGCCTGAATCCTGGTGAAATATGGGAGGCAGTGTGCTCTGATCAGCATCCAGATGGAGCCAGTGCTGACCAACTCCCGGATGGTGGGACAGGACCTCCCCCCACCCCAGGTCTCTAAGAGGAAAAGCTGAGCACACCCAGCTGTCTGTATGACTTTTCGAGGTTGACGGTCCACAATGCCATGTGGTCAGCTTCCTGGCCACTCCTAGAAGCCTGAACTAGATGAGGTCAGCTTCATCGAGTGTCTGACCACTTACAGCTCATGACAGGAATTTGATATTCTCACCCTGACAGTCCAGCTGGAGTGAGTGCTAAAGTGTGCTGGCATGGTGACAAGGGCAGCAGCCCCAGATCCTATCCTGAAAATATGAAGAGTGTATGAAACTGCCTGTGGGGTGCCACATCAACAGAACAAAGGAAATCAACCATTAGGCTCACCTCTGTGGACCTGAGGAAACACTACTCCTTCTGGATGAAGACCTTAAAGGTTGGAAATTCTCCAGTACAATTTACATATGAAAAGTCACCGATCAGCATTAATAGAGACAGAGAACTGTGAAATTGGGAAGACAAATGTGTTTCCTCTGACCAATTTTTAGTCAGTACTGATTTAGTATTCATACCCAGAACAATTAGACATGAAAAAGTATCCAAACTGAAAAATAAAAGTAAAAATATCTCTATTCATGGATATGAACCTATACATAGAAAATCCAAAAGAATGCACAAGAAAATGAACGAATAGAGAAGATTAGCAAAGATGCAGGATACAAAGTCAACAAGTAGAAATCTGATATTATAGCAGTAATGAGAAATCTGAAAGGGAAGGTAGGGAAGAATTACTCTTACAATAACTTTACTTTAGAATTACTCTTACAATAATCCAAATTTAGTAATAGATCTAACCAGGGACATAAAATGACTTAAAACTACAGATAGATAATATTAAAGACTTGGGTAAATGGAAAGATTTTCCCTGTTCAAGAATTGGAAAATGTTATATTGTTAACATATCACTACTCCCCAAAGCCATCTATAGATTCAACAGAAGAAATAAAAATGTAGAAGACCACCTTCAACTTTGTATGGAAAGGCAATATACCTCAAATAGCTAAAAGGATGCTCAAAGAGAACAAAGCAACATCAGACTGATTTTAAAACGTACTATATTAGGGACTTCTGGTGGGCACAGTCCATGGGGAGTTGTGCTAACCCAAAGGTGATGCCTCTTTTATTATATGAAATCCACAAGCAGCTCTCATTTGAAAGTGCATTGGAGGATCAGCTATGTGTTCTTACTCAATACCAAGTTTTGAGTTTGATACAGGCTCAGTAATCAAAACAACCAACATACACCAAAAGCCATAAAAGTTTTAGAATAAAAAACAAGGGCAAAGCTTTGGGCCTAACTTTCACCAGTGGATTATTAACTATAATGAGAAATGAGGCAAAATTAAAAAGAAGTGAAAATGTTTTGTTCATCAAGTCTTTACCCAAAAAAACTGGGAGTCTTCAGAAGCCATATACCTGATAATTAATAACCAAAATATACATAAAATACAACAAAAAGATACAGAAATATCCCAGTCATAAAAATGGCAAAGGATTTTTTTTTCCATTTGTTCCAAATCCCTTTGCTTCCCTGTTCAACAACTATTTCTTGGTCAGTTGCCACAGCTGTAGTTTAACTTAAAGCTGACTTTCCAGTAGGTTTTCAAAGGCTGTAAAGCAAATGAGGAAACTGACTATCCTTCTCCCTTAGGGTAGATGGTGGATTTGAAATACCAGAGGCACCACCTTTGAGTTGGCATTGCAGCTTCTTCTGTACTGCCTACTCTAGTGGACTATGCCACCAGAGCTCTTGAGTACAATGAAAATGTTATGGAATTACCATCATTTTCATTGTCAGCATAATTTTACATGATCCATACATTTAAATGCCATCTTAAAGTAAAAACATAGGTAAACATCTTTTGGGTATTCTTTACTTATAACCAAGATCTATTTTCCGTCAGCAGTGATATCCCTTGCTTTATAGTTTCTTCTGAAGTCAGCTTGAGTTTCTGTGAGTTCTCTGTGGATGTACTGCTCTGGCTGTTTTTATTAATCTGCAGCAAAACTGTACTTGATACTGATGACATTATTTGAACTTTTCTGCACTCTGTTGGATCACTTTTTTTGGAATAGGCACAAATATAGATCTTCTCCAGTTAGGCAGGTAGCTGTCTTCCAGTTTCTTGTGATGAGAAAGTGCAGGGCTGCACCTGTTTGTTGAAACACCTAAATTGGTATTCCTTCAATTCTTGGGGCTGTTTTTTTGTTAATGCTGTCAGTGCATCCTGGATTAGTTCCTTTACTACCAATTTGTTCTTGATCATGTGTTGCTTCCTGAAATGGTTCAGTAGGAGCCAATTCTTAACTGGTTTGATAGGCCCCAGGTTTTGTCTTATTTTAACAGATGAGTTTCTTTACCATCTCTTTCCACAAATGTATTTCGTTTGATTCCTGTACACTCCCATCAGGTAACGTCCATGTATATTGCTGCCATTCATGGTTGCTTGCGACTCATAGCGACCCTACGTAGAACAGCTTTGAACCCTGCTCTATCCTGAGCCAACCTTATTTTCTCTGACACACCTACCTCCATTACTGAGTCAAACCTTCTCATCCAGGGTCTTCTCTTGTGCTGTCCCTCTCCCAGGACTGGTACCTCCTTGCAACATGCCCAAAGTATGTTAGATGGATCTTCATAATCTTTGCCAAGGAGCAGCCTGGTCTCATCCTCTTTTTAAGACAAACTTGTTTGTTTTCCTAGCAGCCCATGGTATAGTCAATACTCGTCTCCAGGACTGCAGCTCAAAGGTTCTTCTATTATTCCAAGTCACTGTCCAGCTTTCTGCTGCATAGCAAGTAACTGCGAAGACCAGGGCCCAGATCAGGCAAACCTTAGTCCCCAGACTGACACTGTTGCTCTTCAGTACTGTGGAGAGGTTCCTGACAGCAGACTTTCCCAAAGCAATGTCTTTTAATTTCCTGGCTGAGGATACCAAGAGTGTTTATTAGAGTTATTTATGGTTGAGTTTTTTTAAATTTTCATCTTTCATTTATGTTGTATTTTGTTCATGTATATTGTGGAATTTTCCTCTCTCAGTCATCTTACTAATAACTATATTCCTAAAAGCAGGTAAGCTACCTACTTCATGCCTCTTGCTCTAGTATCCTCCTCCTAGATAGCCAATTTCTGATTTGCCCATCCCTGCCAACCAGTTTTCTGAGGCAACAAGCATGTCCCTTTTGCTGAAGAATTATCAGTTCACCTTGGAAACTTTGAGCTTCTGCATTTCTTAACAAACTTTTGCACAAAGTCCACCAGGTTGTAACAGCGGGCACTTGTAAACAGCTTTGTTCATCTTCTCTTCATCTGCTTGGGTTCTGGTCTTTTTTGTACGGCTAAGCACAATTAATAACAGTGCATCTAAATTCCAAAATCAATCTCCATAATAGTCTATGTGTTTCCTACTGCCAAAGGGGCCCTTTAGAGTAGTGAGAGAAGATCTTTACCCTGAAACCCACAGCGTCCCTTTTCAGCAGGAAGTAGCTAAGAGAATACACCATCCCCTTTTCCTTATGAATCAGGGTGAAGTCTCTCAGGGAGGAGTGATAGGGAATGGCAAGGGACACACTGACAAAGGAGATTAATCAGAACTGGCTTTGACAAGCACTGTGGCAATTGGACAATTAAAACAGACATTCGGATGGCGGGGAAGAACAACAAACTGGGGAGGAGGGTAGAGAGAATGGTGCAGCAATGAAGGAATGAAAACCCAAAATCCCTGTAAATGTTCATTAAAACTAATAAAATTTAATAAAATTAAAAAAATCCTGCAATGACTAAGTTATTGGTCATACAGAATTCTGTCACTAGATCTGGTGACATGTTAAACCAAAGGCTGCACCTCTGGTAAGAGAGGACATCTTACTGCTGCAACAGATCTAGAACCACGGCAGGAAGAACTAGAACTACTTTGAGGAAGCAGCTGTTCTCTAGTTCTATAGTGTATGCCTTCCAACATAGACTCATCATCTGGTACTATATCTAAACAATGTTATGCTATTTCTAGGTGTTTCAAGGACCTGTTATTTCAGAATTGTGTAGCCAGTCTTGTTTCTTAGTCTGTCTTAATCTGGAACCTCTGTTGAAACCTTAATCCCTGCTGGAATTTGAAATTCTGGTAATCTAGCTTCCCACAACACACAGGTCATCACAGTATGACACACAGACAGACAAGGGATGAAAACCACTATATGAGCTTCACTCATAGTTAAAATAAGTAGTCAAAAAGAAACTTCAGTACTAAAGTACACTGAAGATTCATGATAAACAAAAGGTGGATATGGCCTACATACTCATAAAGAGATGAATGCAGAAACAAAATGTGATCCTTATACACAAATAAATACTCAGGTGGTAGCAGAAGTAGTGAATGGAGCTTGCAGGCGTGCTGAATCAGTAAGTCAACCACCAAAGAACAAATACCAGATGACCTGATGTGTATGAAAACACCAGAAAGGGCAAATGTAAAGATAATGTAGTTTGTAGTTCAGGGACAGGAAGGGATGGGAAAACTAAGATTGACAGTGATGGGAAACTTCAGTAATTGAGGGTGGTACTACACAGCCAATCACTGTCATTACTTAGGATACATTGTACATCCGTATAATACCAATAAAAGTCTATTAAAGATGTTTATGACCTTACGGGTTTATTCCTTAGTTTGGATGACAGTGTGCCCCAACCCCAGGTGATTTTTACAGTCTTAAAAACCAACTGTGAGGGTCATTTGTGAGTTGGATGTGACTCAGTGACACAAATCAACAATGGTTATAATAAAAAAAACCAACAACCCAAAATTGTTTGACTGTATTCAGTGCTACTAAATTGTAGATGTAAAAACAGTTGAATTGTATGTTTTGTTAAAGGGGAGAGTGATGTGCATATCGTAGCAATAAATAAGCAGGAAATTTCATCACTAGGCGAGTAGAGAAAGAAAATATGGTCCTTCAGTACAGTATTTTGCAACAAAGCAGCAAGTGTTAAGATATACGCCCGCATGAGGATGAACATTGACAACATCAGTGAAAAGCAGTCAGTAGTGGGAACGATATTACATGATGATGCTTTTATGAAATAAAACTGTAATGAGAAGACAGCATCAAGTGGAAGAGATTGGGTATTTATTTACTGTTAGTAGGAATATAAAATGGTTCAACTATGGAAAAGGGTACAGTATTTCCTCAAACTAAGACTAGAGCTAGCTGCCTTGTCTTCCAGAAGTCCCACTCGTGTGTGTTTTTGTACAAATACACATACACACACACCCTGGAGACCCAATAGAAGTGATATAGACATGTGTACACCTGTGTTCATAGAAATTTTATTCATAATAGCAACCAAAAAAAGGGAAACAGTACCTAAGAACTCTTTTAAGGAATGAGTGGACAGGGTCTATAAAAACCATAAAGAACAACTGAGTCCATGACACAAAATGGAGGACATGATATGCTATGGCCATGAAATACATCAAGCATAAGGACAAATCCTGTGTGATCCCTCTTTATAAGACTAGAGAAACCAATGGTTCCAGGAATGGGCTTAGGGGAAGGAGAATCATCTCTAGATTGCAGATCCCATTATTTTTGGTGATGGAGAAAGCACCATAGCATGTGGGTGTGGTTAACACTTAACCAAAGAAAATGCTGCCACCAAGTAGTACAGGAGAAAAGTGTGCTAACCAATTGTCATGTACAGGTGTGCTTATCTGTACACCAAAAATGATCAGCGTTTCCCAGGAATGTGGGGGCAAGGGGTTTATCTGAATAGGGGCTGCTGAATGGGTTTTGATTTGAGAGACACTTTGTACAACAGAATGAAACCCTGCCTCGTCTGGAGCCATCCTCACCATCAGGGCCAGGCTTGAGCCCATGGTTGCAGCCACTTTGTCACTCATCTCGTTGTGGGTCCTCTTTTTTTGCTGACCATCCATTTTACCAAGTGTGATGTCTTTCTCCAGGGACTTGCCCTGCCTGAAAAGATGTCTAAAGTCCAGGAGACAAAGTCTTGCCATCCTTGCTCCTAATGCACATTCTAGTTGTACTTCTTTCAATTTTCATTCATTCTTCTGGTAGCCCATGATATTTAATAGTTATTTAATATTTAATAATATTTCATAATCTTCACCAACACTATATAGTGTTTTGCCCCAAATATTGTCTTTTATCTTGTAATTTGAGTGAAATTCTGTAAGAGCAGATTGATAATCCCATTCATGTACATTTTGTTTTGACATTGTTTACATCTTCACATTGTAACTGCACTGATCCCACCACCTCTCTCTGGTTGCTTCTGTCCATCCTTCTATCTTCTCCCTTCTTGTTTTCTGAGCTCTATGCTATATTGGCCCTCTTAATTGATCTTGTGTGGTTGAATGTTCTAAGAACTAAGCATCTCCCTGGTGTTACTGTCTCCCTTATAAATCTGTTTACTGTTTGGCTGAAAGTTGACCTATAGGGAAGAGTGAGGCTGTGTTTTAGGCTTAAAAGATGGATGGCTAAGGGTTAGTGTTAGGGGTTCCACCAGTCTCTATCAGGCCAGACACTGACCATTTTTAATGATTTTTAGTACTTGAAGAGCAGTCAGTTGTAGAAAGTGAGATTCTTGAGGCTATTAATATTATGGATTGTTTACTTGTTCTAGACCAGGAGAGACCAATGGTAGAAAGACAGCTGCTGTCTTTGAGGTCATAATCAATGTTATTCTGACTGACCTTGATATCCCGAGACTTTTACACCAATTATTAATGGTTATTAGAGATAGGTGGGAGAAAAAGGAGTATTCTGGAGTATATGTGAGTGATGGTGATGTCTCCTGGATAAAAAGCAATACTATTGATACGACATGAACAGAACCATCACTGTGTGTGAAGGCCATAGTCGGATTGTCTCTGTGTGTGATGTAGAATTGTACAGGTAATAGTATCATTAACACACACAAATACTTTTATTTTTTAAAACTTGATCGAGAGAACAATGCAAAAAATTCTCCAAGTATACATGATATGATTACACCTCCTTTATATTTTGGATATATCTTTGTGCACCAAACCAGGCCATATGGTTTAACCTCTGCTAGGAACTTGCCTATCCATTCCAGACATCCTGAATCAGAATCTGCATTAGCAAGGGCCCCAGCAATCTGAGATGATGTCAGAATGTAATCCATGAGCATAGGAACTTAAGAGTGTGATCCAGAGTGCCTTAAGTTTCATGTACTAAGCAAAACGTTGTTCAATCCTCATTGCTGGACCCCATGTTCACCAGTAAGCAGTCAATGCCTATGTCACTGAGGGTGATGTCCCAGACCAGGGTGACTTCACAGGAGGGTTATGACATGGGTTCCCAGAGCTCAGGAGTCATTGGAGTCTGGGGACATTCTGCTGGTACCTGCCACTGGCTGACCCTGCTGTTTCCTTAAAGGTCATTAAGGAAAGATAATTTAGAGCTGGCTCCAGCACTATCAGGGCTTCTGAAGTTGCCTACCTGCAGACACTGTGCTAAGGGTTCTAGAAGCATCCCTGAGCCCCAAAGTCATGTGCCACCCAACGGCACTACCACACTGGGCAGGAAAGCAGCACTGCCGCTGCCACTACAGTAAGTCATCAGAGAACTCTGGGCCTCACCACATAGAAACCTCAGTACCACAGTTTCCCGGCCAGAAGCACTGCATTTAAATGACCATTCTGCCTTCATTAAACCAAAAGGGGTCCATCCGGTCTTTGAGGCAGACCCATTACTCACCTGTACTTACTGCCACGGTAAAGTTTAAATGGCATTTTGACATCCGTGAATCCCACCCTATACCCTTAACCTCCCCCAAACCAACTCAAGTTATTTCAAACCCCATGACAGAGTAAAACTGCCTACAGGATTTCCAAGGCTGTATCTTTATGGAATACTGCCTCATCTTTCTCCTTTGGAGCTGCTGGTGGATTGGAATTGCAGATTTTAGGTTAACAGCCTTGATTAGCCCATCTTCCTTTCAGTGGTCACAGCAAAGCTGTATTCCATTTGGGCTGACTTACCTGAGTTCTCTGCCCTCACTGCTCCGCCGGCTCGCACGCTGAGAGGCTGACCCCATGAGCAGCTTCTGGGTGAGCCTGCTAGAAGCGGTGGCACCCCGGCCTTCTGCATCCTCTGTATCCTGGTTGCATGTCCACTCTTCATCTTCGTTCAGGGTGGGCAGGTACCCTGATACACCCTTCCCTGTACCTGATCCTGAGCTCTGGTCGCTGCAGACCTTGGGGCTCTCTGAACCTGTGCGTGTATACTCCAGGTAGATGTCAGACTTGAGGAAGGAAGGATAGGTGTTCTCCTCCATGGTGCACTGGACCTCCGTCTGAGCCTGGTCAAAAGTGGCAGGGTCAATCTGCTGCCGCAAGATACAGTCCTTAATGAAGCTCTTGGTGGCTGGCTTCGTCTGCCGGGACACAATCCCATTGCTGTCTAGGATGTACTTCCTGTAGATGGCTTTGGCCAGCTTCAGCCTTTTCTCCTCATTAGAGTCACAGGGCTCCAGCTTCCGGAAGCCACTGCAGGCAAACCAGAAGTCCAGCAGGTCGACACAGTCTTCCTGCTTCAGGAAAGTCTTAAACAGGTGGATCCCGTCTTGGTCATCCAACAGCGAGTGCAGCGACTCAGCCCACTTTAGGTATGGAGGTGTGGGCGAGGCACTGCCTTCTGGTTCATAGCCCAGGTCCAGGTCTGAGCGGCGAGGGGTGGCTGTGGCCGTCTCCCCCTTAGGCAAAGGACCCTTCCCTGGGCATAAGCCGTGGCCAGCCAACCTGGGGTCAGTGGAAACCAGCTCTCCTTCCTCACCGGGCACAGGGGGCCTGGGTGCATCTTCTGTGAAGCTGGCTGTTACGTCCAGGGGGAAGCTCTGCTCTGGGACATTCATCATGGTGTCTGCGTATCAGTGCACAGCACACTGTGCATTCGGGAATCAGTTTGTCCTGTGGAGACCGTCAAAGAACAAGGTTAAGAATGTGGGCCTATGGCAATAAGTGCTAAGATTGAGAACCCCAGAGCCAGAAGTTTGGCTCACATATGCAGCTGAGACAGAGTCTGGTCATGCCAAGAGTGTTTCTGGGAACCCCTCACTGCCACAAAGCAAGGGTGGATGTCCCAAGTGGAAAGCAAATGTGCTGGGAGGGAAGCACACAGGAAGGCAGCCCTGTTTGAGGGTCCTGTGCTGGGATACACCTCTCCCCCCCCACTGGAAAGGAGCCAGCAGGAAAACAGGAAGTTGACTAGATGCACAGGAATTCTGACCATCAAGGTGCTAAGAGGTCTCACAGCAGGTGGCCAGCAGACACTTCACAGAGAAGGCACAGGAAAAAGCTACACGCAGCCCCCTCATTTGATCTGAGGGCAGAGACAGCTCACACAGAGAGCTTTTACTTGAAACTGAATTCTTAAAACTCAAGGCCAGGCCCCTTCCTGTAGAGTGTTGCTCCTAGTTGGGGTGCATGTGAGGACCAGGCCCCCTACTTGGACTTCATCTCCCCCATCATACCCTCCAGGAGCCCTCTTCTCACCAGGATCTAGAACTTAGGCTTTCCAGAGTGCCAAGGAGGCCAACAAAAGCCAAGACCATTCCAAGGGGCAGCCTCCTGAGGAAAAGCGGTTCTCAAGCCCTCAGGAGATGTATGCAGCAACCCTGTGGCTGGAGAGTCTGCCACTTGCAGCCACTTCACCACAGCTTAGAGAGCTTTCCCTGTATCTATAATATGCCTGCACCCTTCCACCAAGGACAGGCCCAGAGGCCTTTGGAGTGCATTGAGGAAAGGCAGTTAAAAAAAGGGGGGGAGCATCTAGACAAAAACATCAGTGCTAAGAAGGAGCTAAATTATGCATTCCTGTCCCTGCTTTAAAGGGGTGATTGTGATCTATGTGAGCTAGCTGTCAACAAGAAGCCAGTCACTAATTAACTGACACAGGAAAATGGAGGCCAAATACAGCATATGGTCCCAGATCTAAACCTGAAGGTGTGTCTGGAGACTAGTGTTTGATTCACGTGTGTGGAAAGGGAGTTGTTTATTTCTGGCTATCCACAGATATCTGTGTAGGTCGAGTTCATGAAACTAGCTGAGATACAGGAGATCTGGTCAGTGCCCATACACAAAACAACTGTATTAGCTCATGTTGGAGCCAAAGACCTGTCATGGTTGACTGACCATTACACCTACAGTTAGGGAGGTCCATGGACAGCCATGATAACTCAGACACAATTGCTGAATCCTTCATGTGGAGGTCTAGTGCTGACATTTCCCCAGGACCTAGCTAATTTAGACTCACAAAGGGTTAAGGCTGCTGCTTTCCTCACCACCCATCCCCCACACCTGGATTCCAGGGGCCATTCTGCCTCCTGAAAGGTCAGATGCCAGAATCTAGAGGGAGTGTCCTGCTCAGGGGTGTGCCCACTCTTGTCCTGAACAAAAGGAGCCTAGATGGCACAGTACTTAACACACTGAACCCACCATCAGCTGCTCTGCAGGAGAAAGCTGGGCCATCTCCTCCTGCAGACTTGGGGAGACCAGATAGATTGTTGTTGGTCACAGGGATGGACTTAGGGTTTTGGTTTTTGGTCTCAAACAGAAGTCCATTAAACCTGATCTATTGCCAATTATCTCATTGTCAGAGTGCGCATCCTAGACTGTGGAGCTGGGCGGTCCTGAGCCCTTTGGAAGGACAAGAACACAGGCGGCCTAAGAGGCATATGCACAGTGAGGTAAACCCATAGCCAGAGGGTCGGTTCTGACTCATGGTGACACCCCACAAGGTATCCAGAACTATCAATTTTCCTAGAAGCAGACTGTTTCATCTTTCTCCCATGTAGAGGCTGGTGGTTTTAGAATACTGACCTTTTGATAGGCAGCCACTATGCCACCCAGCTCCTCACAATTAAGAACCCTTTCTATATGCTTTAGTTTGGGCCTAGAAAAACCTCAGAAGATTGACTGAGCGCCCTCCTTTGCTGTCTTCAGTGAGGAGCTGGAAGTTATACTGCCTTAACTGTAAAGCCCTAGTTTTATGTTGGTGGGACAGGAACTGAGTTCCAGAGTGTGAGATGGAAGAGGAGATGAAGGCCCACAAAAGTTTTTAGACAGCAAGGAGCAAGGGATGCTGAAACCTAAACTTGAACTGCAGCTTCTCTGGCATATAAAGAGGATACCAGACTGACAATCTGAAATCCTTTATTCCTACTTAAAGGAACCTTCGTGATCCATACATAGTATATTAAGTTTTGGGCTGTTGATCTCCTTTTGCTGAGACAGGTGGGAGTGAACCCTTCACAGCCACCCTCTATAGCACTCTCACACAAACCTTGGTTCCCAGTGGCTGACTGCTCTGCACCCCTCCTACACCCTGAAAACATGCCTACACACCCAGCTGCAGAGACCCTGCTCCTTCTTAAGACTCCTGGACCTTTTTCACTCTCTTCCACAAACCATGCCAGCCTCTCCTGAACCAGGCCCCCACTCATCTCCTTTGTCGTTTGGGGGAACGACTGTCTTCCCAACACCATCCCTGCCCACACCCTTAGGCACGTGTTTCTACCTTTAGGTTACTGGACTTTCACATAGAGACTTTCATACATCCTCCGAAAAACTGTAAGCCACCTAGGTCCTTTCAGCCTCTCCAACGGCGCATACATGCCATAGGAACCTCCACACACACGCTCACAGTCCCACAAACACCTTGGGACACACTCACACACTCAAACTCTCTCTCACACACACACACACGCGCTTGAGACCCTCGACACATGCGCTGACGCACGCGCTGACACACTGTCTCTCTCTCTCTCTCTCACACACACACACACACACACACACACACACAGAGACGCTTGACGCTTGAGACCCTCGACGCACGCGCTCACACCCCATACACGCCCCTGACCTCGACGCATGCGCTGGAGATATGCGCGCGCCCCTGGACCCCCCCATGCACGCCCTTAGACCCTCGTACTCTAATTTAGAGCCCCACGCATGCGCCTAGAACAACATACACACCCCCCCCACCCTAGGACCCCCTACGCATGCGCTCTGAGCCCCACGCGCGCTCTGGGACCACCCCCCCCACGACCCCATAACAACCCACAGGAACCCCTACGCAAACACTCTTGGATCCCCCGTGCTCGTCTTCTGATCCCTTAAATCACCACAGTCCCCTCTGCACGTCTTAAGACCCCATACACGCACGCTCGCACCCCCACCACCAGCACGCCCTTAGCTGAGCTCGGTGCCCCCTTCTGCACCTTGCACTGTAGGCCACACGCCCCCAACCCTCTTCCGGGTCCCTCGCGGTAGCCCACATGCCCGCCACCAGTCCACTGCGGCCTACAAAGGGCCAGGCCGCCAGGCGCCCCTCAGGAATGCGTTCTGCCTGCCCAGAACTCACAGCGCGCGGTGGGGCCCCAGCCCAGTTCCCGGTGCGGAGCAGCCCATGCACTCAGTGGTGGCGAGGCCAGCAACGCGGGGCGGGGGCACTGCCCGGGACGGCCCCCATCACGGCGGCACGGGTCCCGGAGGCGGCGGGCACGGAGAGGCCGCGGAGCGAGGGCACCGCCGAGGCCCAGCCGCCCCGCGAACCGCTCTGCTCCCCACGGACGCGACTATGGCCCGACTCCAGAGACTTCTGCGGTGGTGGCAGCAATAGCGTCCCCGAGCGGGGAACCCGAGCCTAGAGCGCTGAAGCCCAGGCCCGAGCGCCCCCGCCGGCGCCGTCCGGAAGTGTGGGGGCGGGGCCGTGGTGTGGGGGCGGGGCCCAGCGCTCCAGACAGCCTGAAGGAGGGGACGGAACCCAAAGCTCGAAATAGCGCGAGACCGAACCTGAGGAAGCGGAATGGGCTGAGAGCTGGGCCAAGAACGGGTAGCGGCCAGCGCGCGGGGGTGGAGTCTGAAACACCGCGAGACATGGTGGGGCGAGAGGGTGCAACTGGGGGTGTGGTCTGGGTTGGGGGTGCGGTTTAGATTGCACAAAGCACAGCGAGGGGAGGGCCTTGGCCATCCACAGGGTCCCTGTAAGGCTGGCGCGGTCACATGGAAGCTGGTCTTCCCGCTCGATTGTAGCCTGGGAGGATGGGTGGGCAAGAGCGACAACTGGGGTTGCCCCTCGAAGCCGAGGGCTGGGGGTGGCCGTGGGTGCAGGTCTCCCAGCCTTTTCGACCAAAGGTGACCCCGGGGTTCTACAGGCCCAGAGCTCCCCAAGTCAGAGCCCACAGGGCCGGCCCATGCGCAGCCCCCCTCACTGCCTCTTGTCCGGGTGGGCGGAAAGGCCAGTGAGCTGGAGAGGAAACACCCCTCCACTCCAAAGCCCTCCCACCGCTCCGGAATAGCAGGGGCCCAGGTTGGCGGACAGGCCCCATGACTGGGGGCTAATTTCCCTGTGACGTGCAACCTCGTCTCCCCATCCTCCCTCACTTGGCTCCCAGCCAGATCCAGACCCAGAGGAGGTGGTCTGGGGCTCCACCCTCCCATTGTCTCCAGACCTCAGGAACCAGGACCCGGCCAGCACACAGTAGGCGTGCCATCAGCGCTACTCTGGCCAGAGCTGCCAGACCACCGAAGTGATCTGCATTATCACCAGCCAACGCCTTTCAGGGCTAGACTCTGTAGGCTGCCCGCCATTCCTCCCAGCACAGGATAGGGGGCCCCAGTTCAGTCTGAGGATCAAGACTCCAGGCGCTGGCCCCTGCTGTCTTTTTCTCCCCCATCAATATCTTCTTACCAAGTAACTCTTGTCTAAGCCCAGCTGGCCTAACAGCCCCAGGCGTCCAACCCTGCAGCAGCTTTAGCTTATACAGGGTTCTCACTCAGACCTCAGTGCTCTGTCAGCCCCTTGTCAGGAGAAGAACGACCCCTGGAACCATAACTACACCTGGCCGGTACTTAAAGCTAATGTTAGACTTGCCCTCAGAATCCCCTAAAGGAAACTGCACCCCTGTTTACAGCAAGAGAAGCTGTATCCTGAGTGATCAGGGCCCTACCCGAGTTTCTCTGACACCCCACCTTCCAGCAGCTATGACCTGGACTACCCCTGCTCTAAAGGACACCCCCCCCCCAGAGCTCCCTGGTGCCAAAGCCCCTCAGGGCCCTCATTGAGTCTGATCACTTGACCATCCCCGTGATTGTTGTCATGCTGCCCACCCACCCAATTCCACAGACCACCCACCCTGTGTCCTGGACACTGCTTAACCTTAACTTCCCACTCCTCCTTACCTTCATGAGTCCTGACTGAGTCAGCCGACCAGCGTGGAGGTCCCTAAGCCCCTAGTCGACCTTCTCCCCAGCTGCAAACTGTGATGCTTCCTTCCTAGGAATAAGAAAGGTGCTGCAGAACAGATCCTCAACACATCAAGGGCCCAGGCCACCCCCTCGGGCTGTTGCCACACCTTAGGACAGTAGAGGCAAGGGCTGCACTGCTGAGTTGACACTGGGCAGCCCCAGCCCCACAGTGCCAGGCACAGGAGACCCTCGTGTTTCACCTCCAACCCTGTACACCCTCTCCCTGCCCCATGTGCCCTTGGAACCTTAGAGGAGAGAGAGAGTGGCAGCCTTCACACGGAGCAGGGTCTCTTGTAGGGAGGCGGTCCTGGGTGGGCTGGACAAGCAGCAGGCCCTCCCGAATGCTGGCCCTGCCCACTCCCAGACAAGGGCCCCAGAGCTTGCCTTGGATTTGCAGAGCTCCTGCTGCAGCCAAGCCAGAATCTCAATCTGTTTCCATATCCACCTTCCTCCTGTACCAGGGTGGTGGGTTTCTCCAAGCCCTGGGACCAGAAAAGGCCCTTGGGCCTCTGGCTCCTGGGGACCTCCAGCCTGCAGGGACAAGAAGCAGGTCAGAAAGCCTGAAGGAAAAGCAGCACATCCTGCCTGCCCCCGCCCCCCTCCTTGAGGGACAAGACAGCTGTAGGATTGAGGGAACAAGCTGCTTAGCACTGGTCAGAGATACAGAGGCTAGAGGGGTGTGGATTCACAAGACGCCCAGGGGCCAGACTAGAGAGAGCAAGAAACACTGGAGGGAGGAAGTAAGGGATCCTAGGTCAGCTGTCCTTAACAGACCAAGCCAGAGATGTGGGGACAGCACCACCATTCATAACTAAGATCCATTCAAAAACACACCAGTCGCCAAGACCCATTCATTTGCCAACAGTTTTTGTGGGACATTTGATCAACTATAGATAACATGGTTTCTGAGCACTAAGCAAAACGTTTAGACAAAAGGTTGGGAATAAAAGAATTAGCTGGACAAAGCATACCTTGAAGATGTCTTCCCTGCTCAGCTGTGGGTAGTGCTAAAAAAAGTGGCCCATAGGCAACCACTGGAAATACCAGGATGAGGTAAACATTATAGTGTGATGGAAATCTAGAAGCTTGCTGCCACTCACACCCAGAAGGAAGGACACAGAACATTAAATGGTACATAGTCATACTCAAGAAAATGTTGAAATTGTCAAGGATTTTACTCAGTTCAACAATTCACACTCATGGAATTAACAGGCAAGAAATCAAACAACATACTGCCCTGGATGAGTCTGCTGCATAGGACACCAAGTGCTAAAAAGTAAGAATGTTACCTTAAAAGATCAGCGTGTACCTCAGCCCAGTCACATTGCCTCATACGCAGGAGAAAACAGACAATGGAAAAAATCTGAACTTACTGCCTTTGAGTTGGGACTGACTTGTAGATGACACCCCTTCCGCCCCAGCAGGTTTTCCAAAGCTGTAAATAATCAGGGGAGGAAATGGCTTGTCTTTCTCCCTCAGAACCACTCAAGGATTTGAACTGCCATAGAGGTGCCACGTTTGGGCTAACAGCACCACTTCCTGCAGACTAGCAAGGCCACCAAAGTTCCACTTAATAAGAAATGTTAAAAAAACCTTGATCCCTTTGAATTCTAGTGTTGGTGAAGAACATTGACTATACCACAGACTGCCAAAAAAGTGGAATCTCGAGGTACAACTGAAGGACTTGTTAAAAACCAGAATGCAAGCCTGCACATTCTTCGGGGATTTTATCGAGAGGTGTCAGTACCTGGAGAAGGATATCATGCTTAGAAAAAGAAAGATCCTCGATTGACACCTTGACTGTAACAGCAACAGTTGTGAGGCTAGTGCAGGACTAAGTCTAAGTCAGTGTCTAAGTCAGAAATGCCCTGTGTTTTCACAGAAGGGAGAGGTTGCCATCAGCCTTCTGGTTTTCAACCCTCCAGCTCCCATAAACTAAAGTCACGGCTTGGGGGTTGCCCTTTGAGGATAGGTCTAGGCTTCCCAGTTCTGAGTGGGAAATGGAGTATTGGCCACAAGCCTCGGAGTAACAACTCTGTGTCTGTTTCTTCCCAGCTAGTAGTGTGTTGTCCCACTAACCAGAAAGTCATCAGAACCCATCAGTTTCTCCCTCAAAGAGAAATGGGAATCTCTCCTTGTAAAACCCAAACAGGTAACTAGGATTGTAATTACTCCACAGCCCTTAGGGTTTTTGAGTTCAGTAGTTTAGTAAAGGGACTCTGGTGGTGGTGTGCACTAAGCCACCAGCCAGAGTCTGAAAAGATTGGTGATTCAAATACATCAGCCCCTTTGGTAAACATTCACAATTATGGAACCCAGTCCAAAGGGCACCAGGAATCTGAGTCAAAATGAACTCAACAGCAGGAAGTCTATTAAGCAGCATATGAAATATTTTAGTGACCAAAATATGACCAAGAAACACTTAAGTGAGCATATGCACATATGCCTTTGGAAGAAAACAGTGCCAATAGACTCACTCATTGGCAGAGTTGCCACAAACTTAAGATTTGTAAACAGCTATGAAGTATAGTAAAGCCTGCTAAAGCACATACACGCCTATTCTAATTCTGTTTATTTGAAATGTCAAGATAGGCAAACCCATACAGATGTACAATTGTCAGGCTCTGGAGAGAGAGTCCTAGGCTTCTCACCTATAGGTCAGTGGTTCAAGTCCACCAAGCTGAAAAGAGAAAGCATTTCTCTCCTAGGAAGATTTTTGTACTCAGAAAACTACTCAGCAATAAGTGTTGACTCACGGCATCTCTCCATCAGGCACGATGACAGTGGGTTTTAGTTTGGGGTTTTCAGGACCTTGGTGGGAAAAGGGGAAGTCAGTAGTGATTGCTAGTGGGTATGGGCTTTTGGGGTAGTTGGGAATGTTCTGTTAAGTAGAAATGACCACACAAAGACCTCTGACGGCACTGTTTAGAATATTCAAATGTTAACCAAAAGGACAACAGTAATAACCCACCATTCACTTGGTAGGAGAAAGATGAAGCTGCTCCTGAAGAGGTTTGTAGCCTTGGAAACCTGGGGCAGTTCTGCTCATCCTGCAGAATCCAGAGTTGGAGCTTACTTCGGTGGGCTCCTAAGTCATAGAGTGTTACTAAGTTGGCTGATACAGTATCATACACATTAATGTGATTAAAAGTGATTAGTTGTGATTTTTTTCCTACTACAATAAACACATTTTTAAATAAAACTGACATTAATGCTTACAAAAGTAGAGGATTTTTATGGGGTCATAGTGAGTGAGAGTCCAACCCCAGAGCACCTAACAGCATGGCCAGAGAACTGGGGGCAGGCTCTGTCTTTGTTGTGAATGAATATCCTATGAGCTTGTTGCCGCTGATAAAATGCAAAAGCAAGGAGAGACCTCTTTGTGTCAGTAACCAATTAACTATTGTCATACCATCACAGAGGTGAGACCCTACAGGGTAGGGGCAGAAAGGTAGACTCCAGGCTTGTGAACAGCCACAGGTACCTTTCTGAAGGACAAACCTGCCTTTGACACTGTGATCACCTGTTATCCTCCTGCTCCTTGTCCTTCTATCCTTTGCTTACTCTGTCTACTTGGCTGGTGTTTGGACTTCTCTCAACAAAGCTCTGGCTTCCAGCAACCCTGGAGCCTACAGCACCCAACACATTGTCATCCTTCTGCCCCAGAGTACTGGTTCCCAGCACCTTTACTAGCCATACTACAGCCATATCTGGGGTGGGTACTATCTCATCTCACCTAATCTCATGAGGAGAGTGGCTGCCACAGTACCCTGGGAGCTAGGAACATGGTCACCACTGGGTCACTGTGACCACGTCTCGGGCCCTCATGGAGCAACCCTACTGGCTAGGCTGTCTATGTTCGTAGGGCAACTTAACTGCCAGGGTACTGCCACATTTCCCTGAAGGACTGTACATCTCATCCACAGTTGTGCGGGAGTTCAGAGTCAGGCTTAAAAGCCAAGAGAAATTGTACCAGATGGGATTGGGTAAGCTGGAAACTCAGCCAGGTATCTGGGCTTCACTCAGGTGAGGGCCTGCCAGGCGTTGGGGTCCTGGAACAGATAGTGTTTCAGCTCCCCACAGACCCCACCAGCTGTCTAAAACATGTCCCATCTCTACCAGTGAATGGGGTACACTGGGAGCCCTTCCCCACTGTGACTTTCTGCAAGCTTCTGGACATATGATCATGTCTGAGGCTTGGAGACTCAGAAGGGCCAGGTGCATGGAGATAACAAAGGTGAGCCCCTGCCTGCCATAGGCCCCAAAATTGCACCCTTGGGGACACCAGGGGTATGGGCAGGGTCATCTCTTAGATTTCAAGTGTTCTCTTTGGTAAAAAGGGTCTTAGTGCTAAGGAATAGGGGAAGCTGATTCCTATTTCTTTGGAGGTGGTGGGGACCCAGACCCACAGGCCTCTGAGGCAATGTGAATTCCCAGCATGAGTAGTGAGGCCCTCTGCCAGTCTATGGGTCCTACTTAGGGGGTTGGGGCTCAGTGGCAGGCTCTGCCCACGCAAGCCATGGTCAGGTGTCTCAGACCTGTTCAGGACTCTTGCCCCAGGGAACAAGTAGCCTCCAGCCTCTCCAGTTATCTTGGCCTAGTACTTTTTGACTGTTACACTAACCCTGCGAGTCTCAGGGTGCCTCCAACCCCCTCATCTGGGCTCAGCCTGCAGAGTGGCCCCACCCACCTTGGCTGTCCCTGGGGCCCCAGGCCCAGCCTCAGGCATGTGGTGACGTATGTGGGGTCCCAGCCCCTTTGTTGCTGTGGAATCTGTCGGGTAAACAAGTGCAGTGGATTAGGCACAGTGGATTAACAGAGCTCCCTCTCTGCATACCGCATAACCCAGCAATCACATCAACAGCGGCTTTGAACTCAGGAAAACTTGCCAGACCATCTGGCAACAGGACAGTGGTCATTCTTGGGTGTGGGATGCCCAGGAGCATCTGTCTGAGCAAGACTCGAGGAGGGGGCTGGATGGTGGGACATGTAGGCCCCATGACAGAATCATTCTTGCAGATGGCTGGTCTGAGTGATGCTGCCCTGGCCTCCCTGTTCCCTCTCAGCCTCGCCAGTCTGATTCACACATAGCAGCCAGGCCAAGCAACATGGAGAGTGGCCTCAGCGGCAGGCCCTCACCACACACCATCACCAGTAGCACACTTCCATATGCACACGTGCAAGCACACGCGCGCGCACACAGATGTCCCCTCTGAGCCCAGCTGACAGACTCTACAGGGACCCAAGCAGGTTGGTCTGTTTAGACAAGCCAATCTAGGGCACAAGTGGATGGTTTTGTTTCTTTCTTGCCCATCTTTTTCTTTTTTCCTTCTATTTGCAAAACTGCCCTTTAAGCCATGCTGACTACAATGGCTTGCAGCTCACCCTGGGAGATGGCTGCGTGGTCAGCCAGTTGGGGGTCTTTGATTTCCCTCTCCTTGTGAAATTTGACGTGAAAGGTCTACAAGGACGACTTTGGGGTCCATGCGGCCACTGCCTTTGTCTCATGGCCACGGCCATTCCAGGGTGAGGGTCTGGGGTGACGGAGCAGGCGTGTGCAGGTGGTGTAGCTGCAGAGGGCAGGGTGGCCAAAGACAGGGCCACAGCCACGAGAACAATGGGCAGTAGGCGTGAGTCCACCTGTCTGATTGCCCACCCACCCCCCTGTCCGTCCATCTATCTGCTTGCCACCAGCTTACCTCACCTGCATGGCTCTGAACTCCACATGGTGCTTGTCCCTCCTGCCGTCCGCCATGTCGGGCCCAGCTGGTCAAGCACTCAAGGCCACTTCAGGAAGCGGCTGACTCGTGGCCACTGCGTGGCTGAAGGAAGAACAAGTGTGACTCTGGGCTGCAGCTACGGCTCCTGCACCGATTGGCTGAGGCAGGGACCAGATGACGGTCCTCAGAACCCTATGGTAGCCATGGCAACCAGCCCCTTTAGACACCGCCACCCCCGAGCCATTCCTGACTGCCAGGGGAGCAGGCAGCACCACTGATGGGCCCATGCTGGTCCCCTCAGAGGTTGCTAGTGGTCTGGTCAGGTGGTGATGACCCCCACACCAAGTACTAAGTGGCTGTGTGTGACCCCTGTGGGGTCTCTGTCCTTCCTAGGAGGCTCATCCATACACTGCCTGGACCCCTAATGAGGCAGAGAAGCAGCTATCACTCAGTCCCTGCTGAGAGGACTTCAGGTCAGGCTTGCCTCAAAGGGCAGAGACCAGGCCCAGGCAAAGCAATGGGAGGAAAGACAGGGAATCCCATGTGCACAGATCCAAACAGGAACCCACCTCAGACCCCAGAGGCCCCCTCATACTCCACTAGCCATCACCATGACATGGACCATGATGCTGACGCCAGCTGCTCTAGTGACTCTGTCCCTGCTCTTACAGCCCTAAGTACCCAGCTCCTTAAGTCCTTTAGGGCTTCCTGGATGGCAGTGTGGGCATGGAACACTGCTGGGGCACCCTCATCTGTACAAATGTAAACCTGGGTCAGCATCCACAGCCAAGTCTTCCTAAGTGGTCCAATCCCATCTTCGAGGCCTGGTCCAGCCATACCTACCAAATGGATAGGTGGTCCTAGATAGGTTCAGGATTTCCAGGGAACAGGTGTGTGGGGCCCTAGGCAGGTCCCTGGAGTCACATGAGGTCAAACATTCTAAAGAGGGGCTGAGTTGGGGCAGGAGCCTGGGTTTATTTCTCAGCCACATCTTGTCCAGGGTCAGGCTGGTGTGTGCTACAAGCCTGGGTAGACTGGCATGGCTGGGTAAGCAGATCTGAGTGCAGCTTCATTCTGAAGTGTCAGGAAAAGGGAGAACCAACACTAGTGACATGCTCTCTGGACTCAGTTGCAGCTTGGGGTGGCCAGCCAGTGTTGGTGGGAAGACCTGAGCCCTGTGCCTGAGGGTGCCACTAAAGAAACCTACCTTTGGAGGTGGCAGGGCTGCACCTTAGGTGACCAGTAGTGGTGACCCAAGTAGCTGACCACTGCAGCAGCAGGGTTGTGCACATCAAGATGGAGATCCCAGTAGCTGACCATAGGAGTCCATGAGTGTGGGCATGAGAGTAAATGAAAAATAACTCGAATTCATTGCTGTTGAGTCAGAACCAACTCATAGCTGACCCTCCAGAGGGTTTTCAATCACAAGTGAGAACACTGCCGTCTTTCTTCTGCAGAGAAACTAGTGGATTCAAACCATCTCCCTTTGGGTGCAGTACAACCCCTTACCTAGTAGGCCATCTATGAGCACAGGAGAGGTGAAAATCTGGGAGTGACCACAGCAGTGGCATAGTGGCTGACGTGAAAGTGGAGGCCCATGTGACTGGGCAGGTTCACTGTGTCCTTGTCCTCTTGTCCTGGGCTCTTTTGCCTTCCCACTCCCTGATAGGACCCCAGGAAGGAGTAAAGCTCCCTGGACTGCCCCTCCGTCACTCTACACCTCCCTACTATCTGTACTACTCCTGTGAGCAGGACCTGAAGGCAGGTGGGGGCAGGGATGTGGAATGAGCACCACAGGCCAGCCTCTCTCCCAGATGCCCCTGCTGACAACTGTCCACTTCCCTCAGTCTCAAGGCCTTTCATGGGTCCTGGGGCAGATCTTTCTAGCTTCCCCTGGATGCTGGCCATTGAGATTGTGGACACTGTGGTTTTAACCAGGTGCATTTGTGCTGGGCACTGCCCACTGAGGACCTGTCTGCTGCCACACCTGGAAAGGCTTCATTCAGCCACAGTACGTCTCCTTTTTTTAAATTAATTTTTATGGAAGTTTACAGAGACTTTGGATTTGTTGTATTTTTCTCTCTGCTCACCCCTCCCCCCACCCCAGTTCACTCTTCTCTTTGAAAAGTAAAATTCTTTCATTTATATACAATCCTCCCCACCCTGAGTACACTCCACTATGCAACCTTCATTCTGGACTTCGGTCATGACCATAATACCCAATCATATACTGCTTTTAAACAGTTCTCTCCCTCATCTGATTCAATGTAGTAAACATAATTGATCTAATCTTTCTCAGTCTCACCCCAAAACTGATGTCAGTCCCATTCCACAAAAGTGGCACTATGCAGTATTTATCCTTCTGTGACTGAGATATTTCATTCAGCATAACGTCCTCCAGGGTCACCCGTTTTGAATATTTCATGAGTTCCTTGTTTTTCAATGCCGCATAGTATTCCACTGTGTGGATACACCAGAGCTTCTCTATCCATTCGTTTGTTGATAGGCACTTAGGTTGTTTCCAACTATTGGCTATTGTGAACAAAGCCGCAGTAAACATGGATGTGCACAGTACATTTTCATATACAGCACTGAAGGTGGTGTGTGTCCAAGTACACATGCTTGGGTATTTAGGTGTCTGAACATGTCTGCATGTGTGGGCATGTATGTATATTTGGGTCTGCATGTATTCATATTTGAGTGTCTGTGTTTATACACATGTATATGTGCAGGTGTGTAAGTATGTTTGAGCAAGTGTGTCTATTCTGTGTATGCATGTGTACATGCATATTCAAGCATGTTCCCCTATACACAACTTGCCTCCCAGAGGAGGGGCAGCAGGAACACTGCCCGCTAAGGTCCTGTCATTGAACTTGTGGTTTTGGGGAGAGGATGCTTTTGATTTACTGGGACAATGTGACACTCCCACCACAGAAAACCTTGTGTTTCCAGGGACTCTGGGCCCAGCTTCCTTGCTCTGCAGCTACTGCAGTCTGCATTACCGATCAATCCAGGCGAGGAGATACCTCTGGTTATGGGTGAAGGGGCCCCACAGAGTCCCGCCCTCGTCAGCAGTGCTGGGGCTGGCGGTCAGCCATGGCCCCAGGCCCAGCACGCAGTCACGGCTCAAAGAGTCAACAAAAACTTGGCAAATCCACAGGGCCTGTTGTCGCTGATAGAGACCCAGGCCTGGACCCTTGGGATCTCTGGAATCTGACCTCTCTGCTGGGCGGGAACCAGAGAATTGAGGAGATGGGGGACAGAGCTCCAGGACAAAGGGCTAGGCTGGGGCAGCAGCAGCAGCCCATCAACAGGAAGGTGTGAGGAGTCAAATGGCTAACCACAGGGCCCTTGGTGCTGAGACTGGGCTGGCCCAAGAAACGCCATGCCAACTAGTGCTGGGGGTGACACAGGTGCGGATCTTCAAGCCAGGAAGGGTGGGCTGGCCACTCACTGAGCAGGGCTGTTGTGGGAACTACTTGTTGCGGGGGCCCCAATTACTCAAGGAAACCTGGAGGAATCAGGGGTTATAACAGCACTTCCCAGGGGACAGACTAGGGGCTTGGGAAAGTAGAGATGCCCACCATCAAGACAAGGCCCCACAAAGGACTAGAGCATTTTGCAGGGATGAGGGAATGCATATTTAGGGTTGTGTTTCCCTCAATACTCAACGGAATCTCAGATTCCCATGCAAAGTTGGGGCACCCCCTCAACTCTCAGGGCAAGGATACCCCCCCACACACAACCTCAACTGACCTAGCTCTACCTGGGCAATAGGGCCAGCAGTATGAGCTCAGCTCTCATTGACTCTGAGAGCTGGGAGGATGTTCTATAATGTTCAGGCTGGGTTGTGCAACGGGGGAAACAACTTCTCTTAGAGAATATGAAACACTGAACCCAAAGAAGCCTAGCACAGAGTAGGCTGTTCCCAATGGCAGGTCTCAACATGTAGGGGACAACTGCAGGGAATTGCCTCCTGGTTGTACCCACATGCCCACTGTCCCCAGGCTTCCAACAATGAAAAAATGACACACAGGGCCTGGCTCAGACTTTACTACCTCTTCCCTACAGGCACAGGCAAGTCCCATGGAAGTAGTGGGCCTCAGCAGGGATGGAAGGGACCAAGGGGCAGTGAGGAGGCCCAGCCTCAGGGGGATGCACCAGGATCCTACAAGAGGCCCCTCAGTTCCCAGACTCCACCTGAGTCATGCTGAAAATGCCAGCACCCAGTCTAGCATCACCTACTGCCCACAATGCCCCCTGGACCCTCAGGTTCTTCATCCAGAGTTCACATTGCCATGTCACGTTGCCACACTACTTCTCGCCAGCCTTCTGCAGCACTGCTGGCTCAGAAAGTGCCTGATGCTGCAGCTGCTCCACTAGCTCAGCCATGTAGACCTTGAACAGGGGGATGGGGTCCTGCAGGAAGGGGATCTCATGAGTCCCAAATGCTCTGTGCTCCCGTGAACCTATGCGGACCCCAGCCCCAGCCTGCACTTCAGGGAAGTGATCAAGGTGATGAGGCAGGAGAGGAGGGAGAGAAAACCATGGCAACAAGAGCCCAGCTTTGCCCACCAAGAATACCTGTCCAGAAAGCCCAAGAGAGCACATCAAAGAGTCGGGAGGAAGAAAAGTGATCTAGCTGTCCCCGCACTTTCTCCTTCCCTCCCCCAGACTCCACTGTTCCCAACTCCCTGTGTAAGGACTTCTCCCCGAAGCCCCCACTCCTCTATGTACAAGTTCCTCCTTCCACACACACCTTCACCTCCAGGAGCCTCTGCTTCTCCACCGCCTCCTCCAGTGTCAGGCCCACCCACTCTGCCTCTTCCTCAGGGATAACAAAATCCTGGGTATCAGGGAGGGAAAGGTGTGGTTGGCATTCAAGGTTCGCCTGTTAGCCTCAGAGGCTGCAAGGGACCAGGGACTGCAGGTAATGCTCCACCTTGTACTTGTCATAGATGGCTGTCCTCAGGGCTGGGTCATCTGGGTGCAGCTGCGGGTCCTGCCGGGCTAGGCGCAGGAGCATCCCTCGCTTTAGGTCCATCCCGAACTTGGAGCACAGGTCCTGTTTTGGAGTCTGCAGAATGCAGACATGGGCCCATTCCCTCCACTGTAGCTCTCTCACCTAGACTCACCCCTAGTGACCACCCACCTTTCTCTAGCCTCTGCTCCCATGGGGTGTACCTCCTCAATTCCCAGCCATGGTTCCCCATATCCCAGCCTGCCTTTAGGATGTAGAAGTCAAACCCATAGGCCTGGTCAATGAGGTCCAGTGTCCTCATGGTCACGGTCACAGAGAATTTCTTGTCTAGGATCTCACTGTACAGCTCTCGCTGGAACAACTGTGGCTTCCAGATCTTCTTCACCCTCTTGGAACGCTGATGACCAGGAAAGACCCCGAGTGAGACCCCTGAGGACAGCTGCTCAACCCCTTCTCTTTCCATCCCACCTCACCATGGACCTGGTTGCCCCGCAAGAGTAAGCTTTATTCAGACTGCCTGTGACCCAGGCAACCTGCTCACAGCCTATACCTCACAGCCATCACCGTCCAACTCAGAGGCCAGAGCACAGACACTGTCTAGCAGGCAGATTCACTGAACACAATTCCTCTGGGATAGCATGGTGCAGCTCTGTCTCCTGCAAGCAGTCTGCCACCAGAACAGTGTAAAGAGAACCGAGGACTAAAGCTAAGCCCCCTTGCCTGGCCCCAAGCCCCATAATGGTGCCCTCATCTCAGGTCTGCAACTTTTAGTTGCTTTCAAAGTCATGACAAAGTTCATGTGTTGCCATCAGGGCTGGTCAGTGCCCCTCTAGTTCAGAGATAGGTATAGAGGCCTGCAGCCATCCAAAGTCCACTTGGCCCAGCCCAGCTCACCCACCTTGTGGTCACTGGTGTATCTGTGGCCCAGAATCCAGCCTTCGCCACCCCACAGCCCCAGCTGGGACTCTGGGGGATGGTAGAGAGGTATGGGTACATCTTCCACACGCTCTCGCTGCCCGTTCTTGGGGTTGATCTTGAATTTGACCCCGTGGGGCCGGTAGTGGACCGGAGTGGGTGTGGGTGTCTCCTCTAGGGAGCGCAGGTAGTGCTTGGGGAGGCGAGAGTAGATGCCCTCCTGAAGCCGTAACTGCTTCCAGAGGTGGACCGGGAACTTGTGCAGGGGCATGGCGGCAGGCTGGAGGGACAGAGGGCAGGTCACACACAGCTGGGCTCCATCCGGTGCGTCTGGTCCTCACCCGTGACCCCGCCCTTGACCCAGTGCCCACCTCCAACACCTTCAACTCTATTCTCACCCCATCTTTACCCGTGACCTCATATTCACCTCAATCCCATCCTCATCACCCACGCCATCATCACCCAAACACCACAACCAGTCCCAATCCCATCGTCACGCCAAGCCTACCCTCCCCCTTGACACCATCTTCACCGTGACTAGATCTTAACCGGACCATACTTCTACACACGACACAAGCTCCACGCTAGTCTAGAGTCTGATCCCCATTCTGACTCTAGCCCACCGCAGCCCTCACTTCCGTCCTATCAAAAAGACCCCTAAACCGGGAACCCGGTTTACACTCACTCGAGTTACCCGGGCACCGCCGGAACAGGAAGTACGTAAAAATCCCACCTACTTACAAGCCGATTGGTTGAAGAACCTATTCATCTGCTTCCGGCTTCCTCCTGCACTTTAGGGACTGTTGTTAGTGTTCTGCGCAGACAGTGGTGGTTCAAGGCACCGTCCGCAAAGTGCTGTCCCGGGCTCCCACGAACGACTAACCGGGCTGGAAAGTCTGAAGTTTATAACAGTGTGCTAACCAGACTTTGAACCATGCATTTTTTTCTTGCTCTGTTCTGACAACTGCTTCCTGGTCCAAATATAGGTTTCGTTTGAGCACAAGCAAGTGTTGTGGGATTCCCGTTCTTCTCAAGATTAGCGACAATTTGTTGTAATCACTTTTTGTAGTCAGTGAAACTCAGGCAGTGCCCTGGTACTCTCTCTGCTTTCAGCCAAAATCCAGCTGACATAGGCTATGATGTCCCTAGTGTCACAGCCTCTTCTAAACCCAGCTTGTATTTCTGGTAGTTTTCTGTTTTGGTTTTGTTGTTGTTTTAAGTATTTCTTTCTCCCCCCCCCCCCCCCC
>NW_006399901.1:7375707-7385708 GCF_000299155.1 Elephantulus edwardii | reverse complement strand
TGTGTGTACTGTCAAATCGGATCTGACAGGTACAGGAGGAGATTGCCCCTCCTTCTCCAGCAAAGCATCTGGTGGATTTGAAGCACGTATCTCTGGGATTGCAGTGCAGCTTCTTGCCACTGAGCCACCAGAGCGCTCTCTCTCTAATTGCTTGCTATGTGCCTGAGACCTGGACAATGAGTAGGGATGATAGAAAGACAATTGATGCCTTTGAGCTGTGGTGCTAGAGAAGAGTGTTGAATATACCATGGACTGCTAGGAAAACAAACAGGTTCATCCTAGAGAGGGTGAAACCAGGCTGCTCCTTGGAGGCAAGGATTCTGACATATTTTGGGCATGTTCCAAGGAGGGACCAGTCCTTGGAGAGGGACATCATGCTTGGAAGAGTGGAGGGGCAGAGAAAGAGAGGAAGACCATCGATGAGATAGATTGATTCAGTGACTGGGGTAATGAGGGTAGATGTATCAGAGACGGTAAAGTTGGTACAGGATAGAGCAGGTTCCAAGGCTATTGTACATAGGGTCGCTCTGAGTTGCAAGAGACTCGACAACACATAACAACAACAACATTAGATTGCTTACAAAGTTTGTATACATCGTGTTTCATGCTATTCTTCATTCACATTGTGTTTCAATCATTCCCAGGCACTATGTTCTATAAAATTAATCAACATTGGATCTTGCTCATCATTACTCTGTCTTTTCAGGTCCCCGTCATATTCTTCCCATTTCCTTCACCACCTTCCTACATCTATCAAATCATGGAATCCTGTGGCTTTGCCCCTACCTGTTCTGCTCCCACCCCTGTGTTTAACTAATTATCCTTCTATTTTAAAAAATAATGGTCTCATGCAGTGTTATGTGTCCTTATAAGACTGTGTTAGTTCACTCAGCATAATGTCTCCAGTCTCTCCCAAGTTATGCAGTATTTTTCAAAATTGTTGCTCCTGAGTGCTGTGTAGAATTAACCACAATATCTCAATCCTTTCAGTGTGGTGGATATTTGAGCTGTTTCTGTTCTTGAGATGGTGAACAATGCTGCTATGAACACTGGTGTGCAAATTTCCATTTGTATCTCAGTTCTTGTTTCTTTGAGGTATATTCTTAGTAGTGGAATAGCTGAATCATACAGAGTTCCTATTTTCATCTTTTTGAGGAAATGTCAAACTGCCTTCCAGAGTGGTTGCACCATTTTACAATACCACCAACAGAGTATGAGAGTTCCCACTTCACTTCCTTTCTAAAATTTATTGCTTGCCACCCTGCTAAACTTTTCCACTGCTACTGGGGTGAGATAGTATCTCATTGTAGTTTTGATTTTCATCTCACTTATTGTCAGTGATTTTGGGCATTTCTTCATGTATCTGTTGGCCATCCGAATATCTTTCTCTGTGAAAATTCTTTCCATGTCTTTTGCCTATTTTGTAATTGGGTTATCAGTCTTTTTTCTTCTGGGGGCTCAGTAGTATTCTGTTTTTGAACAACAGTGATTAAATGCCACAAAGTAGGTGGCAATACCGTAACCGTATGTAAGCAGGGCTCTCCCATCCTTGTCAAGGTGTGTGCTAAACTTTTCTCCTTTCATACAACACTGTCCATCTTCTTTTAATACTTCCTAGATCATTCAATATTCTGGTCCTAACATCCTTAAGTATTTCAACTGGAGGCTTGAATTTGTTCATTTCCTTCAGCTTAAGAAATGCTGAGGAAATTCAGCCCTTTTAATTTCCTGACTCCAGCTCTTTGGATATTTGATTATATTTTGCTTTGTCTTCCCAAGCTGCCCTTTGTAATCTTCTGTTTAGCTCCTTAATTTCCTGCTTTATTCCCTTTGTCTTGGCTTCTCAGGGCTCTAATGCAATATTCAGACTCTCTTCTGACATTATGTCTTTTCTTCCATCTCCGTGTTTGTAATGACTTTTTGTGTCAGAGATGCATGCAAAACAGATCATTTGGGAGGCTGGACTTTTATGAGGAGGAGTGTGGCATCAGGATTGGAGGAAGACTCAGCAACCTGTGCTATGCAGATGACACTTTGCTTGTCAAGACTGAGGAGGACCTGAAGTGTTTGCTGCAGGTCAAGAACTGTAGTCTTCAATATGGATTGAAGTTCAACTTCAAGAAAACAAAATTTCTCACCACTGGGCCAATTGGCAGCATCATGATAGATGGAGAAGAGATTGAGATTATTAACAATTTCAGCTTGCTTGGTTCCACAATCAATACTCTTGGCACTAACATTCAGGAAATGAAAGATGAATGCACTGGGGAATTCTGTGGTCAGGAATCTTTCTAGAGTGCTGAAGAGCAAGGATGTCTGCCTGGAGACTAAGTATACCTTATCTGGGACATGATCTTTGCAATTGCTACGCATCAGAAAGTTAAACAATGACGACAGATAACAGAAGAATCAATGCCTTTGGGTTGTACTGGAGAAGAATGTTGGTCATAACATGGACTGCCTGGAAAGGATAAAACCAAAATCCTAGCATTTTGAAGCTCTGTCTCACATACTTTGGGCATGTTACCAGGAGGGACTGGTCCTTGGAGAAGAACATCATGCTTGGACGGGTGGAGGGACAGTGCAGGAGAGGAAGACCCTGGAGGAGTTAGATTGACTCAATGACTGGAGTAATGCAAGCAGGTGTCAGAGACAATGAGATTGGTTCAGGATAGGGCAGGGTTCCAAGCTATTGTGCAGAGGGTCGCTATGATTCACCAGTGACTCGATGGCACATAACAACCACTACCCCCAGATCTTGAACCAGACCAGGTTTATCCCTCCCCAGGAAATGTAAACAACACCAGACATGGTTTGGCTTGAGAAATCATTGAATATATTAAATCCACCAATCATAGCAAAATTAGAGCTACATAAAAATGTCTTCACAAAAAAATTCTATCCCCAATATACAAGGTGGCCCTTTAGAAGCCTGAGGGATGCTACAGTGGCTGAGTGTGAGAACAGTGGGATGAGGAGGGAATGAGAAACAAACCCTGACTAGAGGGAGTTCCCTCTGGGTTAGGCTGTGGCCCCACCCTACACACACTGGGGCTCAGCAGCCAGCCTCTCAAGGGCTGTCTCCTCCATTCTAGCCTCAGTGGGCTGAGTACTGTCCCCTACCATCAGCTCCCACTCCACTACTACCTCGGGATCAGCAAAGGCACACTAGAGTCTGAGGGTCCAGAAAGGCCCCTCTCTAAGACTTCCCAGTTGCAGAGGTTAGCCACTGCCTGGACTCCTAGGCCAACAACTCAGAGAAGGTGCTCTAAGAGCTAGGCATGGTCTGTAGGGCCATATCCTCTGGCAGCATCCCTCACTCCTGGAGGGTTTCTACCCTAGGCCCCTATAAGAGGTTCATCATATGGTGGCCAACCCTTGGATCTGTAGGGACCTTGACACTTCTAAGGTAATGATGGCAGAAGGAGTGGGCATTTCGGTGGCCTGCTTCCCTCAGTAGGGAATACTCTGGGTCCAAAGTCACACAAACAGGGCAAAAGTAGAACTCTCCCCATTTCTAAAGCCACTTTCAGTTTCTGCTGGTTCTAGTTCCAGTGGTCACTGGTCTGCCCAGTGGCAGGGGAATTGAGTCTGCGGCACCCAGGAGGCCACCAGTCTGGGAGTGTGGTGGTCCTCTGTCCAGAGGACAGAGACAGAAAGCTGCTCAGGATACTTTATTCATTTGGAAATCGAGGGGGATCGGGTCCTCTCCCATCTGGCCTGCCTGCTGTCACGTCACGGCGTACAGCTCCTCTCGGTCACTCCTGCAGATCTGGTAATGACAGGGCAACCTCTGTACGCAGGCCAGGGGCTCCGTGTGCTCATCAGCCGGGGGCAGCAGGAAGGCTGCGCTCCCAGCCACCAGCATGTGCCAGATGCTGTGGGTGTAGTAGTAGTTGTCCATGGTCATCATGAAGATGTAGATGGTCATGGCCATGGCCGCCAAGGAGATGCCAGGCAGCAGGAAGAATGTCCAGCGTTGCCAGGAGGAGGGGTAGCAGTGGCGGCGGTGCCCACAACGGTACACCTGAGGAAAAGGAGCAGTCGAGTTGGGGCAGGCAAGGCAAGACGGGCAGTGGAAATGTGATCAAGACAGTGGGCTGGGAGAGGGTGTGGGAGCTCAAAGGCATGAGAATCCAGGGCTGCTAAATATAGGCTAAGTTAGCACTGGATGGTGGTAGGGGATTAGGGCCCAATCAGAATGTTCAGAGCAAGGGATTGCCTTCTTTTCTAGCAGAATGGGAGTCTAGCCCTGTGACCTCTGGGGAGGGAGGTGATATGTTGGAAAGGTGTGGCTGGCACACCCATCTACCTGGACCTTACCCACATGGAGACCATGATCACAAAGGCGAAAAGGCAGGGCCCCAACATGTTCCAGGCACCCCTGCGGTCCAGCTGCAGGGACATGGCAATGACCAGGGTGCCCAGGAGAAACAGGACCTGTGGATAGAAAGGGCAGGCCAAGCTCAAGAGGTGAGGGACCAGGGGGTCTGGGCAGTGGTGTCCCAACTGGCTTTCACCAATGTCTCTATTCCCACCTCCCATACTGCTGGGCCCTGGCACCTCTACTGACCCAACCCCAGCTTTGAAAAGGGGCCAAGACTTGCTAGCCAGGCTGGGCACCCACAGAGTTGCTTCACATGGTGTCTCCCTGCCCAGGCTTTGCATCACAAGGCCTCAACTACCAATAGAGAGGCCTCAGTTTCCCCCAGCTGCTCCCTGAGACTAGATTCAATTATGGATTTCATTGTTTTTTTGTTTTGTTTTGTTTTAAAAAGTGTTGTAAGCGCTAAACCCATATATCTGCTGGTGCAGATCCATTTGCAGCAAGCCTGCTTTTGCTATGTTAATGAGATAGTTCACTATTGTCAAGTGCCATCAGCTCCAACTCACAGACCCCCATGTACAACACAGTGAAACCCTGCCTGATGCTGCGCCATCATCCCAATCTATGCTGTGCTCTGCTCAAACCCACTATTGATGCTGCTGTGTCAACCTATCTCCTTGTCAATCCACTCCATCTGTGAGGAAGACTCACAATGAGATGACTGACCCAGTGACTACAGCCATGAGCTTGAGGATGGCGGAAACTTTGAGAGGTTTTGAGATGTTGCTCCTAGGGTCTCTATAAGTAGACTGAATGGCACAAGACTGTAATTAACAGATACTTAAAATGCAGTTTTTACAATGGGTAGTAAGTAGAATCTGGATTAATTTTATGTGCTTCATGAGTGGGCCCTAGAAACTTGCAGAAAGTCTTGTTAGTATTATGAGCACCAAAGATGATTTTGATGAGAGTTGTGAAGAGAGCCTCTGTTATAAACAGAATGTGGCTAGAAACGTGGCCCTGAAATGGGACCTGACTGAACTCGTGATGAGGGACATGTGATTGGACGTTGGCAGGAAGGTGAAGCTTTCCATGAAGTGGCAAAGACCTTGTCTATATTCTCTTCATATGCTGGTGGAAGGTAGATACAGAAAGTGATGAATCTGGATGTTTGACAGAGAAATTTCCAAGCAAGATTTCTCCTCGCCACTTAAAGTCATATTTGAGAGGAACTTAAGAACGAACAGTTCAAGGGAGCTCTGGTGGCCTGGTGGCAAGAAGCTGCAGTGCAATCTGAAGGTGTGCGGTTCGAATCCACCACATGCTCTGTTGGAGAAGGAGGGGCAATCACCTCCTGTGCTAGGTGGATCGGATTTGATGGTACACAACAAGAAAAATAAATAAATAAAAAGAGCAGTTAAAACTGAAGCTGGAGGGGAGCTCTGGTGGCCTAGTGGTATGGAGTGGCAACTACAATCCCAGAGGCGCATGGTTCGAATCCACCAGATGCTCTGCCGGGGAAGGAGGGACAATCTCCTCCTGTACCAGTCAGATCTGATTTGACGGTACACGCACACAAAAATAATAAAATTTAAAAAAAAAAACAACCCTGAAGCTGGAATAAAAAAAAATTAGAAAGTTTCTCTTGTACAAACTGAGGACTCTATGTTCTAGAACTCTCCCCAAGGCCAAGGCCACCCAATCTTTTGTTGAAGAGATTAAGCCTGCGACTGATGGGTCTAACTCAAGTCTCTAAATTAAAATCTCATCAATTTAGGTTTAGGGAGAGAGAATGCAGAACTTGGCCTGGAATTCTATAGACTAGAAGCAGATCAGTGGAGGGACCTCGTTCTAGACATCTTGTTTGCCAAGAAAAGAAAGACACCTGCTCAGAACGGAAAATAGAGCAACAGCTGGAAAGTCCACGATGTATATAGGTCTGCTTTAATTCAAAGGATTCAACAGCTGCCTCAGTTTGAAAGAAGCAGCCCTGGTGGCACTGTGGATTAGTCCTTTGCCCCCAACCTCAAAGTTCCTCAGTTCAGACCCACCAATCACCCTTTCAGAGAAAGATGAAGCAGTCTGTCTGCTCCTGTAAAGATTTTCAGCATTGACCAGACTGAGATACAATCCTGCTCTGATCACTACCGAGTCAGAACCAAATCATAGCTTGACCCTCCCCACCTCCCACCCCCCAGCAGGTTTGCAGAGTCTGTAAGTAGCACAAAAAATGTCCACTTTTCTCCTAAGTAGCCGTTGGTTAGATTCAAACCACAGAGATGGTACCTTTGGATTAGTAGCACAACTTCCTACAAACTATGCCACCAGAGTTCCCGACAGGGTCAAACTGAGTTGCAGCAGTTGGTGGACAGTGGACCTATTTAAAAGGTTTAAAAAACACCTGCTTGGTGACACAGTCAGATCGCTACCTGTTGAGTTTCAGAGTGTGGGGCTCCCATTCAGGAGGCACAAGGGGATGAGGGCTTTGCCCAAAGCACATGGGATAGGGTTGCTACGCCAAGAAACAAGAGACCAGAAGATACCAAGACCAAGGGTTAGGCTCATCGTTCAGACTAAGAGAATCCTGTCATTGGTTGTGACTCATAGCAACCCTGTATACAACAGAATGAAATCCTGCTTAGTCCTGCGCTTGGAGAATGGACCTACCCAAAGCTGAGGGAACAGAACTGCTGGCCCAATGGGATCTCAGAAAGGATCCAGAAGAGCACAGCTAACACCCAGGATCTGGAGAACAGTACCATTGCTTTAGAAGGGCTCAAATAAGAAAGAATGAAGCCTTGGGAGCTACTGTACATTGTTCTGAAGGGCCGGGGACGTGCTTAGTGCCTGTTCCTGGCGTCTCCAGTTTCCCTGGCATCTATCCTGCTCCATCACTGCCCTTGGGAAGCACAGACCTTATATTCTGGATTTCACAGGTACAGAAAGAGAAAGGAAATTTTGCTCCAAGATGGAATATGTTCTAATTAGATGATTCAGAAGGTGAGATCCAAGACTTGCAGTTAACTTAAGACTTGAGGTGCTCCAACGGAGTGAATGGGTTTTGTATGTGCTAAGAGAAAGAATTTTGGGAAGAAGTGAAGCTGGGGTGCTCCTTAGAACAAGGAAGGTAAGATTATCTGCTTCTGTGAAGATTTACAGTCTTGGAAACCCAGTTCTACTCTAGCCTACAGAGTTGCTGTGAGTTGGAAGCCACTCCATAACAGTGCATTTAATTCCTACAGCTCTAAATGCAGAGATGTAATCCATTAGCGAGTAGGCCTTTGTTATGTTACTATGACCTATCTGTGTATGTTGTGGTTGACTGCCATCGAGTGGAGCATGACTCATAGCGACCCTATGAACACAAGGCCTCGGACCTTTCTATAACTATTGACATTTATCAAAGTTCATAGAGTTTCCAGAGGCATGTTGTTTAGGAAGTGGATTCCACTCCTGCTCCTGTGTATGGTAAGTCTTAAACCAATCACCTTGGAGCTTTATAAAGGGCTGGTCAGGCGTAGAGCAATGGATGAATCACTGGGCTGCTAACTGAAAGGTCAGTGGTTTAAATCCACCAGCCACTCCTTGGGAGAAGAGATGATGACTATGTTTGTTGTTGTTGTTTAATGCCGTCGAGTCATAGACGACTCATAGGGACCCTATGAACGAACAGCCTGAGCACTGTTCGTACACAGAGTTTCCAGAGGCAAGTCATTTCGGAAATGGATGCCACTCCTGCTTCCAGGCTTGATTTAGTCGGGAAGCTCCAACCAACACTGTCCACCATGGGTGCCCATTACCATGATTGGCACATCACTGTCACAGACTTCAGCATCACAGCAACCAAGAGTTACCTCTGTACAGCAACGCACAGACCAGTGCTATACCACCTAGAAGATGTTTGACAGGAAGACAATTTGAACCTGGCCGAGGGCCACAGATGACAATCACCCACCTTTGGGTTGGCTGCACAGCTTCCTTCCACTAGGTCAACATAGCACTCTCTTGGTCGTCGTCATTGTTATTGTTGTTTAATGCCGTCGAGTCGTAGACGACTCATAGCGACCCTATGAACGAACAGCCTGAGCACTGTTTGTACATAAGAGTTTCCAGATGACTATGAGCTTTTGTAAATATTTACTATCTTAGAAACACTGTGATATAAATGATTCAAGGGCTGTGGGTTTTAGACACAAAGATGCATATCTTATCACACATATGTCATTGCCCATGGCTGGTTACTTCCCTCATTCTTAATGCTAATGTCTTTCAACACTCACCCCAAAGCACCCTCCTCTTGTTGTTGTTAGGTGTCACTGAGTTGAGTATGATTCATAGGACCCTATGAACAACAGATCTGAACTCTGCCCTATCCTGTGCCATCCTCATCATCTCTGACATACTCAAGCCCATTGCTGAAGTCATTGTGTCAATCCATCTGGCTGAAGGTCTTCCTCTCTTCCGCTGTCCCTCCATCTTTCAAAGCATGATGTCCCTCTCCGAGAAATGCCTTCTCCTAGCAATATGTCCAAAGTATGTGAGAAAAAGCTTCATTACTTTTGCCTCCAAGAAGCAGTCCAGCTGTATCTTCTCCAAGACATATCTATTTGTTCTTTTGGCAGTACATGGGGTATTCAGTATTCTTCTCCAACACCATAGGTCAAAGGTACCTAGTCTTCTGTTGTTGTCTAGCTCTCAGCAGAATAGCAAGTGATTGAAAACACTATGGTCTGAATCAGATGCACCTTAGTCCTTAAACTGACATCATTGCTCTCCAGTAATTTAGAGAGACCCCTGACTGCAGATTTTCCCAGTGCAATAAACATCCTGAGTTCCTAACAGCTGGTACCATGTGTGTTGACTGTGGATCCAAGTAAGGTTAAGTCATTTCAAGTTTCAATCTTTTCTCCATCTAACATGATGTTGCCAAACAGTCCAGTGGTGATAATTTTTTTCCCCTTGACATTGAGATGATTCCTATTGAAGGTTGCAGTGGGTTTTTTGTTGTGTTTTCTTTCTTCTTTCTTTTTTGGGATCCAGGCACCACATCAGAGGAGGCAAAGGAGGAAGTAGAGGCGGAGGTGGCAGCTGAGGTGCTGGTGCTGCATCCAGGATGGGTTGCATGCAGTGTTTGATCTTCGCAGCAAATGTTTCAAGTCCTCCTCACTTTCAGAATACAATGCTATGTCATCTGCATAACGCAGGTAATTGAAGAATCTTTCTCTAATCCTGATGCCACATTCTTATTCATAGAGTCTAGCTTCTCAAATTATTTGCTCATCACAGACTGAATAGGTATGGAAAAAGGATAGAAGCCTGACACATGCCTTTCTTAATTTTAAACCTTAATTTTAATGAATTTTAAATCTTAATTTTAATGAATGTATCTTAATTTTAGTGTTCCCTTGATTGGTTCATGCAATAGCCTCTTGGTTTAGGTTTAGATTTCATATGAACACAATTAAGTGCTCTGGGTGCTCTGGGATTCTCATCCTTCTCAATGTCAGTCATGATTTGTTATGATCCATATGTTGTTGTTGTTGTTATGTGCCGTCGAGTTGCCTGAAACTCATAGCGACCCTATTTACAACAGCCCTAAACTCCGATCTGTCCTGTGCCAATCACACTGTCTCTGACACTCCCATCCCAGTTATCCCAGTCACTGAATCAGTCC
>NW_006399901.1:7366532-7372886 GCF_000299155.1 Elephantulus edwardii | reverse complement strand
CTCCATTTTTCCTCACCTTTTCATCTCCAGAGTAATATATCATATGGTCATCCGACTCAAAATGCCCCATGCCAGTCCATCTCATCTCACCAATGCCTAGAATGTCAATATTTATGCATTCCATTTCTTCCTTAACAATATAATAAAGGAAAAAAAATAGACATTCTTCTGGTAGTCTTTGTTTTCAGGCAGAATCCATCTGACATCAGCAATGATATCCCCGGTGCCATAGCAGCTTCTAAATTTAGCATGAATTTCTTGCAGTTCTCTATGTACTGTTCTGTTTTTGAATTATCTTCAGCACTATTGCATGTGATATTAATGATATCATTCGATAATTTCTACATTCTGTTGGTGCACCCTAGTATGCTTCTAATCCTCCCTTACTCTTCCCTGCCCTTCTTGGAGCAGCTGTTCCTGATTTTCAGAGCTGACTAGAGGCAGGAGCAAAGGATGGGAGCTTTTGGACACCAGGGCAGGCAACCCGCTCAGCTAGCAGAAAAGCCAAAAAGCCTTCCATACTAGGGACTTAAGAGTGTGTTCACGGTGCCTGGATGGTGTCCCACGTACCAAAAGGGATGGGCTGGGTGGCCCAGCTGCAGGAAAGACAAACAGGAAGTTCTCCCTCTACCCTGCCTCTCATCTCCATGCACCCTGAGCCCCAGGTGTCAAGAGGTCACTCACGTATTTGAGGATTGCCTTAAGTCGTGCCATGCACAAGAGGGTGACCCAGATAGAGACCACGGAGCCCAGGAAGTCACAGTACTGCAGCGTATCGTAGTTGAGGATGCACAGTACAGCCTTGCCCGGCTGGTCACAGGCGTGGTAGAACTATAGGGAGTGAGCAAGACAGTGAGCACCTGAATGCTGCCACCCATCACACCTGCCCAGGCTCCCTGAGGCCATACCGTGGAGAAGAACATGGTGTAGGTGTAGACAGAGGCCTCCACCAGGAAGGCACGCTGGAGGGAGACAGTGATGGGGGCCAGGAAGACTAGGTTGCTGAGGGTGAGCAGCAGGGTGGCCCAGGTCTGCTGGGACAATGTCTGGGCTGTACTGTTATCTGTGCAGCTCCAGCCACGCCAGCCTGCAGGCACAGAAAGGGTTGGTGAATCTCAGTCCTACCTGGGTCCCTGAAGAAAGGGTCAGGGACAGGCTACGTTCCCAATGCCACAGTGTACCTGTGCCAGGGCAGAGCTCGGGATGCTCACCTGCTTTGCAGCTGCAGCCCGCATACAGGTAGCCATGCCTGCGCAGTAGGAGGCACTGGCCATATGGCCCACAGTCATCTACACAGGGTACCAGGTATACGCTGGTTTCCACATGTGCCTGGATCTGCTCACACTCCCTGCATAGGGACACACAATAAGGCAGATGACCCTGAAGCCAATAAACCCCTAACCCAAAATCAGCCCCTTGCCCACCCTGCTCCAATACCCTGCAATTTTCAGCTGTTCCCCTGCCCATGTACTCTGGATCTAAGGATCCCCCCAGCACTCTGTCCTGGTTCTAGGACTGAGGTAGGAGTGATTAGCAGGCAGACAGGAGGCCCATTCCTTAGCTCGGCCCAGTGACATGGTGGTATCCCCTGGTCCCTGGCACACTCACTCAGGGTTCTCAGGGCACATAAGCTGCAATGACAGGTACCAGTTGTCTGTTTCCGGGAAGGGAATGATGATGTTAGCCTGCCAGGCGGTGGCACTCAGGGTCAGGGGGTAGCCCTGGAAGAAGGCTGGGAGAGGAAGGCTGGTTAGAGCTGGCTGGGGTGTCCAGCCAAGCACTGCCCAATTGTGCACTTGCCCTCCTGCCACATACCTGTGGTACAGTTGTATGACGTGTTAAAGCTCAAGAAAGGGGAGGCAGCATTCACACAGGCCACCACCACAGTGCCGTTCTTGACCATGGTCTGGAGGGAGGGGATCAGGATTGGTCCAAGTCCCAGCATGGCCCTTGCCTGACTGGAGCCTACTCATTTAATGGCCATTTGGCAGCCCACACTGAAGCCCTGTTTTCTCATGTACAGTCACTATCCCTTCCTGGCCACTGTCACTTGATTGTATGGGCCCTGTCTCCGTGACTTGAGGAAGTATTGATCAGGCAAGAGGCCTAGGGGCCCAAGTCAAGGCCAGCCCAGCCCTGGGGTATCTTGTCAGCCCAGCCCTGGGGTACCTTGTCAGCCCAACCCTGGGGTACCTTGTCAGCCCAGCCAGTCATTGGCAGTGCTGGCCAGCCTATCTTCCCTAGGGATACTCCATTAGTCCAACACCCCTTCCCAGGCACCTTGTTGGTCTGCAGGGAAATGGTGAGGGAGCCCCCACTGTCCATGCCAGTGTTGAGGTATAGTCGCAACACAGAGGGAATTCTGGGCTGCGCTTGCACCGAGACTCTGTTCAGGAGACGAAAGCGTACAGACACCACATCCAGGTCTTCTCGCAGCACTGGGAAGCTTGCCAGGCAGGAAGGGCTATGGCCAGGGTCTTTGGGGCCAACCGAGGCATTGAGGCTCTGGTTGAAGCCACCCTGCAGGATGTGTTGGACATTCATTGTCCACGGTCTGCAGTCTACAGGAGACAGGGTCAGTCAGAAGGCAGCCAATGCAGAGCCTCTCTGCCCACCTACCCGCCAGCCATTTACTCGGCCCACCTGTGAGGGAGGCTATGATGCTGAAGGTAACAGGGACTTTTGGCCCTACCAGGCTCTCAGCTGTCACCTGCAACCAGCGGTCCCAGGGTGGGGAGTGCAGCAGTAGGCGGCAGGCCTGGGATTGGCCATCACAGGTAAGCACCCTCTGGAAGTCATTGGGAAGAGTGACGGAGCCCACAGACAGACGCACAGGACAAGCCAGACTCCCGTTGCTCACACAGTTCTGTAGCTCCAGCACCAGTTCCCGTGTGAACTCGGGGATGAAGATCCTGGGGGAAGGAGGGACCCTCTGTCCACTCCCAGCTTTGCCACGGGCCCAGGCCCCCACTTCCCTGCCTGCAGGATGGGCAGTGCAGAGCCATTCGCTCTACAGCACCAAGGTGTGGGGACACTTGTCCCCTCTACTCACTTGAGGTAGCTGGGGCGGGAAAGAAAGAGGGTCTGTGGGAGGGGGACTTCGGGCTCCAGCACTGAGACCTCGACAGCCCGCAGGACCAGCATATCCGGTTGGAGGATGTAGGCACAGGAGGGGATGAAGCCCTGGGCAGAGAATCAAGCTGAGGACAGTGCAAGCAGATGTCCACTAGGTGATAGAGCAGGGCAGGGCACACCCACACCAGGGGAAGCAGCCTCTCACCTTCACCTGGATCTTCTCGGGGGAAGGGGGCAGGTGTGCAGCCAGGAACCAATCTCCGGGGGCAGGGTGGGAAATGTTGATGGAGGAGTTGATTTGCAGCATGGTTTGGAGCTGCATCTGAATGTGGAATGAGGCGGGCACCGAGGTGTTATCAGGGAAGCTGGTGTCCAGAGGGTTGATGACTGGAGGGGCACCATAGCGGAAATGCCTGGGGTAGGAGAGAGGCATGAGGATAAGGTCTGGCCAGCTAGGGGTGCAGGGTGTGGGCAGGCAAGGGACACATACACGGTGATCTCCATGTCCGAGCACAGGGGGCCCCGGCCTCTGGACACCTGTAGCAGCCAGCGCAGCAGGATGGTGTCTGGGGGCACCTGGAAGCGGAAGAGCCTGGAACTGCCATACCAGCTGTAGAAGGACAGTCTCTGAGGTGTCTGGGAGAAGAGCTCTGATACCAGCCGTAGGTCTGTAGGAACACACGCCCACCTGCGGGTCAGCCCTGAGATGTGGAAGGGGCCAGGACAGGGTCTCCTGAGCACTGACTCTGTGGGACAGGTGCTCAGCTCAGTGAGTGTCCTCTCAAGGCATCCCATTCAGCTCATATTGCACATCCAAACCACAAGGCCCCCTCTTCTACTTCATGGGACAAGATGTACCCACCTTGCTCTCCTGGTCTCCCACCTGTAGCCCCAGAACCCACCCTTCCTATGTACACAGGAATGAAGGTGGCAGAGCAGACTTTGCTGCTCCTCCCATCTGCCCTGGGAGCTGGACACCAGGGCCTCCCAAAACAGGTACTTCCTGGGTACTCTCTGCCCTTGAGGAGTGCCCAGCCAGTCCTAGGCTCTGGCACTGTGCCTCAAGCCCAAGTGACCTTGGGCCGCCAGAGGTGGACAGAACTCTCTCAAGTGCCCCTCCCTTCGAGGCTAATGGTTGATAAAGTGCTTGTGGAAGAACCACGAAGCAGTTGTGGGCAGAGCAAGGTGGGGTTGCCTCTGCTGAAGGGGGTGCTCTCCTGTCCCAGGGCTGACAGGCAGCCTCCCTATACCCCACAGGGGAGCAACAGACTCTGGCCCTTCCAGGGAGCAGATGAAGCCAGGTGACAAACCTGTCAGCCTCATGACAATGTCCCTCCCCAACTCAACCCCAAAAACCAGAGAAAAGAGAACATGCAGTGCCAGTTCCATGAGCCCAAGAAGAGGCCTGGGTCTGGAGGCGGCCTTGTTAGGGCAGGGCCATGGGCACTGGCCACCAGCATCCTACACACCAGACAGGACCCTGGGCACCCCTGAGCCCCTGTGATGGGATAGTTCAAACCAGACAGGTCCCTTCCACCCCAGAGCTTAGGAGCCAGCTAAGCTCCCCATAAGAGAGAGGACCAGTGGGGCTAAAACTTGGCTACCTTCCTCCACCAGTTAGAGGGGGCAGAAGTGTCAAGAAGGAGGCCTGAGGACCACCATGGCCACCTAGCCCCAGGCAGGGTGCTATTCACTAGTGTCTATTTCCTTAGGCTCAAGAAAGTCTGAGAATTCCAGCAGATGCACCAGAGATAAGAGAGGAGCTGGAGATGGCCACTGAGCCCCTGCACCTTTCCCATCCCCTTCCCCAGCGTCCAACTCAGCCCCTCTCTAGGATTCTTTGTTTCCATCAGCAGCCCAACTATAAGCCCAAAGTTACTGTGTGAACAACTACCAAATGTGGAGGCCACAATTCAGACCTGAAAGATGAGAGGAACCACTGGGCCTGATCCCCACTCCACTCCAGGGGTATAGGGGGAGGATTGGGAAAGGAACAAAGCCCTGAGTCCCCCCAGATACAGAGTAAGAGGCACACTAAACCATAGAGACCTTTGTTAAAGAGAGCCTCTCATTCACAAACCCCAGAAGTTATGGATCCTGGGGAATGAGGCAGAAGGGGAGAGCGTAGGGCCCACCAGGCACCCACACTGACTGTCCCAGGTAAGCTAGCTCCACCCTGTCCCCACCAGAGGCCCTTCCTCAGGCCTGACCAGTGAGATAAGGGACAAGGAGTAAAAGGGATGGCAGCGTCCAAGAAAGCACTTTAATCAGGAGCTGGTCCCCATGGGGCCTGCCTTTCACTTCAAGTTATGCCAAGCCCAGAACCAGAAGGCACAGCCTCAGAAGAAATAAGAGCCCGAGGAGGTAGACTTCAGAGAAGCCGGGGGGAGGGGCTGCAGCCGGGAAAGGGAGGGGAGGTATCAGCCCACGATCTGCGGCACTGCCTCCTGGAAGCCTCATAAGGCGGCGCTGGGGTAGGGTGCAAAGAGGAACTGGTCCAAGAAAAATCTTGGAGAGAAATGACACTCTCACCTCTTTGCCACCTCCGTGGGCCCCAAAAGGGGTGATTGTCCTCAGGGACACAAATGAAAACGCCCAGCAAGTTTTCGACTTCCAAGGGGAGTGCCTCCCCCGCCCCCCCCCCCCCAGCCAGCTCCTCTGAAAAGGCTTTCCAGACTCCAGCCCACCTCCAAAGAAAAGAAAGTGATGCGTCTGACCTGAGCCCCCCCCACACACACACCCTCAGAGCTCGCTCCAGACTGTAAGCGACTTCTTCTCTGCCCCTCCCACGGCCCAGGTGGGCCCGGAATCCTACAGTCTGGCTCTATTCCCAGTGGGTTTCATGTTTGATTCTCCGACTGAGATCTCTGGGTCCTCTATCTCTGCGTAGGGCGCACGCCCTGGGAGGACAAGAAGGAGCGTGAGAGGAGCCATCAGTCCAGCTAGCCCAGCGCAGGGGACTCTCGTAGTGCGTGGGGCGTCTTTTGCACCCTGACAGCTGTGACGTGGAACGCGCCATCCTGGTGGGGGGGGACTCGATCCGGTGCGCTGCCCCTGAGCGCACAGGTGCCCTCAGGTAAGTCACAATGCCGACATCACCCCGCCCGCGCTCCTGGGATGGCGACCCCTGTCCACCCCGGCCCGCTCTCGCTCACCGCTCTTCTTACTGTCGCCGGGGGCAGCGGGCAGGGGCCGCGCGAACAGCAGCCACAGCAGCAGCAGGAGCGAGCCTGCCGCGGCCGCCGCGCGCCCGGCCCCGGTGCCAGCCCGGCCCATGGT
>NW_006399901.1:7336432-7366409 GCF_000299155.1 Elephantulus edwardii | reverse complement strand
CGCCACCACTGTGGCCACCGCCACCGCCGCCGCAGCCTCTGCCCGGGGCTCCCATCGCACCGGCCGGTCCCGCTGCGGTCGCCCTGGGCACTTCCGCCTGCGAGGCCCCGCCCCGCCGGGAGCCGGCTCGGAGGGGGGCGCCCAGCGGGGGGGATTTGGCCAGAGGGGTGCTGGGCGGAGGGGGTGGTAGGGCACGCGGCGGGAGGGGGTAATGCGCGGAGACGTGGCGACGCGCGGTGGAGCGCGCGGGGAAGTGGGTCAGGGGGGGACTCGGAAGGAGTGCCGACGAGGACTGGCGATTCGGCGCGTAGAGTGGTGGACGGGACGGGATAGGAAGGGGGGTCACGCGGTGCGCGTGGAGAACGTAGGACCGAGAGAGAGTGGCGTGGGAGCGTTGTCGGTGCGGGAGGAGAGCACTGGGCGTCCAGGAGCTGGAGGGGCTGGGCGTTCCAGGACCAACTCTCCGGAATGGGAACGGCGGCACCGGAGGATGTGGGTGAGCAGCTACCACAGCGCAAGAGAATAGGATATGGAGAGCTCGTGGGGGACCCCGAAGGGTCACCCACTGTCCAGCAGAGCCCTGCCCATCACGCGTGGGCCGAGCTTTTAAATTCTCAGCCACAGAGCCGCTAGGAACTAATTCACAACGCTCACTTAAACAGAAATAGGAAAAAGATCCAGGCACCTGGGAGACGTGACCATCCCCATCAGAGTGGAATCCCGTGGACTCCGTGGTAGCCCGCAGAGGGCCTAAAAGGGATAGTAAAAGTCTCTGAATAAAACTTTTTCAGTCTTGGGAAGGGGAAGGCAAACTGACCAGTCAACTGAGGAGGGTGAGGGGACATGCTTGCGACTTTGGTCACAAAGGGGTAATCTTAGTAAAAAAAACAAAAAAGAAAAGAAAAAGCAGCAGACCTTAATTATATGAAAATACCAATTCTGCAATCAAAACAGTTCCGGAAAAGTTAAGCAGTTACAAAACAGGAAGGTCTTGCGCCTTCCTCTTTAGAGAAATGCAAATTAAAATCAATAGGGGGGAGCTTTTCAACAATAGGTCAAGGTATGTATTCCCGCTGTACCAGTCGACAGACACATTATAATGGAGCCAAGGTTTCGTTAAGATTTAAGCAAGCCGCGCCTGCGTGTCTACCCAAATAACCAATACCAATTACACAACACAGAGAGCTCTGGAAGCTTAGGAAGGAATTTGCACTGCCAACGCAAAGGTATGAGGTTCAAATCCATCAACTGCTCGGAGGGAGAGAGGTGGAACATCAGCTTCCATGTGATTTATCTGCCCCTGAAAACCCGCTGGATGGTTAGTTATGAATAGTACACAACAATAACATAACATAAAGCATGTTCCAAAAGAACCCGGTATGTGTCAGTCCTCATTGAGATGCCTCCACTACCACCACCCAGTAGAGGCTTCACAGAGCAGCTGACTGACACAGCACTTGGGACTGGAACAGCACAAGCCATCTGTATCCCAGGGAATAAAAAGCGGTTTCAAATGGGGAAGAAACCCAGACTGCTCTCAGAAGTCCTATGAGCATGCTCTGCCAGACGTTTCAGGTGTAGGCTAACTTTTTTCTTTCTTTCTTTCTTTTTAATACAAAGCACACTTGGTTTTTGTGTATTCAAAGCCACGGAAGCTTCAGAGGTCCCAGCAGGGTTGCACTGACCCTGGGGGAGGGGGCTTCTCACATTCTACCTTTGTGGTACATTTTGATCTTTGCACCTCATTAGTGAATGAATTAACGTTCCAGGCTGTAAGGTAGGAGATGCTGACCTGCACCAAGGCCACTGAAAGGTAGAGCCAGGAAAGAACCCAGAGAGCAAAGCCTGAGACGTTGTGCCCTTGGAGTCTGGTCTGGGCCCTGCCACATTTAAGGGGATCCGTCAGTTTCTGGATTGGACTCAACTGGGTGGAATTTTAAAGAGCTCTGAGGGTGTAGTGCGGTCAGTGTTCAGAACTCACTAGCTTCTCTTCTGCAGAAATACAAGGCAGTTGGCTCCAGTAAAGATTTACAGCCTAGAAACCCTACGGGGTAGTTTTTCTTCTTCTTCTTTTTTTTTTTATTTTATTATACTTGTTTATTTACAACCTACAGGGCAGTTCTATTTGCCCAGCAGGGATGCTGGGAGCCAGAATAGCCTTCACAGCAGTGGCTTTCTTTTCGGAGTAAAGTTTTACCCTGATTGCTTAGTGGTAAGGAATTGCGCTGCTAACTCAAAAGTAGGTGCTTTGGATCCACCAGCTGCTTTGCTGCAGGAAGATGGGAAGTTTCCTCCTGTGCAATTTGCTGCCTCTGAAACCCCACTCAAGTCAGTTCTGACTTCATGGTACACAGCAACAGCAATGTGTCCGCAGATCATCAAAGGATCATCCAGGAACTGGAGGTATGCTCAAGGGTCCAAGACCCTTTACCCTCCCGCTGGCTGGTGTGGTACTCCAGATCTGAAAGCTCCTGTGCCAAGTGTCCTGGAGTGTGGTTAATGGAGTCATGAGTCAAAGTTCCTGTGGCTCAAGTTGGCCTCGAGGTCTGGGTGCCCCTGTGTAATTTTCCAATTTATGGCACCCTCTCATGCTCAGAGTAGAATTGCACTTCATGGGGTTTTAATTATCTCTCTCTCTCTCTCTCTTAAAGTAATCACAATAAAGATTGTTGTTGTTGATACGTGCCATTGAGTCTCTTATGACTCATAGCGACCCTATATATAAATGCTCTAAACCCCCTGCTCTATCCTGAGCAAACCTAACAAACCCCATGACCCCAGTCACTGAGTCAATCCAAGTCATCCAGGGTCTTCCTCTCTTGTGCTGTCCCTCCACTCTCCCAAGCATAATGTCCCTCACCAAGGACTGGTCTGTCTTTGCAACATGCCCAAATATGTCAGACGGAGCTTCAGAATCCTTCAGAACCAAGGAGCACCCTGGTCTCATCCTCTCCAGGACAAATCTGTTTGTTCTCCTAGCAGTCCATGGTATATTCAATACTCTTCTCCAGCACCACAGCTCAAAGGCATCAATTCTCCTTCTATCATCCCTAACCATTGGTTCACCTTTTTGATGAATCATAAAGATCGTGTCCTAGACCAAGTACACCTTAGTCTACAGACATCATTGCTCTTCAGTACTCTGGAGAGGTCTTTGACAGCAAACGTTTCCAATGCAATTCATCTTTTGATTTCTTGGCTGCTGATACCATGTGTGTTGAATGTAGAGCCAAGCAAATGGAAGTTGTTAACAATCTCAATCCCTTCACTGTCTGTCATGCTGCTGCCAAGTGACCCAGTGGTGAAAATCTTTTTTTCTTGATGTTGAGCTTCAGTAAAAGTATCAGCAAATAAAAATAAATGTCAGCAAGCAAGCATAAATTCACCCACCCAAGAAGTCCGAACATTGCAAATGCTGTCAAGGGTGTGGAGAGATCTCTTATTCAACTAGTAAGAATGTAAAACAATGCCACCTCTATGGGAAGCTGTTTGGCCCTTAAAGAGTTGGAAACGGAAATAGCATTTGATCCAGCAATCACATTACTAGGTATATATGCTAAAGTAGTAAGGAATGTGACATGAACAAATATAAACACACACATGTTTGTTAAAGTATTACTTAAAATAGTGATATGATGTCAAAACAACTATTGAGATATCATCTTACCCTGTAAGAATAGCAAAATTTAGCAGAACAGCAAACATCAAATGCTGGCGAGGTTGTGGAGAAACTGGAACCCTTATTCACTGTTGGTGGGAGTGTAAAATGGTGCAACCACTATGGAAGGCTATATGGTGCCTTCTCAAAAAGTTGCAAATAGAAATACCATTTGACCCAGGAATTCCACTACTGGGAATATACCCCAAAGAAACCATAACTGCCACCCAAGCAGATATATACACACCCATGTTTATTGTGGCTTTGTTTGCAATAGAAAAGAGCTGGAAACAACCCAAGTGCCCATCAACAAACAAATGGATAGAGAAACTCTGGTATATTCACACAATGGAATACGATGCAACATTGAAAAACAAGGAACTCATGAAATATTATGCAAAATGGATGACCCTGGAGGACACTAGGCTGAGTGAAATAATCACAAAAAGACAAATATTGCATAGGGTCACTGTTGTAAAATGGGACTGACATCAGGGTTGAGGGAAGACAGAAAAGGAGGGGAGGAATGATGAAACATTGAAACAGCTGAGGGAGAGAACTATTTAAAAGACATATATGAATGCGTATTCTTGTCATTACAGAATTCCAGAGTGAAGGCTGCTTAGTGGAGTGGACTTGGGGGGGAGGGATTGCATAACAATGAAAGAGTTTTTCTTTTCAAGGAGAAGAGTGAATTTCGGGGGAGGGGTGGGCAGAGAGAAAAGTGCAATAATGAATGACTGGAAACCCTAAGTCTCTGTAAACTTTATTTAAATTAAAGAAAAAATAAAATAGTGATATGATGGAAACAATGCAAGTGTCCATCTACAGACAAATAAATGAACAAACTGGTAGGTACACACAATGTAATACTATGGAACATTCACATCAGGCTAAGTGCAGTAAGTCAATCACAAAAGGACAAATATTGTAGAAGTTCACTATACAAAAAGCTAAAGAAAAAAGGTTTTCTCTACAGGGAAGGAGAGAGAGACATGAATTTAGGTCTATCACGGACCTTTCTGTGTCTCAAAAAAGGAATATACTATCCCACACCCATGAATGTTTTTCATCAATCAGGAGGCCCAGGGAACCTTCATCTCTAGAGCCTCTTCTGATGTTTCTTTGCATTAAATTGACTGAATCATTCCTCTCCATCGTGTTTGATGTTGCTAGGTGGTTTTTTTGTTTTTTTTCTCTGTTTACCGTCGAATCAGATTGGACTGGCTCAGGAGGAAATTGCCTCTCCTTCTCCAACAAAGGGCCTGGTATATTTGAACTGTGCACCTTCGCTCTTACAGCATGGCCTCTTGCCACCAGGCCACCGGAGCTCCCTAATAGGTGGGGTTTTTTTACCTGAGTCACTTTCTCAGTATAAACCCTCAGGTGAACAACATCAGACGACAACTCATTTTGCCCTTGAGTTGGCATGGCAATGGGACTCTCCAGAGGGTTTTCAGAGACTGTAAACCACATGGGGTGTGATTGCCCATCTTTAATCCTCAGAGCAGCTGGTGAATTCAAACTGTCTGCCTTTGTGTTGACAGCTCAGCTCCTTATCCACAGCCACCAAAGCTCCCCTAGGTGTGAACTAGAGGCTTCAAAATGCAAACACAGTTCAATCCTTAAGACTGGACAGCACTGACATATTCTGTTTCACAATCAAAGCCTCCTCAGCTCTGTTCTGTAGTTGAATTTGGTCCTGGATAAGGGGACTGCTGACACACTAATTGTTGAAGGAAACCTGTTCTAAGGGGTGGCTGGCTTCAACGAACATTATTAGGACATTTGCTTTGGATATGAAGCTAATGTCACAGAGCAATATGACAAAGTCTGCTTACATAAAAGCAAATGAAGACGGACTGAGTGAGTGGTGGTGACCCTTGGGAACATACTCTTAAGGGACACCAAGGTCAATTGACTTAATCTGTCTGCACTCCATCTTGGTAAACAGCAACAGAAGCCTTAACACTCAAGAGCAGACATCTAAAGTGTCGACACTGGTGTCTCCTTGGAAGAAAGAAGAGTGGAGAAAATTTTAAAAACATTGTGGAAGCAATTACTCCATAGCACCAATGAACCATGTGATCCTTAACCTCAATGACCCTGAGACTAGAAGACTGGATGGTGCCCAGTCACCACTGTTGAGAACTCTGGAAGGGATTGCTATATAGATGCTTCTAAATAAAGTGGGAGGTAGGTGTAGAACTGAACCAAAAAAAAATCATTAAAATGGCCAGGTTTCTTCCTGATAGGGACTGATGGAATCCTCAAGACTATGGCCCTTACTAGCCCTTGGAGGCTTGAACGGAACACACCCCTGTGGTACAACTTGCTGCCAAACAACAGACAGATCTAGAAAGTGAACCGTAGCACCAGAGGAGGGCCGCTCAACCTGTAGCACACCCAACCACACAGGATCAAGTGGGTAGCCTTTAAGCATTTACCCAAGGACAAAGCTCAAATGATAGGAGGGGAGAGGACAGAGGGATGAATGGAAACAACAACCAAGAGAAAGAGTGATAGTACAATGTGGAGACTGTAATCACCACTGTGGAACAAAACATGTAAACTTTAGCTCAAATACTGACTTAAAGGAATAGAGAAGAGTGGGACCAGGGAAACAGCCATTGTGTCACAGAGGGTACACAGAGCTGCTCCATCAAACCAAAGCAAAGGGTACCTTCTTGTGCTGTTGGAGCAAAAATCAAAGGCTGCAAAAGTTCAAGTTAGCTGAAATATCTGTGATCATGATCATTACTGTCCAGTCAGCACTGACTCATAGCTGACACTGTAGTGAGTTTTAAGAAGCTGTAAATCACATGGGAGAAAATTGTCTTTTCTCATGCAGAGCAGTTTGTGAATTTGAACTGCCTGCCCTTGGGTTAGTCAACTAACTCCTTACCCATTAGACCACTAGAACTCTATTGACATATCTAAAAACTTGAAATTGGCATCTGTGTTTCACTGACTATGCAGAGGCATTTGACTGTGTGGGTTACGACAAATTATGGCTAACTTTGAGAAGAAAAGGAATCCCAGAACATCTGATTGTGCTCGTGTAAAACCTAGTTTTGGACAAGAAGCCAGTTGTCACTACAGGAGAGAGGAACAGCATCATTCAAAATCAGGAAAAGAGTGAGTCATGGATGGACTCCATCTTTATACCTTTTTAATCTGTATGCAGAACAGATCATTTGAGAGGCTTGACTTTATGAGGAGGAATGTGGCATCAGGATTGGAGGAAGACTCATCAACAACCTGCGTTATGCAGATGATACCATCCTGCTTGTTGAAATTCAGGAGGGCCTGAGCATCTGTTGCAGAGGGTCAAGGACTGTACTCAGTAATATGAATTGAAGCTCAACATCAAGAAAACAAAGATTCTCACCACTGGGCCGGTTAGTAGCACCATGATAGATGGAGAAGAGATTGAGGCTGTTAACAATTTCAGCTTGCTTGGCTCTACAATCAACCCTTTTGGCACTAGCAGTCAGGATATGAAAAGATTAATTTCATTAGGAAAATCTGTTGTCAGAGACCTCTCTAGAGTGCTGAAAAGCAGGAATGTCAGTCTAGAGACTAAGGTGTGCCTGATCCAGTCCATGGTTTTCACAATTACTTACTGTGCATCAGAGAGTTATACAATGAAGAGAGTAATACAGAAGAAGAATCGATGCATTTGAGTTATGGTACTGGAGAAAAGAATATTGAACATGACTGAATATGGTTCATGAATGAACCAGGGACTGTCAAGAGAACAGTTCTGTTCTGGAGAGGGTAAAACCAAGCTGCTCCTTGGAGGCAAGGATTTTTAAAGTCTGTCTCACATACTTTGGTCATGGAACCAGGAAAGATGAGTTCTTGGAGAAGGATATCATGCTAGCAAGGGTGGAGGAACAGTGCAGGAGAAGACCCTGGATGAAATGAATTGACACAGTAACTGGGGTAATGAGGGTAGGTGTGTTTGAGACATTGAGATTGGCTCAGGATAGAGCAGAGTTCAGAGGTATTGTGCATAGGGTCACTACGAGTTGTAGCTGACTTGACTGCACATAATAACAGCAATAGGTAGATGACACTTAAGTGGAGTTACATGATTGGTCAAAGGTATAAACCATTCAGTTTATTATACAATGGTCCAAAGATGAAGATATGACAGAATTTTCTAGTACTTTATTAGTATGGATAGTATCCTATTACTCATAGCATTTTGCTTCAGGATAGACCTTAAAACAGGTTTGAGGCCCATCAATAAAAGAATGGAAAGAGAAGCTGTGGTATAGTCACACAATGGAATACTATGCTACATTGAAAAATAAGGAATTAATGAAATACTATACAAAATGGGTGACCCTGGAGGATATTATGCTGAGTGAAATATCTCAGCCACAAAAGGACAAAATGGGACTGACATCGGGGTTGGGGGGGAGACTGAGAAAAAATGGGATAAATTATGTATAGTGCGCTGAAACAGATGAGGGAGAGAACTGTTTAAAAGGGATGTAAGATTAGGTAGTATTGTCATGACAGGAATCCAGAAGGAAGGCTGCATAGTGGAGTGGATTTGTAGGAAAAGATTGTATAACAGTGAAAGAATTTTTCTTTTACTTTTCAAAATGAAGGCTGCATAGTGGAGTGGACTTGGGGGAAGAGATTGTATAACAATGAAAGAATTTTTCTTTTACTTTTCAAAGAGAAGAGCAAACTGGGGGGGGGAGGTTGAGCAGGGAGAAGAGTGCAACAATGAATGAATGGAAATCCAAAGTCTCTGTAAACTTTCATTAAAAAAATTTAAAAACCAAAACAGGTTTGAAGGAACTCTGGTGGCCTAGTGGCAAGAAGTTGCACTGCAATACTGAAGGCTCACGGTTCAAATCCACCAGATGCTCTACTGGAGAAGGAGAGACAACGTTCTCCTGTGCCCGTCTGATCCAATTCAATGGTACACAACAAGAAAATAAATTTAAAAAAAAAACAACAACTCTTTAAAAACAAAACCAAAACCAAGTTTGGGTTTTTAAAAAATATGAATGCAACATCATTTATTATCAAACAGGCAGCATAATGCTAGAGAAAAGATTGAAATTGACAACAATTTAATCTTACTTGGATCCACAATCAACAGCTTTGGTACAAGCAGTCAGAAAAATAAAAAGACATATTACATTGGGGAAAGTCTGCTGTCAAAGATCTTACCAAATTCCTGAGGAGCAATGATGTCAGTTTAAAGACTAAGGTGCACCTGGTTCAGGACTTTTTTTTCTCTCAATCATTTGCTATACATCTGACAGCTGGACAATGAATAAGGATAACAGACGTAGAATTGATGCTATTTGAGTTGTGGTGTTGGAGAAGAGTTCTGACTATTCCATGGGCTGTCAAAATAACAAACAGATAAGTCTTAGAGAAAGTGCAGGCAGAGTGCTCCTTGGAGGCAAAGATGGCAAAGCTTTGTCTTATATACTTTGGGCATGTTGTTAGGAGAGGCTGTTTTTGGAGAGGGACATCCTGCTTAGAAAGGTGAATGGTCAGAGAAGGAGAGAAAGAGTCAACAAGATGGATTGACACAGTGACTGCAGCAGTGGTCTATAGACTATCAGAATGAGGAGGATGGCACAGTATAGAAAGGGTTCATATCTGTTCTTCACAGAGTCACTATGACACATACTAGACTTGATGGCACCTAATAACAAACACCCTCTCCAGGACAGACCTGTTTGTTTTCTTAGCAGTCCATGGTGTATTCATGGAGAAGGTGAAACCAGGCTTCTCCATGAAGGAAAGGATTCTGAAGCTCTAACTGATATACTTTGGACATGTTGCCAGGAGGGATGCATCTTTGGAGAGGGACAGCATGCTTAGAATAGTGGAGGGACAGCACAAGAGAGGAAGACCCTGCATGAGATAGATTGATTCGGTGACTGGTGGGGGTGGTGGGGGTTGGTGTTTCAGAGACAATGAAACTGGCTCAAGTTAAAGCAAGGTTCAGAGCTGTTATGTATAGAGTCGCAGGCAACACAATGGCACATAAAAACAACAAGTGGTATGGGTTTGTTTCTGGGTGTCCAATGTGAAGATCCTTGATTTGAGCACAAGCTTTCAAATCTTGCATCTCTCTGACCATTATGAAAAAGACTTTTTGGAAGTAGATTACATTATCCTCCTAGATCTTAGAGAAAAAGAATATTGTTCTTGGAGTGTATGGCCAGATCAACCATCCAGGTTCAGTAATGACTTATATCAAGACTTTAAAATAAAATTAAAGCTCTACTTTCACTCTGTGCTATTTACACGCACATATATACAAAATACTTCTACTTTAGACTCTGATACAACCAAAAGTGTAATAAAAAAACTGCTTGGGGAGGAGCAATTATTTGTCTAGGTCGATCCCTAATGATTCCTATCACCACATAATCTGGAAGCAGCTCAGGAACTACAGAAACAGTCTTGTAACCTTTCTTCCTTTTTTCCTAATTTTTTAAATACTATTTTTGAAATATCAAAGATTTTATTAAGTACTTTTTTAACATACAGAAAAATTTTAAAAGTAGTATAATGACTGTAGATGCCACTTAGACTCTGCAACTTAACATTTGCTGTATATGCTTCACACAGATATTTTTGCTAACCCTTTTGGTTTAGATATTTTTGCTAACCCTTTTGGTTTTTTGCTAACCCTTTTGGTTTTTTGCTAACTCATTTTAAAACATATTAGAAACACTGTACCACTTCATTCCTAAATACTTTAGGACATAAATTTTAAAACGATCCTTTTCTATAAACTACGTGCATTTACCAAAGTTCAAAGGTTCTCAAAAACTCATTGCAGTGGAGTAAGAGCTCACCCACAGCTAACCTCTCTGGTGAGTTTTCAGACACTCTGTTGCTCCAGAGAGTACCCATTTATCTCCCTTAGAGCAGTTAGTGGATTCAGACTACTTGCCTTTGGGCTGCCTCCTTACCCACTCAGCCACCAGAGTTCTCTGTCTTTGTTTTTGTTTAACGTTCATTAATTTAAATGATTATCTAACATTGTTGAAAATCCTGTCCAGATTAAAATTACCCCAGTGCTTTTTTCTCCTCCGCACATAGCTTTTCTTTTTCAAGCCAGATCCAGTGAAGGAGACTGCAGACTTGCATTGAACTTTTTTTTTTCTCTGAAATATCTTTCTTTGTAGTTGGATTTTCATTCATTCATTCAATATTGCATATTTTCCTTGCTCTTCCTCCCCTCATCTACTTCATTTTCACTTTCCCCCCTTTCTTCCTTTTTAATGTATTTGATTATTGCTATGAATTAACCCATAAGTACTGCTTTTTTTTTTTTATGGACAGAGGATTGTAAATTGTGTTTTTCTTTTCTTTTTTATTTCCATTCATTCATTGTTGCACTTTTCCCCCCTCCCAAACCTCCCCCCTAGTACACTACCCTCTTGGAAAAGTAAAAGAAAAATTTTTTCATTGTTTTACAATCCCTCCCCCCAGGTCCACTCCACTATACAGCCTTCACTCTGGACTCCTGTCATGACAAAAATTCCTAATAATTTTCCCTCTTAAACAGTTTTCTCCCTCATCTGTTTCAATACAGTATACATTATTGAACCCATCCTTCTCAGTCTCCTCCCAACCCTGAAGTCAGTCCTGCTTTACAACAGTGGCACCATGCAGTATTTGTCCTTTTGTGACTGAGATACTTTACTCAGCATAATGTACTCCAGGGGCACTCATTTTGAATAATATTTCATGAGTTCCTTGTTTTTCAATGCAGTGTAGTATTCCCTTGTGTGAATATACCACAGCTTCTCTATCCATTCGTTTGTTGATGTGCACTTGGATTGTTTCCAACTCTTTGCTATTGTGAACAAAGCCGCAATAAACATGGGTGTGCAAAAACATTTATTTACTTCTTGTTGTGTACCGTTAAATCATATCCAACTGGCTCGGGAGGAGATTGTCCCTCCTTCTCCAGTGGAGCATCTGGTGAGCTTTGAATTTTTAGTTGAATAGTGAATCATCGTGAGCATTTCTTCATATGTTTGTTGGCTGTCTGAATGTCTTCTTTGGTGAAGTGTCTATTCATGTTGATGGGCACTTAGGTTGTTTCCAGTTCCTTGCTATTGTGAACAAAGATGCGATAAACATGGGTGTGCATATATCTGCTTGGATGTCAGTTATGGTCTCTTTGGGGTATATTCCCAGTAGTGGAATTGCTGGGTCAAATGGTATCTCTTTTTGCAACTTTTTGAGAAAGCACCATACCACCTACCACGGTGGTTGCACCATCCCTTTCACTTTTTAAAAATAATCATTCATTGTTGCACAATTTCCACCCTTCCCCTCTCTTCCATTCTCCCTCACCCAGTCCACTTTGCAATGCACTTTTTATTCTGTTGTCATATATATATATAAAATACCTAATTACATATTTCTTTTAAACAGTTCTTTCATTCATCTTTTCTAATGCAGTGTTCATTATTTATCGACTCTTTTCCTATTCTACTCCCAACCCCCTGTCAGTCCTGATTCATAACAGTGGTATTAAGCAATATTTGTCCTTTTTTTGGACTGAGACATTTCACTCAGCATAATGTCCTCTGAACTTTTTTTGAGTTTTTTATTCATTATTGCACATTTTCTTTGCATCTCTTTGCTATTGTGAATAATGCAACAATAAACATGGTGTGCATTGAAATATCTTTTAATCTATACTAGTTACCTCTCTTTCCAGCCTGCATTTTTTTTTGTGAGAAAAATTTTTATTTAGAATTAGCCAGTTGGACTCAGTTTAGATGATCCCAATTTTGTTGGCAACATCCAAAGCATCATAGTCAGGAGCAAGTCGAACATAGGCCTTCTCTCCATCAGGCCTAATCAAAGTGTTGACCTTGGCTACATCAATGTCAGAGAGCTTCTTTACAGCTTATTTAATTTGGTGCTTGTTGGCCTTGACATCCACAATGAACACAAGTGTGTTGTTATCTTCTATCTTCTTCCTGGCTGACTCAATGGTCAGGGGAAATTTGATGCTGGCATAGTGGTCAAGCTTGTTTCTCCTGGGCACTTTTCTGGGTGTATTTGGGCTGCCTTTGGAGTCTCAGCGTCAGAGGCCGCCAGAAGGTGGGTGATGTGCAGATCTTCTTTTTTTTTTTTGGCTGTGGACGTCCTTCAGGACTGCCTTCTTGGCCTTTAATGCCTTTGCTTTGGCTTCAATTTTGGGACTTCGCTTTCGGCTCCATCTTCGTAGAAAGGGCACATTTTTTCTTTCATGACAATGATTTGCCTTCAAGAAATAAGAACAGTTATCTTTCTCATTACATATTCTAAACTTTCTGCTGATTTTTTTGGTAGTGTTATGTAACTTGTTCCTTTTCCCCCAGTTACGTATCATAAGTGGGAAACCACATCTAAAGGCTGAATTAAATTCCCGCACACAACAACTGGCAAGTGCTTGGTGACATGATATTTAGACCCATGTGGATTCCAGTGACGTGGGAATCAATCTTTCTTCTATGAGTTTTGGCACTAATGCACCTTTAGTACTATTATCACATTAAATTTTCAATTTTCCAAAAACCACGAAGTGTGTACAAAAAAGACAGAGATTCAATCCTTTAATGTTGATGGACATACTCTTCAATTAAAATGGGAACAAAAAAAAAAAAAAGAAACAAACTCATTGCCGTCAAATCGTGGCTGACTGTCCACGGAAAAAATTGCCCTTCTTTTTCCCAAGGTAGATTCAAACTACCTGAGGTAAAGCCTTTGGGTTAGCCATGCAGCTCCTTATAGACAACATCACCAAAACTCCCTGAAATGTGAGCACTTTCTTTTTAATTTTGTCTGAAATCATTCAATAGCCTGAAGATAGCCACTCCCAGACCCTCAACATCTTTATGAGATCTAGATATATGAGTGATAGAAGGAAATGGAGGTAACCAGGATAATAAGAATTCTGGGGGTGGCAGTGGGTCTTTGACTTCGAAGTCTGGCTTTTCTGGTCCCTCTCCGGCCCTGGCATGGGGGTGGTGGAGGTAGAAAAGAATTCCAGGCGAGCTCTGGTGGCCTAGTGGCAGGAAACTGTACTGCAATCCCAGAGGTGCGCGGTTCAAATCCACCAGATTCTCTGCTGAAGAGGGAGGAACAATCGCCTCCTGTACCAGTCAGATCCAATTTGACGGTACACACATAAAATAAATAAATAAAAATAAAAAAAAAAAGAATTCTAAAGAGTAACTTTAAACTCTGATTATGATGTTTTTTGAATTATTTCTAAGTTACCTGAAGAGTTCTTACTTTCATCTGCTGAATTTACCTTTTATTTTTATTCTCTTGAGCATTCTGGTCTACATTATTAACTCCTGTAAAGGTTGGGGAAAATAGATCAGACAGCGATTGTTCCTCTCTATTGCCATACTGAGCATAAACCACAAATCAACTGATGAAACAGTGCCTGGGTAAATGTTCTGTCATTTGAGCAGAAGACAGAACATTCATCTTCAACTTTCCACTGTTTCAATGAAGTAGCAGTGGACTTTTTTCTCTTTTTCTTTTTACACTGTTGTTATTACAAGTATGACTCATAGACACCCTATGCACAATGGTTCTGAATCTTATCCTATCCTGCACCACCTTTATCAGATCCAACACATGTAAGCCCATTGCTGCAGTCATTGTATATCAATCCCTTTCCTTGAGGTTTTCCTCATTTTTGCTGACCCCCACTTTTTATACTGTTGTTGTTAGGTGCCACAGAGTTGAGTACAACTTATAGTAACCTTCTGTGAGCAACCGATCTGAACTCTGTCCTATCCTGTGCCATCCTCACAATTTCTGACATACTTGAGTCCACCGCTGCATCTCTAAGAATTAGAACTCGAGGCTCAATTTGTTTTTCAGTTCTCTCAGCTTAAGAAATACAAGAATGTGTTCTTCCTTTTTTATTCTCTAATTCCAACTCTCTGCCCATTTCTTTGCTTTGTCTTCTCAAGGTGTCCTTTGACATCTTCTGTTCAGCTCTTTTACTTCAACATCTCTTCTCTTTGTCCTGGGTTCTCCATACTCCAGTGTAATTGGTTTGTTTTTTTTTTTTGCCAGCAAGTCACGCGAACCTGGGGGAGGGGCCGCCGCCGCGGGCCGAGCCTTCCTCCGGCCGAGGTGCACGCCGGGTCTCGGGTCTGCCCCACCAGCGGGCTGGTTTACAGACAGGCCTTCATGGGTGCCGGGCGGAAGGCTGCGGGGCCGCGGGGGTGGGGGTGGGGGTTTGTGGGACTAGAGGTAGCAGGGCAGGTCCTTTTCAATCCCCAGAGCCTCCTCCTTGGGGCCGTAGCGCTTCGCCACACAGCCATTCTTATCAATGAGGAACTTGGTGAAGTTCCACTTGATGGCATTCCCCAACATGCCCCGCCCCTTGGGCTGGGCTTTCATCCATTTCCACAGAGGGTGGGCGTCGTCCCCATTCACACAGATCTTACTGAACATACCGAATTTGACATTATAGCCTGCTGCGAACTCCTTAATCTCGGCATTGCTCCCTGGCTCCTGCTTCCCAAACTGATTGCAGGGGAACGCCAGGATCCGTAAACCGCACTCAGCGTATCGGGCGTGCAGGTCGACAACCTGAGTATAGTTTACGTAGGTTTTGCCTCATTGCGAGGCCACGTTGGTAACGATGCATACGAAGCCCCGGTACTTGTCCAGGTTCACCATCTGCCCATCGATGTCCTTCGCGGAGAACTCGTGCATAGAGCGGGCGCAGCGCCAGTCGTCGCGGGGCGTGCACATGGTGCTGGCCAGGCCCGGCCCAGCCACAGCTCCGCACAGCAACGCAGGTTTCAGCAACCGGCAGAGGCGGGTCCCAGTGTAATTTTAAAGATCTCTTCTGACATCTGTTTTGATTTTTCTTTCTCTTCTGTCTTTGTAGTGACCTTTTGCTCTCTTTATGGATGATGTGTTTGCTGTCATCCCACATTTCGTCAATGATCAAAAGATCATTTGTTTTCAGTGCTTCAAATCTATTCTCATTATGATTTTTAAATTCGGGTAGGATAGACTTAGATCATATTTTGGTTCTGGCGTACTTGTTGTAATTGTCTTCAGCCTCAGTTCTTATATTGGGGACTTCAAAAAGAACAAACAAATCTGACTTGGAGGAAGTGCAACAAGGTGCTGTTTCTCAAAGGCAAAGATGTGAAATTTCATCACATATACTTTGGGCATGTTGTTAGGAGGGGCTACTCTTTGGAAAAAGACATCATACTTGGAAAGATAAATGGTCAAGGAAAGAGATCGACTGATACAATGACTGCTTGAGCCTAAGGAAGATGGTGAGATTAGGGAAAAGTGTCTGTCTGTTGTTTATATGGTAACTATGAGTTGTAGTGGAGCTAAAGGCAATTAACAACAGCAACAATTTCTTCTTTGTGGATTTTCTTTCAAGTGTACATTTTGGTTTGTCCAAAGTTTCACAAATGTCACCATGTTTGGAACATGCTTGAATGAAGCTGCAGCTTTATCATAGGTTTTTACCAATGCTGTATCACCTTTGAATGTTCAATTATCACTTAACTCTTCCAGAAGAATCTATTAAAGATGAAACTTTTAATTTGAAACTGTGTGTGTATCCCCATCATGGTCTTTCACTCCACAAAGTATTCCCACCTATACTAGTGCTCAAAATCTTATAAAAGAAATCAGTGTTTATAGATTGATAGAATTCCATTGGCACCATTGTGAGGTTTCCCTTGTTCCAGAATGTTTTGTCCTATTCCTATCTGTAAAAAGAGCAAAAACCACGTGGGATGTCCATATCTGACCTTTATCAACACCACAAAGGAAACTATCACTGTCCACAACATCAGTAACACAAACCCAAATCCCATGAAGTCAGATTTGTCCTCTACACTCCCATGAATCTCAACACCAATCTTACTGCTTTACTGAGTCCAAATCGGATGTGATAGCTCACAGACCACACAGAACCATATTGGGAGAGTCAAAAGATTATAATTCATGTTAATAAGAGAATATAGTCAAGACAGCTCAAAAAAAGGTGCTCAGCCTCGAGCCTTGCATTGTCCCTAAATTCTTAGTCCTGCCCATTTTGGCTTCACTTTCTCAGTTTTTCATCAAAGTTCTCAATACTGCCAATATTGGTTTTCCCCTACCTCCACCTCCAAAGTCCTATCTCACTTCAGTTCTCCAGTTCAGCCATTGCTGCTGCTGCTGCCAGCATCCTGAAGTATGTCCTGAATTTCACCACATTGAGAGAGATCTGTCTTCTCTGGCTGAGGGAAGAAATCTCTCTTCTGATGGAAGAAGATATTCTATCTCTCCCGCTAGAGCTCTTCAATTTATTGGCAAGACTAGCCACTTTTCTTGTAGACTTTTTAGAACTGGCCAGTCACCTTGTGGAAAGGCAGATAAGTCATCTGGTGGGAAAGTCAACATGTCCTATTTGCATAGTCCTGCCCACCCATCCACATGTGTCAATTATCCTCTTCCAATAATTCTGGTAAAAACCATACTAAAAGACAAACTCCATACTATCTTAATAAAAAGTCTAAAAAATATATTCGTGTTTTGGAGTATTTCTTTCTCCTCGACTAAATAGCATAGGGCTCAAGCCTGGCCGTTCACTACTGAACTAATGGGTCTTTGAAAACTTGATGAACAGCAGCAGGACAATGTCTGATATAATGCTTGGAGATGCGGCACTCAGGTTGGAAGGCACTCAAAACACACCAGGAAAGAGCTGTCCCTTAAAATAGAATTGACCCTATGAAATAAAAGACAGTGAAAAATGGACCTTCCTTTACTATCGTGACATGACTTAAAATAAAGAGAAGCAGCTAAAAGCATCCATCAATAATTGGAATATGGAATATATGACGTAAAAATCTAGGAAAATTGGATGGAAGTTGTGAAAAATTAAATGATGAGATGGGGTAACAGTGACTAGAACACTGGGGTGATGCATAACAGAGATTGTGAGAATGGCACAGGCCTCAGCAGGGTTTCGCTCCTTGTACACACCAGGGTCACTATGAATGTCAGACCTATCAATTACAATCTTTCTCCTGGAATAAGCCTTGGTGGTTAGAGTGAGTTTTGTCTTGGGCTGCTAACTAAAGACAGATGAAGCAGCCTTCTGTTAGAATTTACAGGCTTGGAAACCTCATGGAGGGAGGGTTGACAGGAGTCAGTATGAACTCAGTAGCAGTGGATTTTAGTTTTGGGGTTAATTTTCCCCTGGGACATACACATAAGGATAAGACAAAAGGCAGTGATGCCAGAGTTTCTGGCCTGCAGTGAGTGGAGGTAAAATCCAGCTGCATGGAGCTTGTTGACCAAGTCTTAATGTCAGAGAAATTGTCCTAATACTCTTTCAAGGTCTGGGACTAGAGGATGACAGGGCAAGAGACTCCTTAATCCAACAGGGAGAAACCTGCCTTCCACCAGCCAGCACTTTCTGTTTATCTGTTCAGTCTCGCTGTGCCCTTATTGTGGCTTCAGAGGTTTTTTTTTTTGTTTGTTTGTTTTTTTAATTTTTATTTTTGTGTGAGTGTACTGTCAAATTAGAACTGACTGGTACAGGAGGAGATTGTCCCTCCTTTTCCCGGCAGAGCATCTGGTGGATTCGAACCATGTGCCTCTGGGATTGTAGTTGCAGCTCCTTACCACTAGGCCACCAGAGCTCCCCGACTTCAGAGTTTTAACCCAAGTCATTGTAGGAAGGGACTCTACAACTGACAAATGGTTACAATCTCCAAATACCCCCTCCCACTCTTTGTCTCTCTGTGGTTCTAATTTTCATTCATCCATCCATCTTCTCCTTTCCTGCCTTCTGAGTTTTATGCCTGCTTAGATGTTGCCCTTGGGATCCTGTGTAGTCAAGTGCTGTAAGGACTGACTTATTATTTACCTTGTAGATCTGTCTGTCATTTTGCTGCAAATTGGGTTAGGTGTAGGTGGGTGGTAGGTCTAGGCTTCAAGGACAGCTGTTGTTGTTGTTGTTGTTATGTGACCTTGAGTCCTTTGCAACTCATAGCGACCCTATGCACAACAGCCCTAAACCCTGCTCTGTCCTGTGCCAATCGCATTGCCTCTGACACACCCATCCCAATTAGCCCAGTCACTGAATCAATCCATCTCATAGAGGGTCTTCCCCTCCTGCTCTGTCCCTCCACCCTCCCAAGCATGATGTCCCTCTCCAAGGACCTGTCCCTCCTTACAACATGTCCAATGTATGTCAGACGAAGCCCCAGAATCTTTGCCTCCAAGGAGTAGCCTGGTTTAACCCTCTCTAGGATGAATGTTTTTGTTTTCTTGGCAGTCCAAGATACATTCAATACTCTTCTTCAGCACCACAGCTCAAAGGCATCCATTCTCCTTCTGTCCTCCCTAGTCATTGTCCAACTCTCTGATGCATAACAGGTGATTGCAAAGACCGTGGCCTGTATTAGGCGCACCTTAGTCTCCAGAGAGACACCGTTGCTCTTGAGTACTTTAGAGAGGTCCCTAACCGCAGACTTTCCCATCGCGATATGTTTTTTGATTTCCTGACTGCTGGTGCCAAGAGTGTTGACTGTGGAGCCGAGCAAACTGAAGCTGTGAACAATCTCAATCTCTTCACCATCCATCCTGACGCTGCCAATTGATCCAGTGGTGAGAATCTTTGTCTTCTTGACATTGAGCCTCAGTCCATACTGAAGGCTGCAGTCCTTGACTCTTCGCAGCAAGTGCATGAGGTCCTTCTCAGTTTCAGCAAGCAGGGTTGTGTCATCTGCATAATGCAGATTGTTAATAGATCTTTGAGGTTTCTACCAGTTTCTGTCAGGCCAATAAGCCTAGCCATTGCTGTGGTTTAAATTTTGTTCTATATGTATCACCCAATCTATCTAGGGCCTCCTACTGCATGTATCCCTTTCAGAGAAGTCAACAGTGGTAGCCGGGAACCATCTGGGTTTTCTGGTCTTGTGCATGGATATTGAGAATCTCAGAGTTTGATGCTGTAGACGATGTTTCCTTGTAAGGCTGTAAATCATTACTGAGGTAGACTTGCTCATCTTTCTCTTTTAGGGTGACTGATGGATTTGAACCAACAATTTTCCATTTATAGGCTGACATTTTATATACGATATCATCTGAGTTTCGTCAAAACTACACAGTACAAACAATTATGAGATATCACCTCACCCCAGTAAGAATAGCAAAATTTAACAGAATAGCAAACATCAAATGCTGACGAGGTTGTGGAGAAACTGGAACCCTTACTCACTGTTGGTGGGAGTGTAAAATGGTACAACCACTATGGAAGGCTATATGGTGCCTTCTCAAAAAGTTGCAAATAGAAATACCATTTGACCCAGGAATTCCACTACTGGGAATATACTCCAAAGAAACCAAAACCAACACCCAAGCAGATATATACACACCCATGTTTATTGTGGCTTTGTTCGCAATAGCAACCCAAGTGCCCATCAACAAATGAATGAATATTCATACAATGGAATACTATGCAGCATTGGAACTCGTGAAATATTATGCAAAATGGATGATCCTGGAAGACATTATGCTGAGTGAAATATCTCAGCAAAAAGGACAAATATTTCATAGGGCCACTGTTGTAAAACAGGACTGACGTTGGGGTTGAAGGAAGGCAGAGAAGGAGGGGAGGAATGGTGTATACAGCATTGAAACAGATGAGGGAGAGATCTGTTTAGAATGGATATATGATTGAGTTTTATTGTCATGACAGGAGTCCAAAATGAAGACTGTACAGTGGAGTGGACTTGGGGGAGGGATTGCATAACAAGAAAACAGTTTTTCATTTACTTTTCAAGGAAAAGAGTGAATTGCAGGGGAGGGAGAAAAGTGCAACAATGAATGACTGAAAACCCTAAGTCTCTGTAAACTTTCATTAAAATTAATTTTAAAAAATCTGCTAGAATAGGGAGATCTGGTGGCCTAGTGACAAGAAGCTGCACTGCAATCGCAGAGGCACATAGTTCAAATCCACCAGGTGCTCTGCTGGAGAAGGAGGAACAATCTCCTCCTGTACCAGTCAGATCCGATTTAACAGTACACACACACACACACACACACACACAAAAAAAAGAAAAATAAAATTAAGAAAAAATATGCTAGAATAAAAAAACCCTGTTGTTGTTGTTGTTATGTGCCATCAAGTTGATTGCGACTCATAGCAACCCTATGTACAACAGCCCTAAACCCTGCTCTGTCCTGTGCCAATCGCATTGCCTCTGACACACCCATCCCAATTACCCCAGTCACTGAATCAATCCACCTCATAGAGGGTCTTCCCCTCCTGCGCTGTCCCTCCACCCTCCCAAGCATGATGTCCCTCTCCAAGGACCTGTCCCTCCTTACAACATGTCCAATGTATGTCAGACGAAGCCCCAGAATCTTTGCCTCCAAGGAGTAGCCTGGTTTAACCCTCTCTAGGATGAATCTTTTTGTTTTCTTGGCAGTCCAAGATACATTCAATACTCTTCTTCAGCACCACAGCTCAAAGGCATCAATTCTCCTTCTGTCCTCCCTAGTCATTGTCCAACTCTCTGATGCATAACAAGTGATTGCAAAGACCGAGGCCTGTATTAGGCACACCTTAGTCTCCAGAGAGACACCGTTGCTCTTGAGTACTTTAGAGAGGTCCCTAACCGCAGACGTTCCCATCGCAATATGTTTTTTGATTTCCTGGCTGCTGGTGCCAAGAGTGTTGACCATGGAGCTGAGTAAATAGAAGCTGTGAACAATCTCAATCTCTTCGCCATCCATCCTGATGCTACCAATTTGTCCAGTGGTGAGAATCTTTTTCTTCTTGACATTGAGCCTCAATCCATACTGAAGGCTGCAGCCCTTGACCCATGCAAGTGCATGAGGTCCTCCTCAGTTTCAGCAAGCAGGGTTGTGTCATCTGCATAACGCAGATTGTTAATAGATCTTCCATCAATCCTGACGCCACACTTCTCCTCATAGAGCCCAGCCTCTCGGATAATCTGCTCTGCATACAGGTTGAAAAGATATGGAGGGAGTATACATCCCTGGTGTACACCCTTCCCAATTTTGAACCATGCGGTGCTACCCTGCTCTGTTCTGACAACTGCCTCTTGGTCCAAGTATAGGTTTCACATTAGAACAATCAAGTGTTCTGGGATTTCCATTCTTCTCAGAGTCAGCCACAGTTTGTTCTGATCCACACAGTCAAATGCCTTTGCATAATCAATGAAACACAGATAGACATTCTTCTCGTATTCCCTGCTTTCAGCTAAGATCCATCTAACATCAGCTACAATATCTCTAGTACCACGACCCCTTCTAAACCCAGCCTGGACTTCTGGCAGTTTTCTGCTGATGTGCTGTTCCAGTCGTTTTTGGATAATCGTCAGTAGAATCTTGCTTGCATGTGAAATCAATGAGATTGTTCTACAGTTTCCACACTCAGTTGGATCACCCTTCTTTGCAAGGGGAACAAATATAGATCTCTTCCAGTCAGTTGGCCAAGTGGTTGTTCTCCAGATTTCTTGGCACAACTTGCTGAGCCCATCCAGGGCAGCATCTATTAAAAAAATCCTACACAGCTAAAAAAAAAAACCAAAAACCAAAAAACAAACAACTACACATAGCATGTTTTCCCCTAAGTTCAGCAGAGAAAAATATGTCATACATTTGTAATACAAGTAGAGTCTTTTCTCTGAGCCTATCTTTCATGCTAAGATTTCCTAATAGATTTTGAAATCTGCACACATAGAAGTTCATGCTTTGTGCTGTAAGAATCAATAGGCTTTAGCAATGCACACAGTTGTATGTCTGAAACTGCAACCTCACAGGGCACGTTCATGCCCTCAAATCCCCTGTGAATCACCTGTTTAATCCTCCTCTCGTTCAGAGCTCTTGGCAACCACTGATCTGTTTACTGTCTCTGTAGTTTTGCCTTTTCCAGAATGTTATACAAATAAAATCCCACAGTACATAGCCTTTTCTACTGGCTTATTTTACAGAGCAATATGTGTTCAGCAGTTTCTTATAAAGCTAAGCATAGTCTTACCATACAATCTAGCAATCATGTACAATATCCAACTGATTATTTATCTAACTGATTTAAGAACCAATGTATTTACACACACATAATCTCACACACACACAGAAACAGTATACCGTATATCAACTTATCATAACAGAGATGGGAGCTCTGGTGGCTTAGTGGTAAGGAGCTAGGCTGTCAACCCAAAGGCACCAGTTACTCCACATAAGAAAGAAGGGAAATCTTCTCCTTTGTGATTTATTGCCTCAGAAAACCTGTCAGAGGGCCAGTTCTGACTCAACGGTACCTAACCACAGATATAATAGAGATACCAGTTTATGTCTTAAGCAATTTTATTCTCTCACAATTTAGGATGCTAAAAGTCCAAATTCAGAGTGCTGACTCTAGAGAAGGCCCTCTTTCTCTGTTAGTTCTGGAGGAATGGCCTTGTTTCCTTCAGCTTCTGTAGGCTGGGCATTGCTTGGAAACTTTCATGTTTCTTGGTCTTCCCCTTTGTCAAAGGCCTTCCTAGTTCGTGGGCCTACACTGAAAAGACATTCCACTCCTGGTCTTTGTGGTGGTACTGAAGCCCTCCCTTTCAACTTCCTTCTTATTTTCATTTATCTCTTGTGAGATCAAGTGTGTTATGGGTTACACCCCAGAGCAAGTCCACTGGCATCAGATAAAGGCTGTGTCCTAATTAGAGTATTGCTCTTATCCTGCCTCATTAACTTTATATTGTTATTATATACTGTTGAGTTGGAATTGAATCATAGCTGACCCTCTAGCAAGTTTTCAGAGGTGGTAACTCACAAGGCAGGAGACTGTCCATTTTCCTCTTGTGGAGCAGCTGGTGGATTCTAACCACCTGCCTACAAATTGCCAGTGAAACTGCTTACCACTATGCCACCAGAGCTACCTCACTAACATCATAGAGTCAGGATTTACAGCACAGGGATTACACCAAGTATGAATAACAAAGGAGATGTCCTCCAATAAAGGAAAGGATAAAACAGTGACTAATATACCTACAAAAACCCCAAATGCACTCGTTTATATCAGTGTCCACTCATAATGACCCTGTGAACAGAATAGAAGTGTCCCTGAGGGTTTCCAGGGCTATGATCCTTACAACGGCAGACTACCTCTTCTTTCTCTTCAGAAGCAGCTGATGAGTTTGAATCACTGATTCTCAGTATATGATCATGTTAGGGAGCTCCGGTGCTATAGTCCATAAGGAGTTGCTCAGCTAACCCCAAAGGTGAGGCCTCTTTGGCAGTTTAAATCTACCAGTTGCTCCACACAAAAAAGTGAGCAATATCCTCCTATGTGATTTATAGTTTCCAAAAAGATGGTTGTTGTTTGTTTATTAAAGATTCCCTTAAGGAATCTTGGTAGCAGAAGTGTTTAAAGTGATCATATTACATTACTTGCTATGCATCAGAGAACTGGACTGAGGGTGACAGGAGAAGAATCGATACCTTTGAGTTGTGGTGCTAGAGAAGAATATTGAACATACCATGTACTGCCAAGAGAACAAACAAGTCTGTCTTGGAGAGGGTGAAACCAAGCTGCTCCTTGGAGGCAAGGATTTTGAAGCTCTGTCTCACACACTTTGGGCACATGGCCAGGAGAGACCAGTCCTTGGAGAAAGACATCATAGTTTGAAAGGTGGAGGGTCAGTGCAGGAGAGGAAGACCCTGGATGAGATGGATTGACTCAGTGACTGAAATAAAATGGGGGCAGGTGTGTTGGAGTCAGTGATGACCAGGATAGGTCGAAGTCAAGGCTATTGTTTTGTACATAGGGTCTCTATGAATCACAGGCAATTTGATGGTACATAACAACAACAATAACAATAACATACCTTCCATTGGCTTTTCAGAGGCTGTTCCCTCCCACCAAAAAGCTTAAAGCTTGGTACTTTTAATTGACTCAGTGACTGGGATAATGCGGGGGTCAGTGTGTCAGAGACAATAAAGTTGGTTCAGGATAGAGCGGGGTTCAAAGCTGTTATACACAGGCAACTTGATGACACATAACATTTTATTCTTTATAAATTCAAATGAATGTAAAAGCAAAAGGCTATTCGTATTCAATTTAAACAACCTTAAATTGCTATCAAGTGTCATACGTGATTTCTTAACTTTTTTTTTAAGTTAAAGTTTATAAGAAGATTGGTATTTAATTATTCATACATGGTTTTTTAATGACACTGATTACAATCCCCACAGTGAAACAGCACTGGTCTCACTATCTCTCTTGTGTTCTTATTTCCTTTCCTCTTGCCCCAGAAAATATGTTCCTGAGGCCCCATGACCAGTGAGTGACTCATCCCCTCAGGGTGTCTGGTTACTGTTAAGAAATTTACATACTGTCGCCCCCTGTCGGCTCTACAATATGCACGGATATATTTGTATTTTAACTAATCTCTTCCAAACCATGGGTATAGGCTTATTTTACTTTTTCTCGATTACATTTTATTCAAGTCAAAGTTTACAAATCAAATTGTGTTGTCATTAAATCATTCATAGATATTTTGTTTTCCAACTAATTACAACTGACTAATGGGAGTCCCAGAACACTTAACTGTACTCATGTGAAACCTGGACCTGGACCAGAATACTGAATTAAGCAAGGAAATACTGCCTGGTTTAAAATTAAGAAGGGAGTGCATTAGGGTTGTATTCTCTCTCCATTCCTAAGCAATCTGTATACTGAGCAAATTATTTGAGAAGCTGGACTTTATGAAGAGGAATGTGGCTTCGGATCAGAGGGAGACTCATCAATAACCTGTGTTATGCAGATAACACAACCTTGCTTGCTGAAAGTGAGGAGGACTTGAAGCACCTGTTGTAGAAGATGAAAGAATACAACCTTCAATATGGATTGCATTTCAATGTCAAGAAAACAATGATTTTTACCACTGGACAGATAGGCAACATCGTAATGGTTGGAGAAGAAGCTGAAACTGTCAACAACTTCATCTTGCTTGGATCCACAATTAATATACTTGATACCAGCAGTCAGGAAATAAGGAGACATATTGCACTGGGAAAGTCAGTAGTTAGGAACTTCTCCAAATTATTGAGGAGTAATGATGTCAGCTTGAGGACTAAGGTGTATCTGATTCAGGCCATGGTCTTTCTGATCACTTGCTATGCATCTCAGAGCTGAACAATGAATAGGAATGATAGAAGAATTGATGCCTTTAAGCTGAGTTATTAGAGAAGAGCACTGAACATCCCATGGACGGCCAAAAGAACAAACAAATATATCTTGGAAAGGGTACAGCTGAAGTGATTTTTGGAGGCAAGGATGATGAGGCTTCATCTCACATACTTAGGGCATGTTGCTAGGAGGGTCTATTTCTTAGAGAGGGACATGTTGTTTGAAAGGGTGGAGGTTGGCGAAGGAAAGGAAGACTCTTACGAAGTGGATTGACACAGAGACTGCCACAATGGGCTCTAGTATGTCAGGAATTGTGAAGATGGAACCGGATAGGACAGGGTTCAGATCTTTTGTTCATAGGGAAGCTATGAGTCATACTCAATAATAACAAGATGAATTACAATGTCTTTTCAAGCTTTTTTGTATCTTATCTTTCCCCTCACCAAATTTATCTGTTATTTTTTTTCTCCTTTCCCTCCCCTATCATTCCTGTTAATCCTCAAATATTTAGTCTGTATTTAAACCTTCCATTAGGTGGTTGTTTGTTTGTTTTAACATTAGTCTTTTGCTGTAATTGTCCTTTTATGGCTGACTTACACCACTACACATACTTTGTTCTGGATTCATCTATGTTGTGTAGTATTTCACAGATTCTTTGTTGCCTTTTAGTGACTCATAAGACTTCATCATATGAATGTACCAGTTTCTTTAGCCATTTGTCTGTCGAAGGACACTTAGGCTGATTCTTGCTCTTTGTTATTGTAAATAATGCTACAATAAACATGGGTATGAGGGTATCAGTTTGTTTTGAAACTCTTCCCTCTTTGGGATGTATATACCTAGTAAGAGGATTGATGGCTCAAATGCTATTTTTATTTCCATCTTCCTAAGGAAGCCTCAAACTGCTTTCAATAGTGTTTGTATCATTTTACATCCCCGCCAGCACTGTACAAGTATTCCAATCTCTCCACATCTTTGCTAGTATTGTTGTTTGCTGTCTTATTAAACAGTGCTATTTTTCCTGGGGTGAGATAATATATTGCATTGTTGTTTTCATTTTGATTTCTAATACTTAATGGAGCCCTGATGGCCTAGTAGTAAGGAGTTGTGCTGTCAACCCAAAGGTGCATGATTAGAAGTCACCAACTGCTCCTCGGGACAAGATGAACAATCTCCTGTGCCATTTACAGCCTCTGAAAAGCCGCCACAGAGTCAACACCACAGGGTCTGTTATGACTCAATGGCATGTAACAGCACATAGCTGACAGGAGGAACTCCGGCAGGATAAAACGTGCTGCTAACCAGCCGCACTAGCTGTTTAAATTCTAGGAAAAAAGTGGGCAACTCCTCCATGTGGTTCACAGTCTCCCATAACCCATCAGGAGGTCAACTATGGGGCAATTCTGACCTGACGGCGTTGAATTTTTTCCTTTCTTTTTTTCACTTTCCGTTTTTAATGAAGTTGTGTTAATATTTTACTCCTGCATCTTCTCAATTGCTTCTTCCTTATATTTGCCCTTTTCTTTTCCAACTTGGCGAGATTTGGCTTTATGTTCAAGGATCTTTTTTCTGTCTTTATCCAGTTTTAGCTCAGTGATAACCACCTTGCTGGGGTGAATGCCCACATGGACCGTTGTGCCATTCGCTTTTTCTCGCTGCACTCGTTCAGTGTAGATGACATATTTCTTCTTGTAAACCTGGACGACTTGGCCAATTTGCTGACCTTCATAGTGCCCTCGTACAACCTGAACTTCATCATCCTTTCGCATGGGCATGGACCGCACGTTGTATTTCTGCCTCAGGTCCTTGGATAGAGGAGAAGACATAATCTTCCTTTGAACGTGAGATGAGAGGGTGCATTGAAATGCCTTTTACAGGTTTTGTTCCGGTCAGAAGTCACAAAAGAATTGAACTTCATTTTGACCGCTGCCACCTCGGCAGTTGCCACCGGCATTGAATTTTTTAAAACATTTATTTATTTCTTTTTTAAAAATTTGTTATTAATTTCAATGAAAATTTACAGAGGCTTTGGGTTTCCATTCACTCATTGTTTCACTTTTCTCCCCTCCCAACACTCCCCCAAGTACACTACCCTCTTGGAAAAGTAAAAGAAAAATTCTTTCATCGTTTTAAAAACCCTCACCCAGGTCCACTCCACTATGCAGCCTTCGTTCTGGACTCCTGTCATGACTAAAATACCTAATCACATATCCCTTTCAAACAGTTTTCATTCTCATCTGTTTTAATGCAGTATACATTATTGAACCCATCCTTCTCAGTCTCCCCCCAGCCCCGATGTCAGTCCTGTTTTACAACAGTGGCACCATGCAGTCTTTGTCCTTTTGTGACTGAGATATTTCACTCAGCATAATGTCCTCCAGGGTCACCCATTTTGAATAATATTGCATGAGTTCCTTGTTTTTCAATGCAGCATAGTATTCCACTGTGTGAATGTACCACAGCTTCTCTATCCATTCGTTTGTTGATGGGCACTTGGGTTGTTTCCAACTCTTTGCAATTGTGAACAAAGCTGCAATAAACATGGGTGTGCAAATTGTGTACTGTTAAATCATTTCCAACTGGCTCGGGAGGAGATTTTCCCTCCTTCTCCAGCGGAACATCTGGTGAGCATTGAATTTCTAGTTGAATAGTGAATCATGGTGAGCATTTCTTCATATGTTTGTTGGCTGTCTGAATGTCTTTTTAATGAGGTGTCTATTCATGCTATCTGTCCATTTTGTAATTGAGTTGTTTGTCTTATTAAGAGTGTAATTTCTTTCACTCATTCATCTCTGTTGTCTACCTATATAGCCACTTGCGTATCTGCTTTGGGTCTCTGCCTGCCTGTGTATCCACTTGTAGTTACCTCATATACCCAGTAATAAGGTCCCCTGAAAGTTTTGATGTTGCATTTTCATTACAACTCAGCTAAAAATATTTTTAGTGTTCTTGTGATTTATTCTTTGACCCAGAGATTATTTGCTTTGTTACCGAATTTCCAAATACTTGGATATTTTTCAGCTACCTTTCTGTTTATGGTCCTAACTTAATTCCATAGCGGACAGAAAGATTGTATGATTTCAATGACTGGAAATTTGTTGGGATTTGATTATACATCAGTGGTCATTACAGCACTGTTTGAAATGGTCAAAGGTGGAAGCAGCCACGGGTTTATTCCTAAATGAATGGGTAACCTAAATATGACATGTACATGTAATGGAGAATTTTTCCATCAATGAAAAGAATGAAGTCCTGACTGAAAACTGAGTGGTGATGCTTAGTCAAAGAAGCTAATCACAAAGTCACTTAAGATTCCATATATGTAAAATATCCATGGGAACCAAAATATGACTTTGAGTTCATCCCACCTGAATTTCAGAACCATCTCAGGAACAGTTTTGAGGCCTTGAACACTAATGACCGAAGACCTGATGAGTTGTGGGAGGATGTCAAATATATCATCCAGGAAGAGTGCAAATGGTTATTACAAAGACAGAAGAGGGGGGAAAAGACCCACATGGATGTCAGAAGAAACTCTGAAGATTGCACTGGAGTGCAGAGAAGCCAAAGTACAAGGAAGAATTCAAGATACTGAAGAGCTGAACAGAAGATTCCAAAAGGCAGCTTGGAATGACAAATCAAAATAATACTATGAAATGTGTAAGGAGCTGGAGTTGGAAAATCAAAAGGGCCAAACTCATTCAGCATTTCTTAAGCTCAAGGAACTGAAGAACAAATTCAAATCTCAAGTTGCTTTATAAATAATCCAGGAAATATTAAAAGAAGATGGAAGCAATGTACTGAGTCACTGTATAGAAAGGAATTGGCAGACAAAGAAGAATTTAATGAAATAACATATGAGCAAGAGCCTATGGTGATGAAGGAAGAAGTTCAAGCTGCTTTGAAGAAAATAGCAAAACACAAGGCCCCAGGAATAGATGGTATACCAATTGACATATTTCAGCTAACGGATGCTGCATTGGATGTGCCAACCAAGCTGTGCCAAGAAATCTGTAAAACAACCCCTTGGCCAGTGACTGGAAGAGGTCTATATTTGTTCCCATTACAAAGAAGGGTGACCCAACAGAGTGTGGAAACTA
>NW_006399901.1:7334273-7335607 GCF_000299155.1 Elephantulus edwardii | reverse complement strand
CTTGTTATGCATCAGAGAGTTGGACAATGACTAGGGAGGACAGAAGGAGAATTGATGCCTTTGAGCTGTGGTGCTGGAGAAGAGTATTGACTGTACCATGGACTGCCAAGAAAACAAACAGACTCATCCTGGAGAGGGTTAAACTGGCTGCTCCTTGGAGGCTAGGATTCTGGGGGGTTTTGTCTGACATACTTTGGACATGCTGTAAGGAGGGACAGGTACTTGGAGAGGGACATCATGCTTGGGAGGGTGGAGGGACGGCACAGGAGGGAAAGACCCTGTATGAGGTGGATTGATTCAATGACTGGGTTAATCAGAATGGGTGTGTCAGAGGCAGTGCAATTGGCACAGGATAGAGCAGGGTTTAGGGCTGTTGTACATAGGGTCACTATGAGTCGCAAGCGACTCGACGACACATAACAACAACAACAACAATATTATGAGTTGCAGCCCTCAGCATGAACCAATTATACTACCATTGGACCAATAAGCAACATCATGATTCATGGAGAAATGACTGAAGTTGTAAAAAATTTCATTTTACACCATAAAGAAGCACCCATAGAAGCAATAATAAAGAAATCAAATTATGAATTGCTTTGGGCAAATATGCTAATACTGCAAAAGAACTCTTTGAAGTATTAAAAAGTATAGATGCCAGTTGATACTTTTTTTTCAGTTGATACATTTGATCCAAGCGATATTTTCAGTTGCTTTATATGTAGGAGAAAGCTGAGTGATGAATAAAGGAGACTAAAGGAGAATGAAAATGTGTTTATGTGTTTGTTTAAGGAGAATTAAAATTCACATTCGCATTTGAATTATGTTCTTGGCTAATAGTATTGACCACACTGTGGACTGTCAGAACAATAAACAAATCTTTCCTGGAAGCAGAGTCAGAAACACGTCAGAAGCAAAGATACAACTTTGTCTCACATATTTTAGATGTGCTATCAGGTTGGGCCAGACACTGGAGAAGGTCATTAAGCTTGGTAAGGTAGAAAGTCAGCAAAAAAAGAAAAGGATCCTCAGTGAAATGGATTGACATAGTGCTGCAAACAAAAAGTGGCTCAAGCAAACCATCAATTGTGAGGATGGTGCTGGACTGAGTGGTCCAACTGTTCTGCTGTGCTATGAGTTGGAATTAACTTCATGGCACGAAACAATAACGTACAGATAAAAAAAGTAGATTAGTCAGGAGCAGCGATTTAAAAAAACAACTACGGCATTGAAGTCTATGGGGGAGAGAATAGTCTAAAAGTATTATATTTTAGGGCATTACTTTTATCTTAGGAGTACGCAATGAGGGTTGCAGAGTGGATTATATTTGGGGG
>NW_006399901.1:7308856-7334089 GCF_000299155.1 Elephantulus edwardii | reverse complement strand
AACAATGAATGAATGGAATTCCAAAATCTCTGTAGATGTTCATTGAAATTAAAAATAAACAAACTAAATTAAAAAAATAAAAAAACACAACAACCCACCACATAACTTGTGAGAGACTGAAGAGCATTGTGCTGAGTGAATTAACTCAGTCTCATAAAGAGAAATACTGCCTAGGATCATTATTGTAAAAATAGAAGGATGACTACTAAAACATGTATGGGGACCCAAAGGGCAATGGGGTGCGATTGGAGGGGTAAGGATGGGTTGCACAGGGTTGCACAATTTGTTGGGTGGAGGGAAGGTGTGAAGGAAATGGGAAAGATCTGGGTGAAAAGACAGAATAATGATGAGCAAGGCCCAATGGAATTGAATTTTATGAAATATAATGCATGGAAAGATTGTATAAAACACAATATGAATGGAAAATAGTGTGAAACATATCTATATGTAATTTGTAAGCAAATCAATATAAAATAAAAGACTTTTTAAAAAGCAGATTAGTGTCTAGAGACTGATGGCAGAGGAATGGAGTTATCATTTAGTGAGTAGAGTTTCTGTTTGGGGTGATTTTTAAAAATGGAAATACCAGAATACTTTGGAGAAATGGCAGGTCTGTTCTGGACCACTGCAATAAAGTGAACGTCACAATCAAGTGAGTCACATGCATTTTTCTGTTTTCCTCAGTATATAAAAATGTTTATACCCACCACAAGATAAAGGTGAACAATCCAATTGAAAAATGGGCTCAGGATATAAACAGATGCTTCACCAAAGAAGACATTCAGATGGCCAGCAAACACATGAAGGGATGTTCAAAATCTCTAGCTCTAAGAGAGATGCAAATCAAAACAACTATGAGATATCATCTCACCCCAGTAAGAATAGCAAAATCTAACAGAACAGCAAGCAACAAATGCTGGTGAGGTTGTGGAGAAACTGGAACCCTTATTCACTGTTGATGGAAGTGTAAAATGGTACAACCACTATGGAAGGCTGTATGGCACTTTCTCAAAAACTTGCTAATAGAAATACCATTTGACCCAGCAATTCCACTACTGGGAATATACTCCAAAAAAACCATAACTGCCACCTAAGCAGATACATGGACACCCATGTTTACTGCACCTTTGTTCACAATAGCAAAGAGTTGGAAACAACCCAAGTGCCCATCAATAAACGAGTGAATAGAAAAGCTGTAGTATATTCACACAATGGATTACTACGTTGCATTGAAAAACAAGGAACTCATGCAATATTATTCAAAATGGGTGACCCTGAAGGACATTATGCTGAGTGAGATGTCTCAGTCACAAAAGGACAAATATTGCATAGTGCAACTGTTATAAAACGGGACTGACATCAAGGTTGGGGGGAGACTGAGAAATATGGGATAAATAATGTATACTGCATTGAAACAGATGAGGGAGAAAATTGTTTAAAAGGGATATGCGATTAGGTTTTATTGTCATGACAGGAGTCCAGAACGAAGGCTGCATAGTGGAGTGGACTTGGGGGGAGGAATTGTAAAACAATGAAAGAATTTTTCTTTTACTTTTCAAAGAGAAGAGTGAATGGGGTGGGGAGGAGTAGGCAGGGAGAAAAGTGCAACCATGAATGGAAATCCAAAGTCTGTAAATTTTCATTAAAATTATTAATAATAAAACTTTTAAAAATGTTTACACCATATTATAGCTTATTAAGTAGTCAGTGTTGCTGTTGTCATTATTAGGTGCTGTTGAGTTGGCTATAATTCACAGTGACCTTATGAACAATAGATTGAAACCTTGCCCTATCCTGCACCATCTTCATTATCTCTGCCATGCTCATAACCATTGTGCAATCACTGTGTTAATCCATCTTGTTGAAGATTTCCCTGTCTTTTTCTGATTCTCTTCTTTCCCCAACATAATGTCTTTTTCTAAGACCTAACATCTCCTCATGTTGTATTTTGGAGGGAACATTCTTCTACTTTGTACAGCACTCTTCTGTCAATTTGCTGTACTGAGGTAATCTAGGCTTGCTGTGATGCTAAACCTTATGACATTGGGGTGTCAAATGCCATAACAATTGCCCATGGTGAACAGTGTTTGGTGGAGCTCACAGTATATGACAGTTTTGGAAGCAGGAGAGGCATCCACTTCCTAAACCACATGCCTCTGGAAACTCTATGAACTTGGAGAAATGACGATAATTACAGAATCGCTTCAGGTCTTTTGTTCATAGAGGCGCTATGAGTCATGCTTGACTCAAAGGCAATCAACAACAACATCTCCTGACAGTATGTGAGATGATATTTCACCATCTTCACTTTGAAGGAGCACCCTGGTTGCATTTTCTCCAGATTTGCTTACTCTTTTGACAGTCTGTGATATATTCAGTACTCTTTACCTACATCACAATTAAAAGGCATCAATTTGTCTTCGGCATTCCTTATTTATTATCCAACTTTCATGTCTATATGAAGCAATGGGAAATGTCCTGGGGTGTGCCAGGCACACCTTAGTCTTTAAACTGATATCCTTGCACTCTGGCACATTAAAGATGTCCTTGACACCAGATTTTCCCAATGAAAATCTGATTTATTGAAATTTTGATTTATTAAATGTTACTACCTATCTTGCATGCACCTTCTTTCTGATTGCTTGTCTGTTACTCTTCTCTCCTGCAAAATTTTCTATCCTAAAGTATGCAATGTTGTTCTTGTGTACTGTCAAGTGGATTTCAGAGGCGATAAAGCCCATCTTACTCCCTGAGAGCCCCTGGTGGATTCGAACAGTGTGACTTTGAAATTGCAGTGCAGCTTCTTATCGCTACGCCAGCAGAGCTCCCTGAAGTTTGTAATGTTGTGCACTGTAGAGTCAGAACCATACCTGATCCTCTGGTGGGTTTTTCAAAAGCAGTTAATAGCATGGGAGGAGTTTGCTATCCTTCTCCGGATGAGCATCTAGCTTGTGGCTTCGGGATTGCAGCGTACCTTTTTGCCACTAGGCCACCAGAGCTGAAGTATCTAATAGCTCTATGAAAAATTGGGAGAATGACCAAAATGTGGCATATAGACAGGATGTCTCCACATACTATTGCAAAAATGTTGCCAATGGATTTTGCTACGTGCAGAATTGCCACAAACCTTGTTTGTAAAAACAAATGTAAATCTGTGAAGTTCACCACTAAACCCAGTAAAGCCAAGATTTGTGTATATGAAGACAAGGAGTGCTTGCAAAACATGATCAAAGAGATTAATGGTCAGTTTGCTCCCATGAGATTTACTGCCTCTGAAAACACCCTAGCAGGTCAGCTATGAGTCACTCACTGGTAATTTTGCCCTTAAAGCCATTTCTTTAGATAAGGATTGTCAGGGAGGAGAAATGAAGAAGCTATGTTAAGTTCTCGTGAGTAAGAAATGGGACATGCTTGGCAATGATAAAAGAAATAAATGGGGAAAAAACCAATTAATGGCTAAGATGAAAAACTTATGTAGAATGTGACACATTGCAAACATTTTAAAAATTTCTTAACAAAATTTAGATGTGCTGGCCCTGCTTCCATAAGAAGTAATTAAAAGTGTATCTTTCTTCTACCAGGTTATACATATGTCTACATTCTGAACTGGTTCCTTTATTCTGGTTTTAACAGAAAAAGAGGCTCAATATTTGCAGGGCTCTGTGAGGGCCAACATTCTGCAAATGAGCAGGGTTGGGGACGTTTCTGGTGTCAGGTTCAGGGCTTAGCCAGGGCAGATTCGACATGCGGAGTCCAGAATCGGTTCAGGACTGCAGCCTGGAAGGTGTTGAGAAAAAACCCTGCCCTGTAGTTTTGGGGTCCAGAGGCCTGGGGGCCTGGGTCCAAGCATGCCGGCGCCGAGGGGCGGGGCGCAAACCTGTCACCGCCCCCGACCCTCCCTTCAGGGCTCCGCCGGGCCTTCTGTGCAGGGAGAGGTCTGCGGGAGGGGTCATGCACGGCTTTTGGGGGCGCGCCGCGCTGTGGTGGCTGCTGAGCGGCCCGCGGGTCCCAGGCCCGACCCCCGTGCGTCACAGCTCGGGTGAGTGGGCGCCACGCGCGGGAGAGGGGCGGCGGGGCGCGCGGCCTTTGTTCGCGCACGTGAGGGACCCCAGCAGGCGGGCGCAGGGGGCCTTCCTGCAGCCTGACCGGAAAAGCCTCATGCGCTCAGCCCCCCATCCGCCCCTCCTTGCGCCATCCTCTCCTCCACAGTGGGCGGTGACAGAGTCTGTGGGGGACAAGGGGAAACTCGGACCCCTTTCCTGCCTGTTCCTCAGAGTTCGGCCAGGGTGGGACCGACCCTGAGCTTCTCTGTAGCAGGGCGGCCCACCCAGTGTCAGCCCAGGGATCCACGTCGGTCCCATCCACGAGGGCCAACCTTGTTTTTGAAGAGTAGACACTGGGCCCCTTCTGATATGGGGTCCCTCAGTCCTCAAAGGCCAGGAGTTGGAGTGAGGCCAGCGTCCTCAGTTTATCCAACGCGCTTTATCTTGGGACGCTTCCTCAGACCTCCCCCATTATGGGTACTGCCCCCTTCCAGCTATATTGGGGTACAGGCAGAAACTACTGGGCCTGGCCAGGGTTAGGGAGACACGGAGACTGAGACAGCACAGCTGTGACACTCCCTTTCCAAAGGAGGACCCTCCTGGACCCAGGAGCGGACCCTGGTGGCAGTGAAGCCAGACGGGGTGCAGCGCAGGCTGGTGGGGGACATAATCCGGCGCTTCGAGAGGCGGGGCTTCAAACTTGTTGGGATGAAGTTGTTACAGGTAGTAGGGGGGCGGGAAATGCCCTCACTCCTTCACCCCCCCCATACACCTTCTTTACCTATGCACCACCTCACCCACGAGACCCCCTGACTCACACAGCCACTTTGCACAGACCCCGGAGAATATCCTTACAGAGCATTATCATGACCTGCGGAGGAAGCCTTTCTACCCAGCTCTCATCAGTTACATGAGCTCTGGCCCTGTGGTGGCCATGGTGAGTTGGTCCCTGGGGCTGTGGGTGGGGCGTGGCTGGACCTGTCCTCCTGTTCTGCATCCTCTCAGAAGCCTGGCATAGCCTCTACCTTTCTTTTCCCTCCTCTCTGACCCCTGTAACTCGGAACTGCAGGTCTGGGAAGGCCACAACGTGGTACGAAGCTCCAGGGCCATGATTGGGGACACAGATGCGGCGGAGGCTGCCCCTGGGACCATCCGGGGAGACTTCAGCCTCCATATCAGCAGGTATGGCCATGATGCTGGCCACTGAGATACACTTAGAGGGCAAGGGCTGCCCCGAGGTGTAAGCTGATGAACCTGGGTTGAGCAGAAAGGGTAAAGCAGAGGCTCTACAGGGCTGATGTGTCAGAAGTAGGTGTGGCCAGGCCTTTCTTTTGAGGCACCTATGGATGGGCGGTAGCCTCTAGCCTTTCCATCAGAAACCCAGTGGGCACCTAACATTTGCACTACCCAGGGAGGATTCTTATTCTTGTTGCTTTTAAGCCAGATGTGACCAGTTGAGGCCCTATTTGTATAAAAGACAGAATTGCCAGTTTCTGCCACATTCCTCATCATTGGTCCACTTGCATCCACTGTGGCTGCTATACCGTATCTCTCCATCTCACTGAGTCTTTCCTTTACATTTGGTCGTCTGCTTCCCACAAGTTGATTCTAACTCAAAGTGACCCTGTAGCACACAGTTGATTAGTCCCACCTCATGAATTTCCAAGGCTGTAAACCTTAATGGGGGCAGGTTGGGGCATCTTTTTCTTTTGGAGTCGTTTTGAAGCTTCAACCTCTGTCTTAAGATTAGCAGCCCGCCCTGTCACTGTCACGAGGGCCGCCTTCACTGAAAGCTTCCCCTTGAATGAAGTGGGAAAGCTTTCCTAAGGTTCTCCATGCAGTCTTTCAAAGCTCCTCCGGCCCAATTAATTTTTTGTTGTGATTTGAGTGAAAGTTTACCAATTTGGTTTTCCATTTAACCATGTATACACATTGTGTTTCCTGACACTGATGCAGTCCCCGCAGAGGAACAGCACTCTTCCCACTTCCTCCCTGTGCTTTGCAGTCTCTTTGTTCTTTCCGGCTTCTTTCTCTGCTTTCTGAGCTTTCTGGCTGTGTGAATGTAGCCCTTTGGATCTCCTGTGGTTGGTTGTTCTAAGGAGTGTATAATAACACCTGGCCGGCGTTACTGTTTGCTTTCTAAGCCTGTAATTTTAGCTGGATATTGCATCCACATGTTCTTTCAGAACTCTTTACATCCACATGAGGGACACTATCAGCACACTGTTCTTTGCTCTGCCTCTGATGTCCAAATTTGTCTTTTCAGCCACTCTAAGAAACTGGCATAAGTTAGTTTTGGAAAGGGAGGGGAAACCAGTCTCTGAGAAGGTGGACATATAGTCATACATACAATGAGTCCACAAGATTGTGGGAAGGAAGCTGGGCCCAGTCTTGCAACTCTAAGTGCTGGTTACTCCCTTCCCTGCTCCTTGTTGCTCAGTGTGCTCCCCAGGACTGCCAAGGAAACTATGGAAAGCACCCAACATTGTTGTGAAAGCATTGGTTCTTATGAAAAGTGCTTGCCTTCTACTGACTGAGAAAGACCAGGAGAAGCTTAGCAGTTCCACACAAACAAGGCCTTATTAAGCATGGTGCTGTTGTGTACCATTGAGTCAGAACTGACCCCATAGATGACCCTCCAGTGGGTTTTCAGAGGCAGTTAATCACATGGGAGAAGACTGTCCATCCTTCTCCTGTGAAGCAGCTGGTGGACTTGAACCGAGTGCCTTCGGGATTGCAGTGCAGCTTCTTGCCACTAGGCCACCAAAGCTCCTTATTAAGCATAGTTGCCTTGAAAACAGGGTCAGAGAAGGGTTGCACCAATGCCAGCCTCTGTCTCCCCAAATGATAGGTTTCAGGGACTTAAAAAGGGTTTCAGGTAGGAAAGGACATCTTGTTTCTTTAGACTCTATGAAGAGAATTTTAGGAGAAGAGGTGGGATTATGTAGATTATGTGCCAGCAATGCTTCTGGGATTGGTTGGCACAATGTATTCTGCAATGTTGTATATACATAGCTCCTTACAGTGCCAGTCTTAGCTTTGTAGAGAGAACTGAATTGTTTCTCACCACTTAGGGAAGGTCACCATGTGAGGCACTTACACCCTTCGGGATACTGGCTCAAGCTCGTGGTTCTGAGAAAAAATCATATGAGAACTAGTTAAACATAAACCTGTGGGCAAGGCTGTTCTGCGTCCCAGAGATTTATTTTAATCTTTAAACACAGAATAGCCTCACATCGCTTGATAAGGAAGCAGAAAGCATGGTTAGAAAAATGAAAGTTGTGGAGTATTGCCTGCTCTTTAGCCTTCTCAAAACCTTACTTGTGTCATCTCCCCCCCCCTCCAGGAACGTCATCCATGCCAGCGACTCAGTGGAGGGGGCTCAGAGAGAGATTGCACTGTGGTTTCGGAGCAGTGAACTGGTGGACTGGCAGGATCGGGGCCCCCACAGCAGCAATTACCCAGCATGATGCCCAGCTGTGCTTCTCCACTCCGGCCAACAGGACCAATTACCTCTGTCAGCCAATCTCAGCCCACGCACCACCCCGACACTCTCCTACTTCTCCCCTGGCCTGCCAGGGGTGTTCGAGCCATCACTTTATGTGCCTTTCCATGTCCCAGACCAGCACCAGATAGGACCAATTCCTTTCTGTACCAAAGTGCCGACAGCCTTTGGGGTGTTTCCCAAAGTGGGAAGTATGAATCTAAGGAAGACATTAAAATCCACTGCTCTCTGTATGTGTGGTTGGGAATTGAGAAACTTGAAGACAAAAAACAAAGCCAACTGTCTCACATTCCCAGTAAGGCGCATGCATGTATCTATCTATCTATCATGCCTGAGCCAGACGGGTTGAGTCCAACAGCTTGAGATGGGGGTGGGGGGGAGGAAAGTGGTGGCCCTAATCTGGCACGTAACAAAAACTATCTGGCAAAATGGAAGTAGAAGGTACAGTGGCAGAGTGGCAAGTGAAGCTGGTGCAGTCGTGGCACCCCATCTCTCTCTCCTGAAGCTCCCTGATCACCCATCAGATAGTAGACACTGTATATAGTACTACTCCTGGTGAGTTGTTACTGTTGGCTTGGAACGGACCCATAGCTTACTCTGCAGCAGTTTTCATAGGGAGTTAATCATACTGGAGATTGCCCATCCTCCCGCAGAACGGCTGGTGGATTCCAACCTCATGCCTCTGAAATTGCTGCGCAGCTTTTTACCATCAGAGCTCCCTACTCTTGCTGAGTAATGTTACTTAATCAGTTTTGGTCCTGGGTTCCAAATACCAGCTACTGCAGAGCTTTATTAATTAAGCACAAGTTCCTCACCGGGTAAGGCAGGTGCCTTCTGGGTCTGACACAAGCGGGAAAAGCTGTTTTTCCAAATTTCCTCAGCTTCTAGGCCTGCCACGCTGCGCCACGTTTAGGCAACAGGGACAATTTTTCTGTCCCTTTCAACTCAGGGTATTTCAATGTCACTGTCCCGCGCCACAACTCTGTTTAACGCAAGAACCAAGGAGGGGAAGGCGACAACCTAAACGGGAAGCTTTGTGCTACCTACGCCTGGTTTGAAAACGGCTCCAAGGTCACATGCAGCGTTCGCCCCTCCCAACCTGCGCCGCACATGCGTAGAGGGAATCGGCACTACGCCTGCGCCCCCAGTTCCCCTTTGGTTCCAGAAGGCAGTGCGACCGTGAGGAGCGGAGGTGCCGGGGTTTGGGCTGGGTTAGGGACATGCGCTTGCGCAATAAGCAGGGAAGTGCAGGGAGGAGGGGTGTGGACCGAGGTGCGTGGTGGAAAGGGAGGGGCGTTAGCAGCAGGCGGGGTGAGGCGGTACAGAATTGATGGCCTAGTAAGGTAGGCGCGGGGAGGGTATGCAAGGAGGGCGCGGCTGATGCGGAGTGGGGCGTCCGGGGCCTGGAGTTCGCAGAGGGGCGGAGTAAGGGGGGGCGGAAGAGGCAAGCGGACGAGGACGGACCCGGAGGCGCGCAGAGAAGCGGAGCGTGTCGGAAAGGGCGTGGCGTGCGCAGAGGGCGGGCTGCGGCCTGCGGGGAAGGACAGAGCGGGCAGGGCAGCAGGGCGGGGCGAGTGGAGAAGAGGAGCGGGGTAATGGGGGGCGTGGGGGAGCGTGGGGGCGTGGATGGGGGCAGGGAGTGTGGGTTACGGAATGAACTAGGAGTGTAGAGGAGCGTAAGCAGGTAAACCTGAGAGTTGGCGAAGGAGCTCAGAACCTCAAGATTAAGGTTTTTGCACCAACCACTTAATCAGAGTGGTCTCTGCTGTCTGCATCGCCTGCACAGAAGTCATGGCTCAGCTGCCGCCCGACGTTGATGAGGATGACTGTCTTCCTGAGTACCGCCACCTCTTCAGCCCAGACCTGCTGAGGTGAGCGCTGCAAGGGTGGGGATGGGGTCGGGGCGCCTTGGGTGCAGGTCCAGAAGAGGTGGTGTGATGTGGGGTTCATTCGACGTAAGGGTCCTGGACCAGGCTCTCGCCTGTCCAGGCAGCCTGGTGACCTTTGCATTGTCATTGGCCTGTCCTAGGCAGTACTTGTCCCTAGCGGTTCAGCTAATTTTGAGCTTCCAAGTTTGGGTTCCCCTGGGGGGAAGTGCAAGGTAGATGGAAGGAGAGGGCACCGACCCAGAATGCCAGGCTCCAGAAGCAGCGTTTACTTAATGGAAGAATCCAGTGCTGAGGACCAAAGTCCTCCAGGGTCACCTGCCTGCTCTTTTCCCCGGAGATAATGGGAACTTTGTGTTCGAGTCCCTGTTTTGCTCCTTTCAGGGACAAGGTGGCATTTATCACCGGTGGGGGTTCAGGCATCGGCTTTCGTATTGCTGAGATCTTCATGCGGTGAGTACTGCCCTGTCCCTTTCCTGGCCCCAACTCGCCTCCTCCTGTGGCTCTTGCCCTGTAGTAGGCTCCCTGGCCAGGTGTGTGCCCCAGTATTACCTCTTTCCTGGAGACAGGATGGTAGGACCTCTGGGAAGGTCTGGACGGTGTCAAATCCTGAGTGGGCTCGTGTGTGTGTGTGTGTGTGTGTGTGTGTGTGTGAGAGAGAGAGAGAGAGAGAGAGACAGAGAGAGGGAGAGAGAGAAAGAGAAAGTATCAGCCCTGGCTCTCTGACTCAGACTTGGCACACCCATTTGTTCAAAGAGGGGAATGAGAGTACATGTCTTAGCAGAGTCTCCCAGTTGAGTTGATGTCCCTTGGCTAACCATAGAGAGACCTTGGCAGGCTTTCAACCAGATAACAGTTCTTTCACAATTAGATGTGGACAGCTTTATGTTCAGTGCAGCCTGGTGACACTGGGCTTCCTAGGGCAGTGTTCAGGGCAGAGTTCATGGACATAAATTCTGTGGCCTCAGGCCCAGGTGGAACCTGGCCACCTCTATTCTGGAATCAGGAGACATCAGGGCTTGGCTTGGGGAAAGCATGCCTGCTAATATCCTAGGGTCTCTTCTCAGTGTTCCCCAAATCCTTGATTTTCAAACCGGAGAGATGAGTTATGTGAGGAGCCCCACTAAACTCACTCCCCTCGGCTGAGTATGACTCGTGCCCTTGGGCTGCCTCTAAGATGAGAGAGGTTATCTGGATGTCATAGTTTAAGCAACAGTTTAGGGGAACTTGCTTAGCTGGTGGTAGGTTGAGTCTTTTAGAAGAACAGGGATAGCTTTTGGGGTTCAGGTCAAGTAAAGTGGACCAGTAGACTCAGACTGCTTCAGGGATGTTTGAGGTGCACGTAAGTTCCCAGTGGGATGGAAAACCCAGTGACAGTGTTCACCACAGGTATCTGCCCTGTGCTCTGTGTCCTTTGGGGGGGGGTGGAGGGTACAGCAAAAACTCTTAAAGGAGGGGGCTCCCTTATGGCTCTGGGCAGGCCCTCCTGGGTATGGTCAGCATCCTTGGCTGTGCTCACACCTGTCCTCTGGTCTCACAGGCATGGCTGCCACACTGTCATCGCCAGCAGGAGCCTACCAAGAGTGTTCACGGTGAGGTTCTCCATGGCCCCCATCTGTTGTGGGGGAGCAGTCAAGACCAGGGGGTTCTGAGGCTCAAGATTAGCTTCACTGGATGTTGCATCCCAGTACCCTTGGTCTCTGGATGCTGTGTGTGGTGGAGTAGTCCCAGACATTATCAGGGAACAGCAGGGTTTAGTGACTAGGATGTCTTACTCACCTGCCAAAGAAGGTCTCTTGTGTAGGAGCAGAGGCACCCATGTACACGGCCCTGTCTCCAAGCGGTCTGTGCTGTAACCAGTGACAAAGACGTGGAGGAGACATGGGGATGGAGCAAGGAGCAAACAGCATGGGAAACATACAAACGTTGACTGGGATCTCAAACTGAGGTGGCTTCTCCGCAGAGTAGACTTAACAGCAAAAGCTGGTTTCCTAACAGAGAATCCCAGTATCTGGTGCAGAGTTTGAAGTGACGCTGACCAGAGGCTGCCTGCTGACCATACCTGCTTTCCTGTCTGGTTTCTAGGCTGCCAAGAAACTGACTGCAGCTACAGGCCAGCGGTGCCTCCCTCTGTCGCTAGATGTTCGAGATCCCCCAACCATCATAGCTGCAGTGGATGAGGCCTTGAAGGAGTTTGGAAAAATTGACATCCTGGTTAACGGTGAGTTCATGGGTGAGCTCAGGGCTTTTGAGCAACTGACAATCCCAGACCTCCTTTCACACATGCTGGTGCAGGATCCGCACAGTGGGACTAGGAATTCCAGTGTCCAAGGACCAGGTCCTGCTTGGTGGTGAGTGTTGCCAGAGTGACCATTCTCAGGAGCCCAGTGACCATTCACCACTTGGGCCTGAAGAAATAATAGTAGTAACCTTTGAAGAAATAACAATAGTAACCAAGAAAAAGTAAAAAAATGGGTTTATGTTACAGAGACTGTAATTGATATAATAAAAGAAAAGTGTATGAATGATTGAATGGAAAACCAACTTGCCCTATAGAGTTTTACTCAAAGCACAATTTTTAAAAAAACAATGCAACAAAACAACAGACCGTGGACATCTATTGGATTTCAGCTCCAGCAGCCCTCCTTCAGGCTTCCGAGGCTGTAGATCTTAATAGCAAGAGACTGCTAATCTTTCAGTGGAGGAGCAGCTGATGGATTTAAACCACCAACTTTTTGGTTAGTAGCGTGACACATATGATACCGCACTGCTAGAACTCCTTAAAAAAAACAACAAACCAACACTCACCTACTAACCAAAAGGTTAGCCCGAAACAGCAGCTTAATACTTCTTAGTGCCCCGTTCTCCAGAGGCAGCATGGGTAGGAAATAATGAAAACTGGAAACACAGGGAGGACCTAGGAAGAGTGCTGTTAGGATGTGGGAATGTGATGGGTGTAAGGAAATAGTGTGTCTGAATTGTTGGATGGAAAACCCCCAGTCAATGGAGAAAGAAAGAGGAGGTGATCTGTGTCCCCCTTAAAGATTTATAGTTGTGGAGACCCAAGGGAAATTCTGCTCTTCCCTGTAGGGTCACCATGGTCAGAATCAAGTAATGCATTTTTTTTAAGATATATATGTTGTTTTCAGGATAGTTTTAGATTAACAGGATAAATGGCTAAAAGTACAGAAGGCCTGAATGCCCTCCCTCCCCAACCCAGTTCTCTTGTTATTAACATCTTGCATTTTATGTTAAATTTCTTAAAATGAATGATCCAGTGTGTGTGTGTTAATGTTACTGGGCATTTAATGAAATATTTTGTGTCCAGATCAACAATGTTACTCACATTCCCTTTGTAATGCAGTCACCACCACTAACAGGTCCTAATGCTTTTAATTACCCCAAAATGGAAATGTAGTATCCTGTAAAACAGTAACACCCCATTCCACAAAAGGCAGGAGAGAGAATAGGTAAGAAAAAAGAATGGAAGTGGGAAGAATACTATTATAATGTAAAGATTATAGTCAGTGTCACAAAATATAATGTGTATGAATTGTTGCAAAGAAAAGCTATTTCCGAAAAGAGAAAGAAAGAAAAGAGAAGCTATTTCTTTTGTAAACTTTTGCTCAAATCACAATAAAAAGTTGGGAAAAAAAATAATGACTCCCCATCCCCTCCTCTCTAACCACTAGACAACCGCAGCTCACTGTGGTCTCTGTAAACTATCTTGTTTTAGTTTAGGTAAGTACAGGTCATACAAAGGAGCCCTGGTAGCACTCAGTGCTTGCTACTCAGTAGGTCAGAGGTTTGAACCTACTAGCCACTCCAGGAGAACGATGAGGCCAACTGCTTCTGTAAGGATTACAGCCTCAGTTCTGCCCCATCCAACTGTGAGTCAGAATTGAGTTTGATTTTTTAAAAATTTTAGAATCATATAATCTTAACCCTTTGGCATCAGACTATTTCATTTACTGTGGTGTTTTCAAAGGTCATCCCTGTTTATTATGTATCAAGAAGGACTTTGATGAACCGATACTGATAATGTCATTATTAACTCGGGACATAGTTTATAAGACATCTTCTCTTACTTCTATCATTTAGAAGTTTGTCAAACAGAGAGGTCTGTGCACAGGCACATTGCACACACACTTCACCCCCTCACCTCTGCTGATCTACATGCCCCCAGGACTTCTGCCCTCAGGCTGTCCCCCTCTCCCCAGCGTGGTTCATCATCCCCTCCCACCACAGGTGCTGCTGGAAACTTCCTGTGCCCCGCCAGTGCCCTGTCCTTCAATGCCTTCAAGACTGTGTTGGACATTGACACCGCTGGCACCTTCAATGTGTCTCGTGTGGTTTATGAGAAGTTTTTCCAGGTCAGTACCCTTTGGACCATGCTCCCTCCTCAGCCCCATACTCACTGCCTCAGGTTCCCCCCCACTCCCCACACTGCAGTCCCCTCTTTTGGGCCAACCACTCACGACCCCAGGCTCCTTTCATTCTCTTATCCAACTTTCACCACCCCTCTCTTACATCCTAGGATCATGGAGGAGTGATCTTGAACATCACAGCGACCCTGGGCAATCGGGGACAGATATTCCAGGTGCATGCGGGCTCGGCCAAGGCCGCTGTGGGTATGTGCCTAGGGCTGAAGTTTAGAGTGGACCTGGCCTCCCAACCCAGTGGCCGGGAGGCCCTTCTGGTTCTCCAGACACTCTTCACTCTGGCTGTCCCCCTGCCCAGATGCCATGACTCGGCACCTAGCTGTGGAATGGGGACATCAGAATATCCGAGTTAACAGCCTGGCGCCCGGCCCCATCAGTGGTACTGAAGGCTTCAGGCGGCTGGGTAAGCTCTGTGGGGTGCCCAGGCCCTATGGGAGCACCCTCCCAGGGCTAGGGGGTAGAGTGTTGGCCTGAGAGACAGTCCGTCCACAGCTGGACTTGAGGCAGCTGCTCCAAGGAGGTGAGGAGTGAAGTGCCCCATGGGATCTCCCAGACCTTGTTAGCAAAGTGGTCAGGAAATCCCCATCCTTATTGACCTGTCTGGTTCCTGCTCTGCCTACTTTAGCACTGACCCTTCCTCTTGAGGAGAAAAGCTGGCTGGGGCAGGACCTTAGGCTCTAGAGTCCCCTCCTGTGACCAACATGCTACCCTTCAGGTGGCTTCCTGAACAGCCAGAAACTGCGCTCTTTGGGAATACCCCTGCAGAGATGTGGAAACAAGACGGAGATTGCCCACAGTGCACTCTACCTGGTCAGTCCCATTGCATCCTACGTGACTGGAGTCGTGCTAGTGGCTGATGGTGGTGCATGGCTGTCCTCCCTCAACAGTACTGAAATGCTGCCGGGGCTCCCGTCCTTCCCCACGAAGCTCTAGGTAATGGCCAGGCCCTCCTATCTGAGGTCTCCATCTCCCCATGCCTCCACTGTGGTTCATTGGGCCCTCTGCATGCAGGCACTGGGCATTCCTACCAGCACTGGGTGGGGTTCTGGTTGAGTTCTAGGGTGCTCATGGGTGTCATTCCTCCCAAGGTGAAGGCATTGTGTGGGCTGCAGCCAGAAGGGTCTCTCAAGCAAGTGGGCAGGGTGAGAAGGAGCCCTCCAAACTTCAGGGGCCTGCTCTGTTCACTCACCTGATTGTGTGCTTACTAACAAAGTCCAGTGACCCTTTAAGAGCTGTTCCCACCCCCTCACCCCTCTGGGACTCTGAATTTCCCTCTCCTGTCCTAAGTGTATGCTCAGGCAAAGCCTGCACAGGCCATGAGGAGGCCAGGTCCAGACTAAGGTCCCCCAGCTGTCCTGTAACCTCGGCCTCCTGCATTTTCATCAGGTGTTTGGGAGGGAAGCCACTGAGGGGGGCCTGTCCTACCTGCTGTCACCTCCCTTCGCCCCACCTCTAAGCTCTGTCCCCACTGCCTTACTCACCTCTACTGCTTTGTCTCCTCTGCTTGCCACACAGCTGAGCCCCCTACTACTCTGCCTTCATTTCACTCAGTCTCTCCCTTTGCCTCATGCACCTCCATGCACCACCATCCCCAGTGGGTATCACCCCACCACTTCATCTCTCACACACCTCATGACTTTCTGACACACTGTCCTGCTTTCCGCACTACCCTGCCCACTTCTGCTGATTTTCCCCACGCTCTGCTCACATACTGCTGTGCCCTCCATTGGTCAGCCCATCCTCCCCTCCCCACTTCCTTGCACACTTCCACTGCTCCACATGCTCCTGTGTCCCGTCCCCCCCACCCCCCAGCGCTCAGCCCCCACTCTAGCTGAGGCGTCCATACCTGGGACATTCAGTGCCTGTTGGCCACAGCCAAATCTGCTCCCTTCTGGTTTTGACTTTTTTTTTATTATTGTAAACAGTCTCTTTTTTTATTCATTTAACAAATAAAACACTGGGCATGTCTACAAACACAGGGCAGCAAAGTGCCTGCCCTTAGGGAGTTGACATTCTAATGGATAGCAATTTTTGGTACGCCCATGGTTTTGACTTCTTGCCCCTTTCATGTTTACAGTCTCCAAACCTGCGTTTGAAAAACACCACAACTATTTTGAAAGCAGAGAAAATGCTTGATTCTCTGAAAAGTATAATTTTGTAGTGGAGCCCTGATCAGGATCTTCTTTGAAACTTTATCTGGGCGTTGTTACTGTGTACCGTAGATTCGGAACCGACCCATAGCTGACCCTCTGGTGGTTTTTCACAGATAGTTGATTGCACAGGAGTAGTTTACCCATCCTTCTCCAATGGAGCAGTTGGTGGCCTCGAACTGGTGCCTTCAGGATTGCAGGTTTGCAGCTCAGCTTATTGCCACGAGGCCACCAGATCCTGCCTAGGGAACTCAGGCTGAATTTCCCCTTCAATGTGGTGAGAATGTTTCATTTCCATCCCTTCGAACTACAGGAACACCAGTGTTTACAGCAGCACTGCCCGTGGACAGAGAGAGGAGCGTTTAAATACAACTTGGCACACGCATACAATGGAATATCAGTCTGCTGTTGAGGGACGTGAATTGGAAACACTGCATGAACGACCAGCTGCAAGAGGACACTAATCGCCTTAATAAGAAATCAGCAAATGCTTAGAAACTAAAGTTTCTGAATGGCTCTCCGGGCGACAGGGTAGGGAGCCAGTCAGCTTGTGGGGCTCTGAGCCTCTGCGAATAGTAGTGAAACAGTTTGGAAACAGGTATCTGTGATGTTGCCCAGTGTGGTGAACATAGTCGCTGTCACCAAGTTACACACATCAGAAATTATGCTATGTGTAAATGCTTTGTAATGTATATTTTTACTTCAATTAAAAAAAGAAAAGAGGGGGCTTTGAACCATGTCATTTCCAGCTCAGAAATGCAGGGATGAACTTCCTCATAGGTTTTCCAAGGCCGTGAATTTTTTTTTCTTTAAAAACCATATTTTCATATTTAATAAAGTTCCTCTACAGGTCCGTTTACTGTCACCATAGTCATAAATACACACACACACACCTATGGGAAGGGGCTGGTTTCTAGCTTTCCCAGCAGCAGACCCAGCCAGCCAAGTCTTCGCTTGGTATGTATCACAGATATCAAGTGTCATGCAACCATGAGAGTATTAGTCCAGGGGAAGCCGTGACCTTGCTCTTCACGGTTCAGTCACCATCATACTGGCTTTAATCATTCACATTTCACGTGATTTTAGATACACAAGCTATTCAAATAGGCATAGGCAATGAAACAGGCCTCAGAGCGAACACAATAACAAAGTATTAACACAGGTATGAAAGGTAAAATACATGTATAAAACACACAGTACGTGAGGTGTGCACAGCATTCTCTCCATGCACCTTGGTGTGCCTCGTCGGAGCCCTTGTGTATGACCACCTGATTTTGTCTTATTTCTCAAAATACAGTAGGTTTTCTTTGCCAATTTAACCACCTGATTAAAGCTCTGCTCAAGATGTGTATGAACATTTCATCTGTACTTGTTTTTTTAATCTGTGTTGCATTTTACCCCTAAAGTGCTCTTGTGTGTGGTGAGTTTCGCATCTCTGGAAGCATTCAAGCAGAGGTCACTTCCTACCTATGAAAAAGCTAGAGGGAGTGGGAAGAGGTTCTGCTTGGAAGGTGGCAGAGAAAAGAGGTTGGATGAGATGCTTGTAAAGTCCCTTCCAGTGTTGAAGCTCTCAGGCTTATTGTGTTCACTCCAAAAGCAGATCCATACAGGTGTGTCCATATCACACAACTGTAATAGTCCCCGCTTATTGTGCAGACCTCCAGGTGCACATGCAGTACCAGAGGCAGACCACATCTGTGAAGGGTTCAGGCTTCATTCTGGAAGTTGGGTCTGAGGTTCTTCCAGGACTCTCCAACATTCATTTTCTCAGCTGCACAAAGGCATTTTACATTTGCTCTTGGAAGATAATCTGAGAGTCTCTTTTAGGCAAAGTACCCACCCTGATGTAGTCTTGGGGGTTGCTGCAGATTGTTACCGGAGCCTGAGAAGCAGCTGGTGGGTTTGAATTGTGGGCCTTTTGGCTGGTGGCTGAGTGCTTAGCCTATAGTACCACCAACACTCCTACAAACCAGGAAGAGGGTTCTATTCAGGGTGTGAAGCACCAGCCCACTCCTCTTGTCTTTACCCTAAAAGGTTGAGGTCTCACATCTCACCAGCAGGGTGTAGTCCAGCCTGCACAGTACCTCTTGGAGTGCTGGAGTCAGGAAACCTGCGTGGGCACTTCCCCTGACCACCGCTAGAGGGCTCCCTCCGGGAGGAAGCCAACTTCCCATGTTTTAAATGTGTCCAGGTTGGTGGTCGGTTCACCTACGGGGCTTTCTGGAGCAGGGCTTTGTTTTACCCTGAGTTGTGTCCCAGCCCTTGGCAGTTTGACCAAGCTAGATGAGACATAACTTGACAGACACTATGTTCTTAGGTGCTGTCGAGTTGAATGCAATTGAGTTGAATGTATTCAACCCTGTGAACAACAGAGCTGAACCCTGTCCTATCCTGTGCTATCTTCATTATCTCTGACACACTTAAGCCCCTTGCTACAGTCACTGTATTGATCCATCTCATTGAGAGTTTTCCTGTTTTGCACTGACCTACTTTTCTAAGTTCCATGTATATGACACTTACCCAGTTAGAGAAATGACCGATAGATTCAGTGTTGCTACCCACCCTTGCCACGTGTGTCTTGACCCACCCTTTTCCCTACTCAACTATCATCCCTTCCTACTTCCACCTACAGCATTCAACACCTCTCTCCCCTTAACCAGCTCTTGATATGATGGCTTAAGTCTCAAGCCATTGGAGTTTCTGTGATTCTGAACACCTCATGCTGCTGCCAGTCTCTTATGATGTGGCTAGTATCTCTTGAATTTAAGAGTCTCTAAGTACCATGGACTGCCAAGAAAACAAACATTCATCCTGGAGAGGGTTAAACCAGGCTACTCCTTGGAGGCAAGGATTCTGGGGCTTCGTCTGACATAATTTGGACATGTTGTAAGGAGGGACAGGTCCTTGGAGAGGGATATCATGCTTGGGAGGGTAGAGGGACAGCGCAGGAGTGGAAGACCCTCTATGAGGTGGATTGATTCAGTGACTGGGGTAATCGGGATGGGTGTGTCAGAGGCAGCACGATTGGCACAGGATAGAGTAGGGTTTAGGGCTGTTATATATAGGGTCTCTATGAGTCGCAAGTGACTTGACGGCACATAACAACAAGTACAACTAACAGGTACAAGTATGAGGAAGGCTTCCTATGTAAGTTCTGAAAGTCTTTTGTCTTGAACTTCTTCTCCAGGACTGACTTCTCGTGACTTAGTACCTCTTCTTTTCCATTTGCAGCCAGGTGCTCATGTGAGAGGATAGTTTCTCAGGACAGAGCAATGTGTCCTCTAGGAATGGTGCATGATTTTTGTTTTCTTGGCCTGAGGGCTGCAGGCCCAAAAGGCCAAAACTAGTTTAGCTGGGAGCCCCAGCCCACAGATGACTGTAATTGGTCACCTTTACCTGCAGCAAAGTGACAAGCTCAGCCAGGCTTAGAATCTGTCTCCTCCCCTGCTCCCAAACTGTTTTAACTGGGAGCTCCAGCCCACTGGAAAAGATCAATATTTGTTCCCATTCCAAAGGAAGGTGACCTGATAGAGTACGGAAATTATCGAACAACATCATTAATTTCACATGCAAGCAAGATTCTGCTGAAAAATTATCCAAAAACGACTGGAGCAACACGTCAACAGAAAAGTGCCAGATGTGCAGGCTGGGTTTAGAAGAGGCTATGGTAAGAGGGATATTATAGCTAATGTTAGATGGATCTTGGCAGAAAGCAGAGAGTATCAGAGGAATGTCTATCTGCATTTCATTGACTATGCAAAGGCTTTTGACTGTGTGGATCACAACAAACTATGGCTGCCTCTAAGAAGAATGGAAATCCCAGAATATTTCATTGTGCTTATGCAAAACCTTTACTTGAACCAGGAGGTGGTCATCAGAACAGAGCAAAGAGACACTGCATAGTTCAAAATCAGGAAGGGTATAAGCCAGGGATGTATTCTGTCTCCATACCTTTTCAATCTGTACGCAGAACAGATCATCCGGGATGCTTGGCTGTATGAGGAGGAATATGGCATCAGGATTGAAGGAAGATTCATCAACAACCTGCGTTATGCAGATGACACAACCCTGTTTGCTGAAACTGAGGAGGGCCTGAAGCACTAGCTACAGAAGGTCAAAGACTGCAGCCTTCAATATGGATTGAAGCTCAGTTTCAAGAAAACTAAGATTCTGACCACTGGGCCAATTGGCAGCATCATTATGGATGGTGAAGAGATTGAGATTGTTAACAGTTTTAGTTTGCTTGGTTCCACAATCAGCAGTCTTGATACCTTCAGCCAGAAAATCAAGAAACGAATTGCGTTGGGAAAGTCAGCTGTCTCCAGAGTATTGAAGAACAACGATGTCAGGCTGGAGACTAAGGTGTGCCTGATGTAGGCCATAGTCTTCAAAGTTGTGTGCTATATGTCAGAGAGCTGGACAGTGACTAGGGTTGATAGAAAGAGAATTGATGCCTTTTAGCTGTGGTGCTGGAGAAGAATGTTGAATATACAGATTTTTCCTGGAGAGGGTGAAGCCGGAATGCTCCTTGGAATCAAGGATTCTGAAGTTTTGTCTGACATACTTTGGGCATGTTGCAAGGAGGGACCAGTCCTTGGAGAGGGACATTGTGTTTGGGAGGGTGGAGGAACAGTGCAGGAGAGGAAGACCCTCAATGAGATGGATCGATTCAGTGATTGGGGTAATGGGAATAGGTGTGTCAGAGATAGTGAGGTTGGCACAGAATAGAGCAGGGTTTAGGGCTCTTGTACATAGGGTGGCTATGAGTCGCAACTGACTTGATGACCCATAACAACAACAACAACCCCTTTCCAAGGAATAGCCTCTCCTATCAACATGTCCAAAATATGTGAGGCAAAGTTTCACCTCCAAGGAGCACTCAGGCTGCACTTTTTTTTCAAAACACATTTGTTTGGTCTTGAGGGAATAAACAGCCCCACCTCAGCATTGATGGCCTAGTGTTAAGGAGCTGCACTGCTAATCCAAAAACACATAGTTCAAACACACCAGCTAGTTGCTCCATAGGAGGAAGAAGGCTAATCTCATCCTGTGCAATTTACTGCCTCTGAAAACCCACCGGAGGGTCAGCTGTGGGTTGGTTCCAAGTTGATGATACACCACTACCACCGCAACCTTGCTGTTGAGCCCTTACCGTGTTACCAGCCATATAGGTCATTGTAGCTACGTCCTGTCATATGCTGGACACCGAGGGAGCTCTGGTGGTGAAGGCCATAGAGAGCCGTTCTGCTAACTCAAAGACTTACTGGTGACAAGAGAGATGATCAGTGTTTTGTGTGATTTCCAGCATCAGAAACTCGATGACTGGTCAGCTATGGGTCACTTCCAACATGATGGCAATGAATTTGATTGAGTTTCAGGACACCAGAAAGCAAACCAAAAAACAAGACCAGAGCCTTAGTGTTGATGCCTAGCAATTCTGGAGGACAGTAGAACTTCCCCATAGTATCCAAGGTGATAAGTTGGTATGGAAGTAGACTGCCTTCTCTTTCTACCCCAGTGTGGCTGGTGACTCAAACCACTGACCTTTGGATTAGCATGTTGTTGTGTCCACTGAGTCAGACTGACCCAGAACTGACCCCCTGTCAGGTTTTCAGAGGCAGTTAATCGCACAAGTGGAGATTTCCACCATAAGATACTTTAATCATTGTGCCACTGTTATTGTTGTGTGCCACTGAATTGGAACCGACCCAGAATACGTGCCACTAGAGCTCCTTAATGATAAACATACACCTGGACACCCCTCATGAGCACACCCACCACGGATGATAAAGTTGATCTTTATGCATTTTGTTTTCTTTTTTACAACATCCAAGTTTCCTTCATACATTCCATGTTTCAATTCTTAATGGCTGTTTGAAGCTGTCTCTTCTCATTTGGAGTCTTGCCACATGAGCAAATCAAAGTCCTTCATTGGGCAAAAGCTTTCCTTTATCTACTTTAAGGTCGGCCCTACCTGGGGGAGATGGCTCCTCTCAAGTTGCATTATGAGTGCCTTCCAATCTGAGGGCCTTGCCTTCCAGCACTGTATCCAACAATGTTCTTCCATATCCACAGGGTTTTCAAAAGCCTTTTATTTCAGAAGAGAATAGCCAGGCCTGCTTATTAGTCATGTATCTTAATCTGGAAGCTCCGCTGAAACCTGTTCACTGTGGGAGACACTGCTGGTGTTTGAAATACTGGTGATGCTTTCAGCATCACAGCAAAGCACAAGCCACCACAGTACACTAGACTGATGAATGATAGAGTCCTAAGTACAGACATTTTTAAAAAACAGCACCACTAAAACAAAAGCACTGAAACTCAATGCCTGTGAGCCGAGCTCAGACGCATGGTGATGCGATAGTACAGGACAGACCTGCCCCATAGGGATCCTGGGGCTGTGACCTGTGTGGGAGAAGACTGCCTGAGCTCTCTCCCATGGAGAGGCTGGTGGATTCAAACCAGTGTCCTCTTGGTTAGTAATTAAATACCTTAGCTACAGTGCCACCAAAAAGCAAAGGGACCCTTTAAATTGATATAATTAAGCCATTTATTCTGGGAAGTGTCAAAGGAGCCCCAGCAGCACAGTGAGCGAAGCACTGGGACAAAGGAAAGGTTAGTGGGTAGAATTCTTGGGAGAGGGAAGAGACAGCTGGCTTCTGTGAAGATCACCATCCTCAAAAACCTCTAGGGCCAAAAAAAAAAACAAAAAAAAAAAACCTCTAGGGCCGTTGTGCTCTGTCCCGCAGGGTCTTTAAATGTCAGGAGTGAATCATCAGCAGGATGTTTACCTTACTGTTGTTTTTTACAGTCCTATCGGTCATGTAAGGGAAGTTTCTGGGGTCCTGTTTGATGTGTATTACTGTTCTTTTCCCCTCAAGAGTGAAAAATTTATTAATTTTCGAATGAATATTCCATAAATGATACAACAATCTTTTGTCTATTTGCTGCACTGAACAACTTGGTGTTGCTGTGATGCTGCACAGTGTTCCATAGTCTTGTCAAATACCATGTACAGTGTTTGGATGAGCGTCCAGATTGATTTATGCTGGGAAGCAGAAGTGGCACACACTTCTTAAACTAGATGCCTCTGGAAACTACAAACTCTGTAAACTCTACAAACTCTATAAATGTACAGAAATGAGGTTAGTTATAGAACAGAGTTCTATATAGAAATGATGTTAGTTGTAGAACAGAGTTCATGTCTTTTGTGCAAAGCTTACTCTCAGTAGTATTTGACTTGATGGCACTTAACCACTGCTAAATGAAACTAGTGCTGTTATATCTGGAGGAACATTCTTCCACGTTGTTGTTGTTGTAGTAGTAGTTGTTGTTATGTACCGTTGAGTCACTTGCGACTCATAGCGACCCTATGTACAACAGCCCAAAAACCTGCACTATCCTGTGCCAACCTCACTGTCTCCAACACACCCATCCCAATTACCCCAGTCACTGAATCAATCCACCTCATAGAGGGCCTTCCCCTCCTGCGCTGTCCCTTCACCCTTCCAGGCATGATGTCCCTCTCCAAGGACTGGTCCCTGCTTGCAACATGTCCAAAGTATGTCAGACAAAGCCCCAGAATCCTTGCCTCCAAGGAGCCGCTCACTTTAATCCTCTCCAGGATGAATCTGTTTGTTTTCCTAGCAGTCCATGGTACCCTCAATACTCTTTTCCAGCACCACAGCTCAAAGGCATCAGTTCTTCTATCCTCCAGTCATTGTGAAGCTCTCTGACGCATAACAAGTGATTGATTGCAAAGACCATGGCCTGTATCAGACACACGTTAGTCTCCTCTTTATCAATGTGCTGTATGAAGTAACCTGGGTTTGCTGTGATGCTGAACCTTGTGCCATTGGTGTATCAAATACCAGAATAGTATCTTAATGTGGACAGTTTTTGCTGGAGCTCCCAGTTGAAAAACAGGTTTGGAAGCAAGAGTGACATCCACTTCCTAAACCACATACCTCTGGAAACTCTATGAACTTGGAGAAATGCCGATAGTTATGGAAAGGCATTAGGTCTTTTGTTCATAGAGTTGTTATGAGTTGCACTCGACTCAATAGCAATCAATAACAACAGCAACAACAACAACATACAGTTATCTCTTCAGCAAAAAAATTAATGGCATGAACACACACACACACACACACACACACACACACACACACCCTCAACTACTTGAGTTGGTTCCAACTTGTTTCCAGCATCCATCAGCTTCCCAAGCTGGAAACTGTTCCAAGAGGAGGGAGACCACCATTTTCCTCTTGCCCAGTAGCTGGTGGATTCCAACTGCAAAGACTCCAGTAACTGAACTTTCAGATTGCAACTTTGTCTCCAAGTTTTCATATGCACACCCCACCAATTTTGTGGGCAGCCTCTCCACAAGGAAGTGTGCACAGAATTCTGCTAAAAAAAAAAAAAGAAGAAGTGTTTTGGACTGAATCATGTTTCCCAAAAGATAAACGTGTCACGATCCCATGGAGCTTTGTGGAATCATCCCCAGGAACTGATAAACCAAACTGTTGTGAAAGGATTAAGAGTAGACTCAATCCCGGGTCTTTCCTTTTTGTGTTGCCTATAATACCTTTTCTCTCTCAAGAGAAATTGTTGTTGTTGTGCGTACCACAGAGTCCGCTCTGACTTGCAATGTGACTCTGTGCACAACAGAATGAAACCCTCCTGGACCACCTTCCAGGAGATGCTTCCAGAGGTCTCTCCCCAGTACCTGTGTTGTACTTGGGCCTGTTGCTATAGGCACTGCATTAATCCATCTTCTCAAAGATGTTTTTCTTTTTCGTTAAACCTCCACTTTTCCAAGTAGGATGCCTTTTTTCTAGGGACTGGCCTCTCCTGATAATGTACCCAAAGTATGTGAGATGAGATCGCACTAGTCTTGCCTAGGAACATTTTGGCTTTTTTTTTTCCAAATCAGATTTGTTTGTTCTTTTGGTAGTCTATGGTGTAATTATTATTTGCAGATACCACAATTCAGGAGCACCAGTTTGTCAATATTCCTGATCTACTTTATTTATTTATTTTTTAATGAATTTTAATGAACAGAGACTTTGGATTTCCATTCATTCTTTGTTGCATGATCTCCTTTATTTATTGTCTAACTTTCCCATGTTGTTGTTGTTGTTATGTGCCGTCGAGTCATTTCCGACTCATAGTGACCCTATGCACAACAGCCCTAAACGCTGCTCT
>NW_006399901.1:7296961-7307316 GCF_000299155.1 Elephantulus edwardii | reverse complement strand
TTTTTTTTCTGACACAGAATGTTAGAAGTGTCTTTAATCACTTATTATTAAGTACCAGCTCAATAGTTTTTTTTAAAAAACCAAAAAACACACAAAAACCATTCAAATCCCCTTCCATAATCTCCCTGTATTCTTGCAAAGGGGTTTTTACGGTGAAGACATGCTCCTTTCTCCCCCTGTATAAAGCTTCATGAGATAAAGGCAAAGAACTGCATACATCCTGCTGCAGAGGACCATAGCTGTGGAAACACCTGCCCTGGTCATCTTCGCTGGCCAGGTCCTGAAAGACTCTTGTTCATGAACTGTCTTGTCACAAAGCAAGTCCACCACTTGCTTGGCTTGTCGTTCTGAGGGTCAAACACTGTCACAATGTCTCAGCCCCGTCTCTTGCCTTAGCTGCTGTAAGTAGGCCCGCGTGATTTTGTCTTCCTGCTTGTTGGCAGGCTTGGCGTAAATGGCGTTCAGCGGGAAGCCGGGCTCCCCAGGAATAGGGAAGTTGGTGATCCCCAGGGTATACATTTCTTTCTCGCCTTGGCTTTTGGAATTGCACTTCTGGAGTCTCTTCAGGCATTCCGAAATGTAGAGAGTGTTGTAGATCAGAGTCCTATCTGCTTCGCTCTTAATTTCATAGTTCTTGAAGAAGACATTGGCCTTGAAGTAATAAATGGCTTCATCCACAATATCTGTGTCTTTAGTCTCTCTCGGGGCAGGTCCTTTGAACTGACTTCTGATAGGAAGCAGCGCCATGTTCCCGATGAGCTTGGTGTCGGGGTCCATGAGGGAGGAGTGGTAGGCCGGCATCTTCGCAGAACCAGCGTTTGGACCACCGAGCAGCCACCACAGCAAGATGCTTCCAGTCTGGTTGTCCAGGCGCGGCAGGCCTGTTGTTGTTGTTTTTGTTCTTGTTGTTAAATGCCATCAAGTCGTAGGTGACTCATAAGGACCCTATGAACACAAGACCTGAACACTTGTATAACTTTCTTTGTTTCTCCAATAGCTCCCGGAGGCAAGCTCTTTCAGAAGTGGATGCCACTCCTGCTTTCAAGCTTGTTTTAATCGGGGAGCTCCACCAAATACTGTCTGCCTTGGGTAACCATTATCACATTTGGCACATGAGGGTCACAGTGTTCAGCATCAACAACTTCAATCTCATCTCCGTTTAGCATGATATTATTTATTGGTCTTTTTGTGAGGATTTTTGTTTGATGTTGAGGTAAAATCCATGGTGAAGACTGTAGTCTTTGATTTTCATCAGTAAGTGCTTCAAGTCTTCAAGGTTGTATCATCTTTGGGTTGCAGAGAAAGGGAATCTCAGTATCATTAAGTCAGAAAGACTGGGGACAGAGTGCGCATTTTGGACCTAGGTTTCTGCATTGGACACTCCTATAGGTGGAAGATAGACAGAGAAACAGCCTTTTAGAACTGGCACATTGTTTAGATTTTGAGCCTCCTAGACTGTGAGAAAACAGATTTCTGTTTGTTAAAGACAGAGATAATATATCTCTGTTACAGCAGCACAAGATGGTTGAGACAAGAGAGTAAACTGGACAGTTTTTACCCTATGCAGAGAATGACGTGAACCAAATTGGAACCTTTTCAGGAAATGTAGCCTGTGGCTTAAAAAAAAAAGGAAGTTCTGAATGAAGAATAAACCTCAACACCCTCCAATCTGTGGTTGTGGTCAAGGGAGCGGCATGATTGGAGCCAGTATATGCACTACAAACAGCTCTACATGTGGTGAGAACTTGCCCACTGTAGCTGCTTTGTCATTGTCAAAGCCACTGATGTCATCAGTTGACTCATAGGGACCTTGTAGGGCAGTATAAAACTGCTGTTAGTGTCCCTGAAGCTGTAACCTTTACAGAAACGGACTTGCTCATCTCTCTCCCTTGGAACAGCTGATGGATTCAAACTACTCACCTTTCTGTTGATCAGCCAGTGCCTTAAGCACAGCATCACAGGGAGGAGTTAAAGCAGGTGTGAACAATTTAAAAGTGAAACATTAAAACTATCCAAACTCCAGGCTGCATCAGGAGGAATGAAATTGTTCTTACAAACACACTTTCTATTTTTACTACAAGAAACACACTTTTACTAAATTTAAAGGTGAAGGGAAAAGGGAAAAAAACACCAACCAAAACCAAAAACCCAACAAATGCAACCCAGTAACTTTCCCCACTAAATAAATAAAATCACAATGAACACAAGTTGGGTATGTTTACCCACAGGTGCTAGAATATCAGGGAGCATGTGACTTAGAACTAAAAGTGATTGTCCCTCTTCTGATTTGCTAAATACAAAATGTTAGTCAAGTTTTCAAACTTGTCATTTAAAAATATTTGGCAAGCAGTTTTGGGGCTTTTATAGTTTTACTGATGTATAAGAGTTCTGATGACATGGTGGCTAAAGTGCTTGGCCACTAACTGGATGGCAACTCTGTCCATTGGTAAGTCTGACCATCTGCTCACATAAAAATTACAGCCAAGAAAAGTCTCTGACACATGGAGCTGTCATTATTCAGAATTGACTTGAGGGTGATAAATTTGACTTTTGGGTTTAGTTTCAAGTAATTGACATACAGGAGTAGTTACAGCACTTAGTTGTTAACCAAGAGGTTGGTGGTTCAAACCCACCAGCTGCTCCAGGGGAGAAAAGTGTGTCAGTCTGCTCCTGGAAAGATGTATAGTGTTGTAAACCTTGTGGGACAGTCCTACCCTGTTCTATAAGGTCATTTCCCATCAGAATTGACAGCAATGGCCTTGGGGATGCTTACTTATTTTGTATTACTTGGCATATGATAAACTGCATGTACATAAAGTGTGCAAATTAATGAGTTCTAAAATGTGTCTACTCCTGTAATGATCACCCACGATCAAAATCATGAACCTACCCATTATCTGCAAATCTTTCCTCTTGCCCCTTGGTTATCTCTGCATCCTACTCCTCCATTGTCTTTTACTGAGCATTATTTTGAGATTTAGACTCCTTGTTGCTGGTAACATTTTATTGTGAGCTCTTACTCCATGATATAGTTTCTCCAAGTTATTGAGGAGCAAAGATGTTCTTCTGAAGACTAAAGTGCTTTGACTGTTTTCAATACCTTGCTGTGTGTCTGGAAGCTGGATAATTAGGACACAGAAGAATGGATGTTTTTGAGTTGTGGTTTTGAAGAAGAATAATTACTGAATATCCTGTGGACTCTTGGGGAAAGTACAGCCAGAATGCTCCTTGGAGGCAAGGATGATAAAGCTATGTCTCACATACTTTGGGTGTGTTGTTAGGAGAGGTTATCCTTTGGAAAAAAGACCTCATGCTTGGAAAGGTGGAAGGTCAGCAGCAAAAGAGAGGAAATCCTTTAAAGAGATAGATTGAGACAGTGACCACAGCAATGGGCTCAAGTGTGTCAGAGATGATGAGAATGACACAAGATAGGACACGGTCTGATCTCTTCTTCACAGGATGACTGAGTTGTACTCTTCTCCGTGGCACCTAACAACCACAACATTCCATGGGGTGTCTGTACTTTGGTCTATCCATCCACATGCTGAAGAGTCAGGATGTTTAAGTGGTTTTGTTTTTAACTTTTTTATTGAGAAAGTCTGCTGTTAGAAACCTCTCCAAAGTACTGAAAGAGCAATGATGTCACTCTGGAGACTAAGGTGTGTCCGATACAGTCCATGGTCTTTGCCATCACTTGCTATGCATAAGAGAGCTGGACAGTAGGGATGATAGAAGGAGAATTGATGCCTTTGAGCTGTGGTGTTGGAGAATAGTATTGAATATACCATGGACTGCTAAGAAAACAAACAGATTCATCCCAGAGAGGGTTAAAGCAGGCTGCTCCTTGAAGGCAAGGATTCTGGGGCTTCGTCTGACATAACTTTGGACATGTTGCAAGGAGGGACCAATCCTTGGAGAGGGATGTCCTGCTTGGTAGGGTGGAGGGACAGCGCAGGAGAGGAAGGCCCTCAATGAGGTGGATTGATTCAGTGACTGGGTTAGTCGGGGTATTTGTGTTGGAGACAGTGAGATTGGCATAGGACAGAGCAGAGTTTAGGGCTGTTGTACATAGGACCACTATGAGTCACAGGCAACTTGATGGCACATAACAACAACATTGTGCTTTGAGTGAAAGTTCACAGAGCAGATTGGTATGCCATTCAGTCATTTACACTTAGTTTGTTTCATGACTTTGATGACAATTACCACATTGATTACAATTATCATCACCCTGTCTACGATCTCTCCATCTGGTTCTTGTGTCTGTTCATCATCCTTCCATCCTCTCCCTCCACCTGTGAGTCAGTGCTGCCCCTTCTGATCCTTTGGGGTTGAGTATTCTAAGGACTGATTACTTTCCTGATGTGATTGTTCACATCATCAATGTGTCCACTCTGGTTGAAAGCTGTGCTACAGTCGTGAGCTCAGTTCCATGTTCAAGGGGCAGTGAGGCACCAGTGTTCACTAGTCTCTGTCAGACCGTGAACCTGTACATTTTTAGGGTTTAGAGTTGTGTTCTGCATTTATCTTCCACTCTGTCCGGGCCCTTTTATCGTATTCCCTTTCAGAGCAGTCAGCATTAAAAAAACAAGCCCCATATAGTTCTTCTGGGTCTCAGCATCTTGGAGGTTACAGTTCACGAGGTCTATTAGTGCGATGGACTAATTGTTTGCATGCATCTTTGATTTTCTTCTTCACTGTGCTCCAAAGACTAGTGGTTGCACTTTTTTTCTTAGATTTTGGTTATTACAAATAAAATTTGTTAATTGTACAGGTACAAATCTTTGTAAGGACATACGCTGTCATTTCTCCTGGAGAAATATGGCTGAGTCATACGGATGATGTGTGTTTAACTTTTGAAGAAATAGACACACTGTTTTCCAAAGTAGGTGTCACTTTACATTCCCACTAACAGGGTAGGGGGGCTCTGATTTCTCTAAATCACTGCCAATACTTGATGGTGTTAGTTTGTTTTCATTTGAGCCATTGTAATGGATGTGAAGCAATCTCCCATTGTGCTTTTAATCTGATGGGATTTTTTTTCTAGCTGCCCTATAATCTGATGTTTTTAATTCCTGATGATGTTGCACATCTCCTCATGTGGTTATTTGCCATTTCTGTATCTCTGTGTATCTGTTTAAATCTCTTGCCTGTTTTTATTTGTGTTGTTTGTCTTAGCATTGGAGTTGTAGACTTTATATTATGTAGTTATAAGGTCTTTATTGATGTACATTTTAGAGAATTTTTTGCATCCTGGTTTGTGATTTATCCATTTCTGTAACAATATAATTTGAAAAGGTAACATCTTAAGTTTTAAATTTTGATGGAATCCAGTGTATCAGTTTTTTCCCTTGAATAAATAGTTTTTATTTTCTGTGTATCTTTTAAAAGAAACATTTGCCAAACTCCAAGTCACTAATATTTTCCACTATGATTTTTCTAATACCTTTTATTGTCTTAGCTCTTATATTTAAGGCTATAATCCATTTTGAGCTAATTTTTTGGAGAAGGAGGCTGTTGTTGCTGTTGCTACTCAGTCCTGAGTTGACTCCACTTTGAAATGATCCTAGTTACAACAGAACAAGAACCTGCATGACCTGGCACCATCCTTACAGCCTCTGTTGGGCTGGAGGCCACTGTTGCAGCCACCATGTCAGTCTGTCTAGTTGAGATGCTTCCTCTTTTTCCTGATCTTTTGCTTTATCAAGTAAGATATCCTCTAGGGACTAAGTGAGATTGCTATTGAGTACCGCTGAGTTGGAGGCGACTCACAGCTGATTCTTTAGCAGGTTTTCAGAGGCAGTGTAATTGCAAGGGAGGAGATTGTGCAGCTTTTTCTGCCAAATAGATGGTGGATTCAAATCGTGTGCCTTAGGGTTAGTAGTGCAGCACCTTACCACTAGGCCTCCAGAGCTCCCCAGGTGAGAAAGGGCTTTAAATTAATTTCTTTTGCATGTAGATAACTACTTGTCCCAGCATTTTTGTTAAAAAGAGCGTTCATAGAGCTATATAACACAGTCAACAGCATCTATTTAGGCAGATAGGCAAGACAAACAGAAGTAGATAGATGAAAAGACTATACATATGACCAAATATACGTATGGCAGACAGTATTTCTTCATTCATATTAGTATATACTATATATATATATATAAACTAACAGAAGACAATGTTATGTAAGTGTCTTGTTCATAATCTAACACCCTAGGGGCATGAATTTCTGGCTGTGGGGCCTTGGGACCATAGTTTTGGGAGATGAGTTTGTGAGCAGCCATCTAAGGTACAACTATCGAGCTCTCCTTGTCTGGAATGAAGAAGAGGGAAGACAAGTAAAGATGCACTGAAATAACTGTCTACAGGACAAATGGACCCCAGGAAGCTCAGCTTCCATGACCCTGAGACCAGAAGAACTAGATGGTGCCCCGCTATCACAGCTGTTCATTGCCAAAATAAGCACAGTAGATCATGGATAGAGTGTGTTGGGGGAAGTGGAACGAAACTTAGAAACATATAAATGATCCGACAGACTGGGGAAACCTCTGAGACTGTCGCCTTGGGTCATTTGAAGAACCTGCAACAAAAGTCGTCCCCATGAGTCAACTTTCAGTCAGACAACAAGCAGATCTATAACATAACATAACATAACATAACATAACATAACATAACATAACATAACATAACATAACATAACATAACCATAACATCAGAGAGGCACTCACTTCTTGGCGTAATCAACCATATACTGTCAAAAGGGAGCTCTGGCAGCTTAATGTTTAGGAGTTGTGCTGCCAATCCCAAGGCAAGAGCTTCTCAGGAGAAAGATGGGCAATCTCTTCCTGCTAGAGGGACAGCTATGAGTCTGTTCCGACTGGACAGCACATAACAACAACAATAATTGTGTCAAAAAAGTAGCAGCATTTGCCAAGGTTAAAGTAAAAGAAAAAGAAAACATAATTCTTTTCTGATTGGATTGGCATTCATCCTCCTTAGTTTGTTTCGTTAATCTCTATGTCTATCTTTTCTCTAGAAACATATTGTTTTGGTTCCTTTAGCTTTCCAGAGTCTTAAGATCAGACAGTCTAAATCCTCTTTCTCCCCTAATATTATTTTGGCTCCTGTATTTGTTTTCCCAGGGTTACTGTTACAAATTATTGAAAACTGGTTGGCTTAAAAGGAGCCCTGAGGGAGCTCTGGTGGCCTAGTGGCAAGAAGCTGCACTGTAATCTGCAAAGTGCGTGATTCAAATCCACCAGCAGAGAAAGAGGGCAGTCACATCCTGTGTAGTTGGATCCGACTTGACGGTACACAACAGGGGGCGGGGGAGGAGCCCTGGTGGTCTCTTGGTTAAAGTCCTCAGTTGCTAGCCAAAAGGTCAGTGGTTCAAACCCACCAGCTGATACATGGGAGGAAAATGAATAGACATTGCAGCCTTGGGAACCCTGTGGAATATTTCTGTCCTGTCCTCCAGTGACACTGTGAGTCAGAATGCACTCACAGGTAGTGGGTGAATCACTCAGAAGTAGACTGCCAGTCCTTTCTTCCAAGGTAAGTTTGGGTAGGTCCAAACTGCCATCTGTTGGTTAAATTGTTGTTGTTGTGTGCTGTCGAGTAAGAACCAACACATAGTTGACCCTCCCATAGTAGATTTTTAGTCTATAAGTCACTTAGGAGGGGATGACCCATCTTTCTCCCCAGGAGCAGTTGGTGAATTTGAACCAGCTTTCTATGCATACCTCTGTATTGGTAGTGCAATTCTTTAATTCTTTACCACAAGACCACCAAACCTTCCTGTTGCTTAAGTAGCACTACACTTTTTGTGCCTTCCGAAGACTAAAAAAATATCCAAAACAAAAAATCAACCCTTAAAACCACTGCCACTTTAAAAAAAAAGGTACATAAAATAATAGACTTGTGATTGATTTGAGGTCAGGATCTGGTCCTGGCCCCCTTGGCCAGTCAGAGTCTGTCTCTCCTGTTAGGAACTGGGCACCTACCATGTGGGGAAAAGGCCCTTGTTTGGGGAGGCATGCTGGCCCACTTACACCTGTCTGTGCCACACAGTGGTATTCTGCTGAAGCGCTTCATTCAGCTTTGCAGTTAGGGAGTCACTCAGGAAAGAGGTTCCAAGAATACTCACTTGCTCAGCCAGTCCCCAAAGAAAGGGTTTCTCCCAAATGTTACTTAAAACCACAGTTTCAGGCCCTTGAGTCCCTGATTCCAAAAAAGGGACTCTGAGTTTCAAAAAGAGAGAGAGAGACTTTTACTAGGAGGCTAATTGATAGGGGTGGTATTTGGGGATTCCTCAAACTTGCGCCTATCAGATGTCCAGTGAAACAAATTACTGTGGAGGGAGCAGGATGAGAGGCCATGCAGAAGGCCTCTGATTTAATTTTTTGTTGAATGTCTTGTCCTGCACTAGTTATCACTTCATCAGCTTGGGAACTTTAGGACTTTGTCTTCCTGTCAGTCAGATATCCAGAGGCTCTGGAACCTGTTCTGCCTGTGCCAAGCATTCCTATCCAAGTTAAGAAGATGAAATTACAGCCCTTCATAAACAGGGGGCTAGTTTCCAGAAGGCACACAAGAAAGACAACATGATGGCCTTACTGCTGACTTTCTTCACAGTCACATTTTCAATAGTTCAGATCCACAGAGAATGGACTTCTGGAAATGTGCACACTCTTAAAATCAACAGATACACGGCATTCTGCTCTCTCTTCTCATGCATACCCTTGTTGTTGTGGATTTGAGCCCATTTTCTACTCATAGGTCTCATATGACAGAGTAGAACTGCCTCATCGAGTTGTTTGGTTTTGTTTTTAAATTTTTCAATTGTGATTTGAGGGAGCTCTTGTATCCTAGTGGTAAGAAGCTGTGCTGCAATCCCAAAAACATGTGGTTTGAATCCATCTGTGAGAGAAGGATGGACAGTCTCCTCCTGTGTGATTTACTGTCTCTGAAAACTCGCTGAAGCAGCAGCAGCTGTAGGTCAGTTCAGACTCAGCTTGACAGTACTTAACAACAACAACGTTGTGGTTTGGGTGAAAATTTACAGAACTGATCTGATTTCCATTCAACAATTCATATACATTTTGATTTGTGACATTGATTGAAATTCTTATACCATAGCAGCACCTTCCACATTCCCTCCCTGTGTTTCATCACCCTTTTTTCTTACTCCATCCTCCCTTCTGAACCTTTGACTTGGGAAAATGTTGCCCTTTGATTGTGTATGGTTGCTTCTGAGCAGTATCTCTCTTGTGTTACTGTTCACCCTTTTGTTCTTGTTATGTATGTTGGAGTCTGCACTGACTCATGGCTGACTCTAGTGAGTTTTCAGGAGCTGCAAATGGTATGTGAGAAGATTGTCTATCTCTGTCCTGTAGAGCAGCTAGTGGATTTGAACTGAGTTTCTTTGGATTGGCAGCACAACTCCTTACCACGAAGCCACCAGAGCTCCCATTCATCCTACAGACCTGTGTATATATAAACTGAACCATGGGGTGAGTGCAGATCCAGGTCTGGATGTAATTTTCAGGAGAGCAGATCCCCAGGTCTTTTTCCAGTAGAGCTATCAGGTGGATTTGAACTACCAACCTTTCAATTAACACTGTGCTCCTTGTGTGTGCCTGTTAACTTTCCAAAGAAAATCAGGCAATTCCGGCAATCAGTGTGGGAGGGGCTTGGTGACAATGGCCAACTGCTTCCAGCTCTTTTTTTTTTAATTTTACTTTTTTAAAATTATTATTATTTTTGTGTGAGTGTACCGTCAAATCAGATCTGACAGGAGGAAACTGTCCCTCTTTCCCTGGCAGAGCATCTGGTGGATTCGAACCGTGCACCTCTGGGATTGTACTTGCAGGTCCTTGCCATTAGGCCACCAGAGCTCCCCTCTTCCAGCTCTTTTAATCTGGGTTGGAATGTTCTGGCCTGAAATTTCACATGGACTGTGAAAAGGACCCACTAGAGTCTGAATGCCTAACTGGACATTTTATCACTTTTAATTTTACATGAGCAGAAAGCCATCTCCAATCCAAGCAGGAAAATGCGTGATTTAATGTCGCCATTTCGGGCGCTGGGGCGAGGGAGGAGTCGGCCTTTTCCAGGGCGGTCTCCCCCTCCTCTGACACATTACACCAAGGCTCACCTCACTCACGCCAACAGCCCTATTTAGAAAGGGTGACGCGTCAATAAAACTGCCTCTGTAGAGTGTGTCTGAGCGACCGTGGCCCAATTTACAATTCTTACCCACAGTTGGGGATGGCTTTTTCTTTTCTGCATGGAAAGCTCCTACAACAAAGCCAGAATCTGTCTAGGGTGCTTTAGGGGAAGGGAAACCCATCTTCCCCTTTTCC
>NW_006399901.1:7295364-7296861 GCF_000299155.1 Elephantulus edwardii | reverse complement strand
CCCGGCGCCCTGTGTCCTGGGCTTTTGCCTGGGAAAGGCTCCATTAATTAACATGCCAATCGCCAGCACGGACGTGGAACGGGCGCGGCTGGGATTTGGCTCTTGCCAAAACGGCTTACGAAACCGTGTCTGGTGCTGGTGCCCACGATGTATAAAAATACCAGCTCACACTCTCCCTTGACACTGCTCCACCAGAGGCTAAATTTAGCACCACACGGCCTCACAGCTCACCTGCTCCCAGCTCGCACGTCTCCCATTCCACTCTGCCCGGATGCGCAGCTGCCCACGGATGGCAGAGACACCTGGACAGACAGACAGACGAAGTTCTGGGAGACGCGAGCTAGTATAATGTGGCCGTCGTGTTGTTCAAAAACCTTTGGCACAACTTGAAAGAGTTAAGTCTCGCTGGTTGTGCAAACACTACCTTGGGGGGGAGGGGCACGAGTGGAAAAGGGCCGCTGAGTGAGTGACCTCAGACACCTGCCTGCAGATGGGGGGAGGGCTAATCAAACTGTGCCCCAATACACACAGGAAGGCCTTGGCCCCTCGGTGACGGTGACACGTGCAGTTTGGGTTTTTTCCTGGCCCCTCTGTGAGGCTGCAGGGGAGTCCTGGCTGCACAGCAACTAACCAAAAGGTGGATGTTGTCTACTATCTACCATGGAGCCAGAACTGACCCATCACTGACCCTCCAGTGGGTTCTCAGAGACAGTAAATCAGACGGGAGGAGGCTGCCCATCTTTCACGGAGTAGCTGGTGGATTCGAACTGCTTACCTTTGCTCTGGCAGCTTAGTTCCTAAATCACCAGACTAGGCGTTTGGAATCCACCACCAGCCACTTAAAGGGAGAAAAAGAAACAGTCCCCTTTTCAAAAGGTTTACTGCCTAGGAAATCCTATCAAGCAAGTTATGTTCTGTCCAGCAGGGTCAATAAAGAACAAACTCAATGACAGTGTGTGTTTATTTATATATATTTTTTTTCATCTCTTTTAAATTGTGATTTTCACGAAAGTTTACAGAAGAGTTGGATTGTAATTCATTTATGTTTAGACGTGGGATTGGTAGATGTACTTTAATTACTCAAGAGCTCTAGTGGCACAGTTGTTAAAGCGCAAAGCTGTTAACCAGGTCGAGGATTTGTACCACCGGTTCCCCTCCGTGGGAGAAAGATGAGCAGTCTGCCCTCAGAAGCTCAATGGAGGAGCGCTATAACTAGAAACCACTCAATGGGAGTGGGTGCTTATGGAATAGGTCCAATCCTCCACTATGTTTTATTTTGTTTTTTTTTTATTGTTTTAGATGTAAAACATCTTAATATATTTTTTTTTTGGGAAAAACATATTGGGGGTACAAGGAGGTGAGGATTGGGGACAGAAGGGTGAAGATGGGCCAGGATGCAGTTGCAGAGCTGCACAGTTTGGTCAGTGGGGGGAGCAGTGAAGGAAATAATGAGGGTCCAGTGGGGACCAGATGCTACAGAGGAATGACAAGCATTTT
>NW_006399901.1:7293982-7294814 GCF_000299155.1 Elephantulus edwardii | reverse complement strand
CAACGAGCTTAAAGCCCCTGATGGCTCTGGGCGCTGACTCTCACCAGTGGCTATGGGTGAAGTCACAGGCGATTTTCAGCCAGCGCCGTATTTTGGGGTTTTTAAAACTTTATTATTAATTTTAATGACAATTTGCAGAGACTTTGGATTTCCATTCATTCATTGTTGCATGTTTTTGTCTTTTTTTTATGTTTTTGTCTTTAATGTTATTATTTTGTGTGTGCGTACAGTCAAATCGGATCTGACTGGTACAGGAAGAGCTTGCTCCTCCGTCTCCAGCAGAGCACCTGGTGGATTCGAACTGCGTACGTCTGTGATTGCACACTACGGTTTTTTTTAGTATAGATGCAAGCCCCCACTTGACGGCCGTGAGTTAGTGGGGTGCTTGATGGCATTGATCTCGCAAGGTATCTGCGAAAGCGCCAAAGGTTCAGGAAGCGATAAAATCCACCCGTTTGCCTCTCATTAAGTACGCTCCCCAAAGAAGGCCCAACGAGCACTCCAAAGAGTCCTGCCGCCGCACTGCCGCTCCGGCCCTGGCGCCCTCTTTTATTCTGACGGGGGGGCGGGGCAGGGCATGCCGCGCCGCAGCGCACTGACGTCATTGGCGGAGGGCGGGGCCTGCCGGCGGCGTGCGTTCACTCGCTCGCACCTCAGCCCCCTCACCCCCTGGGCGCCTCCTTAGCCACCTTCTCGGCCTGGTGGCTGCTTCCTTCCTCTTCTCAGTCCCCGTTCTTGTCCAGTCCCTGCAGCGTCTCCAACCCTCCACGGCCCCTTGGGCCGGCGCCGCCATGGACCTGCGCTCGCCGCGCCCCCAGGCCCACGGTCCCTG
>NW_006399901.1:7285018-7293712 GCF_000299155.1 Elephantulus edwardii | reverse complement strand
CGGAGCCGGCGAGCCGCCCGGGGAGCACACCCCCGCTCGAGGAGGCGGAGGACCCCGACCCCGTCGGAGGCGAGCGGATGCCGGCGGGGCCCCCCGAGGAGGGACCCCGCCTGCGCGCGGTGTTCGCGGCCCTGGACAGCGACGGGGACGGCTTCGTGCGCATCGAGGACTTCGTGCAGTTCGCCACCGCCTACGGGGCTGAGCAGGTAGGGTCGCGGGTGGGGAGCCCGCTCGCGGCTTGGATGTCGCTCCTTTTCTCTAAGGAGTCAGCCCCGCAAGCGGCACCCGCGGTCGGCTGCCGAGGAGTTCGTTCCGGAGCGCTAGACCCCGCGGGAGCAGATCGCAGGGCCCTTCTCCCGCCGAGTGTCTGGTGGGTTTTGGAACTGCAGACCTTGCCGCTAGCAGCCTGGCCCTTGACCAGTGGGCCACCGGGGCTGCTTAAAAGACCCTGACGGCAGGAAGAAGGAAAACAAAACAAAAACCAACACCAGAACGCTCAAACCCTCCGAGCTCCGGTCTTGCAAGGACTCACAGCAGGACACAGGACCCCTTCAGGACACAGCAGAACTGCCCGTTGGGTTTCCAAGGCTGTTACCTCCACGGGGACTAGAATCCCGGGTCTTTCTTGCAGAGTGCCTGGTGGGTTCGAGCTGCAGTCCTTTCAGTTAGCAGCCGAAAGCTTAATTTGCACAACCACCAGAACTTCTTCATCAGTCGTTGAGTTCATTCCAACTCCTGGGTTGTCACTCCATTGTATTCTGAGCCTGCAAATCTTAAGGGGAGAAGAAGACTGCCCTTGTTCTCCCTCGGTGAGGCTGGTGTGGTTGAACCACTGGCTATATCAGTTAACATCCCAACACTTAACGCACAGCATCAAGTTCTATATCGGGGAGTCTGTCCCTGTCTACCCTCCCCCCAAGCTCCTTACATCTGGGCCCACCCAAAACCAGCATGAGCTTGGGGGCCTCCTGTCATCTCCCCATACCGGTGGAAGAGCCCTTGGGTGGATGAAGAAGGCCCAGTAGAGGTTTCTCTAGCTGTATAAATGGACGGAGGGAACTCCCGAAGTTACTGAGGCCAGGCTGCAGTACTGATCAGTGGGCCCTCAATTTTGAGCCCGCTTATTACTCTGTGTTCTTAGAATTGGCCTCTTTTGTGTTTAGGAGCCTGTGGATGCTCATAGAAGGTCCTTGCAGTTAAATGTCCATTCTTTGTAGGGAGAAAGATGAAAAAGCCGGCTTCCCTAAAGATTATAGCCATGGAGACCTTACAAGGCAGGTCTGCTCTGTCCTGCGGTTCCTTATGTGACTGTAGACTCTTCAGCAATGGCATTGTGTCTTTTCTGTGGATGAGAAGGTAATGAACCTCAGCAAACAGGAAAATGAAGAAGGCTGGCTGACCAGAGATGCCAGTGCACCGCCCTGCCTTTGTAGGAGATGTGCAGGCAGAGAAAGTGCAAGGATGCAATGCGGGGTCTACTGAGACCCTTGTCTCTGTGAGGAGGCTAGTCAGATGGGTCAACACGCCAGAATCTTCCTGTTTGTCTCAGCACTTGGTGAAGTTTAAAAGGAGATCAAAGGAAGTCAGTGTATGTTCTGCTCAGAGGACACAAGTGTTCACTTTTAAATATTTAACTGGAGGGGAAATTTCTGCATGGAATGCTAGTGCTGATGTGTTAATCTTCATGTTTTGTGGATGTCCACACATGCAGACTTTTGTTAAGTGGATATTAAAACACTTAGGTGTGTTTGGGCCGAAATGGTCTTTAAGGAAAGTGATAAACTGACACCTTGCTATTAACCTTTACAAAGGACCCTGACTTCCCAGGGTTCCCAGTGAGAAGTTGGTAAACCAGTGCTCCTTGTTGAGCTGAGAGAAGCCGTGTTGAACTGGTGGCCTAGTGGTTAAAGCTCTTGGCGCTGACCAAAGGCAGATGGTTTGAATCCACCTGAAAGGAGGTTCAAATCTACCAGTAAGGCAAGACAGTCTGCTCTGTACAGATTACAGCCTCAGAAGATGTAGGGTGTAGTTGTACTCTGTCAGTAGGGTCACTGTGAGTTAGAATGGACTCTGGCAGTGGGTTTGGTTTTGGCTTTGTATATCTATACTTAAGAATGGCATACTTGCTGGGTGTATGTTTATCATTGAGGGGCTCTGCTGGCACAATGGTTAAAGCATCCACCTGGTGACCAGTAGTGAGTGGTTCAAATCAACTAGCTCTTTGGAGACAGCTGAGGCATCCTCCTATAAAGCTTAGCAACCTTGGAAAGCCTCTGGGATGGTTCTGCTCTGTCCTGCAGGGTTGCTGTGAGTTGGAATGGATTGGGAGGCAGTGGGTTTGGCTTTGATCTGTTGGTCCAATGTCCAGGATGAAGTATAAGCTCCTGTTTCATCTTGTCTCATCTGTGTCCTGAGCACTGCTAATGTCTTGACTTGACTACAGGCCACTCCACAGAAGAGGTCCCTGTCAGTTAGTCAGGTGGGCCAGGTGCTGACCCACCAGTAGTTCTCTGTGTGTTTAACGTGGTACGAGTTACAGGTCTGCAGTCTTAGTGGTATGTTTCTTTCCTTGGGTCTTGGAAGCAGAGAAAAGGTCCTTGTTTCTTTGACAGCAGTCAAAGATGGAGTCACTGTGCCCAACTGGTAGAATATAGTCACACCATAGTCTTCTGCAGATTCACTGGCTTCTCACCATAGCCTCTGAAGTGCCAAGTCAACATGCAGGAGGCATGTCTATGTCACAGATAAGAAACTGAGAGGTCAGAAAGGTTAAATAGTTTTTCCGAGGCCTCACAGCTAGTCAGTGTTAAGACAGTGACTAGCACCAGGTCTTTTGCTTCTTAATTTTTCTCCTTTGGTTTCTACTTTTTACATTTGGTTTCTACTTCTTATCTTTTTTGCTGGCTCAGCAATATCCCCATAAAAGCTTTATCTTATGACTTCCATAGATTCTTTTCATTTGAGAGGTATTTTCTGTTGTAACTTTCCTCCTTGAAACTGCAGTGTGATAAACATTGCTTACTCTCTGGGGTTGAGCTAGCATTTCTTGCCCTCACAGAATAGAAACACATTTTTCCTTTTCTGGAAGCTGGAGCTCTCTGCTCATCACAGCTGGGTCCAGGGCAGCATAGGGGAGTAATCTGTTGCCTTTTGGGATTAGATAATTTACAGGGTAAGGAAATATTTTTTTGTCTATGTTTCTGTTTAAGTTTTGCTAGCCACTATTGTGATACAGGGTTGTTTGGGGTTATTTTTTTTTTTAAATTCTTAAATTGTGGTTTGTGCAAAAGTGGTTTTCCATTCTACCATTCTTGCATATTTTGTTTCATGATATCAGTTACAGTCCCTACATTGTAACTGTTCTCACACATGTGTCTTCCCTTTCTTTAGTGGTATTGTGCTTATCATGTCTTTATTGTATGTTGCCTTTTCTTTCACCCATGTTAAAATGTTATCTATTTTCTGATGCTTTCTCCCCTCTCCCTTGCCTCTCAGTCCTGGTAACCATTATAAAAAAGATGTTTGCATGTGTAAACTTTCCCTTCTTACTCGTTGCTGAGACTACCCATCTGTCTCCTGAGGAGCTGCTGGTGTTTTCAAACTGCCAGCCTTACATTTATGAGCACAACTTGTAAGGCATTCTGCTGTCAGAAACCTTTCTTTAAGCTTTTTAAATGAGAAATACCACATGTACACAGAAGTAGAGAGAAATCTTGCAGCACTCTCAGTTCATCTGAAAGTTCACATGCCCCACTCCCAGGTGGTTTTTGAAGCAGATCCCTGACAATAAGTCATCACATCCATAAATATTTCAGTGGTGCTAGGTGCAGTGGAGTCGGGTCCAACTCATTGGGATCCTGTGAATGAAACCCTTCCCAGTCATGTGCCATCCTCACAGTCCTTGCTAAATACTTCATTGTGATTCTGAAAGGTAAGCATTCTTTTCTAAACATTGTGATTGTTTGAAACCCTTAGAAACAGTAAGACCTTACATTCTAATGATTTCCACCTTACGTTTCTAAATCCTGAGTTCAGGGCTCTGGGGCTGCCACATTACTATCTTTGATAAAAGTACTTCTGCTATCTTGATCCTTATCAAGTTTTCAGAGGTAGAACGCTCAGTATGGATGTAATCTGTTTATGAAGGTAGCATTCTAAATTATGTAAGTGGGTGATCTGAATTTTTAATAGAAGCAGTTCCCATTTATAACACAGATGGCTTTTGTATTCCTCTTTCTTTCGTAACATTATGGTGGGTTTGGGTTTTATGACATCATCTGGGATAGATCAGGTGTGGTGTAATGTGACACTATCCTAGCAGCAGTCAGCTGCTGAAAGGCGAGCAGGCTCAGGGGACCTCTGGAAGCAGGACTCTAGGGTCAGCACAAGTAAGCAGGGTGTGAAGCAGGGAAGGTTTATAAGGCCATGACCATTTCTGAAGATTCCTCTTGAAATGATCTTTTCATGCTAAGATGATTGGTTTACAATCAGCCATCACAAAGCAGACATCATAAAATAAGTTATAAGAATGCTGTGGGAGAGGATTGGTTTCTTTTATTTCTCAAAGATACTAAGTGTAATCTTAAAGACTGTCTTCATCTTTTATTAAGTATTTACATGTTAATAGTCACATTGAGGCTTTTCCAAGAGCTCTGTGTATAGAAGCATAGCATGTCCTTTGGTCACCTTAGTGTCCTTGTCCATTTTAGTCAGCATGTGTAGGAGTCCTCCCCAAGTAAGTATTGAATCTCAGGTCTCCCTGCCTTGTTCCTATACCTCTGCTGGCTGGGAATGTGGGGGATTCCCTAGATCATTTTGGCCACATGTTGTAGCTGCTTCAGGGTTCTTTCCTATGTCTTTTCTAGCCTTGATGCTTTTATACTTATGTGAATGTGTTTAGTGTGTGTGTGTGATGTGAGCCTGTTTACTGTTGTGGGTGTGTGAGCTTGGTTAGTATATGTCTGTTTATGTGTGAACAGTGTGTATGTGTGTGTGTGTGTGTGTGTGTGTGTGAGAGAGAGAGAGCGAGAGAGAGCGCGTGCTTGTTTAGTATATATGTGTGAGCATGGTGTGTGTGTTGGCATATGGGATTGGGAGTATGTGTGGAAGAGGCATGTCTGTGAGTTGATTGGTGTGTAATTCTTAACTCTGGGTCTGTAGGTATATAGCCTAGGCTGTGTACTGGTTGATTGGCTGATTAAAAGGCAGTTGAAGTTTTTACCGGTGTTATGATTGCAGACAGTCTTGTCATTGTCTTAAACCTTTTTTTATATTATGAAAGGAACATGTTTATTACATTAAAAAACCCAGAAAGTACAAGTAGTCTGAAATATCAAATAAAAATGATCAAGAATGTCACTGTCTTGTGAAAAACACCGTTAGCATTTTGGTACATTTCTTCCCACATTTTTCATTGCACATAATCATATAATAATATATAAAGTTATTCACATTGAAATAATTTTTAGTAGAAGCTTAATTATTTTTAGAGTCAATATTGTGTAAACAAATAAAATAAAACTAAATAGTAGGATGAACAAAAGAAGAAAGACAAGAACAATTGTCTCTCTATCATCAAGAGATAATTGCTGTAAGAGAGATAATTGCTGTAACCTTTTTGTTGTCTTCCTCCAAAATGCATAAATTGTACAAAATAGTGTAATTCATATATTTACTTTGATCATCCCTTTGGGCCTAGGCTTTTGGAAATGGAGCATCTCTGATGTCAGATGTGTGAATACTTTAATGGACACCTGAGGTACTTGTCTTCTGGAGGCAGCAGAGTTATTAGAGATGATCCCAGTTTGTTGATGTCATTGTTAGGTACCCTCAAGTCAGAATCAATTCATAGCTGACCCTCCAGCAAGTTTTCAGAGGCAGTAAATTGCTCAGGAGGCGATTGCCTTTCTTTCTGTTGAGACGCTGGTAGATTCAGAATATGTGCCTTTGGGTTAGCAGCACAGCTCCTTACAGCTAAGCTACCAGAGCTCCCTTATTCTAGTTTAGCATTTGACATATAGAAACAATGAAGGTTTTCATTGTATCTAGAATACTGGAAAGGTTATAAAGGGAATCACATTTATGGCTTGCTTCCTTTGCAAACACTTATTTTGCTTAAATATTGTAAATAGGGACAAAATACTAGTTTATAATCTAAATATCAGGTGCAGGAGTGGGCTTCATTCCATTGCCTTTGTAGTTGCCAGAACTGGAAGTTGACTAAATAACATCCTTTTGTGAATATTATGTAACCCTTAAAAGTGCTAATTACAACTTCTTCAGCAAATAGTGCTGGCAAAACTGGACTTCTTCCTGCAGAAAGCTGAAACAGGATACACATGTCACACCATACACAAAAATCAACTCAAGGTGGATCAGAGACCTGGGAGTAAAGCCCAACCAAAATCATAATGTTCATAAAAGACAAACTGGGATCAAGCTTAGAAGCGCTAGTCCACGGTATAAAGAGACTGCCAAATACAACCAGAAATGCACAATCTAAAGAGGATAAAATTGATGCATGGGACCTTTTAAAGGGTAAATCTCTGTGCACATCAAAAACTTTTCCCAACAGGGTGAAAAGGAAACCTACAGACTAGGAACAAACATTTGGTAATACCATCTCTGACAAAGAGTCTTATAACAAAAGTTTATAGAATACTTTTGGGCCTCCGCAAGAAAAAGACTGATAACCCAATTACAAAATGGGCAAAAGATATGGAAAGAATTTTCACAGAGGATGATATTCAAATGGCAAACAGACAGAGGATGATATTCAAATGGCAAACAGACACATGAAGAAATGTTCCAAATCACTGGCTATAAGAGAGATGCAAAAACCACAAGGAGGTACCACCTCCAGTAAGGTGGCAAAGTTTAACAGGCAGCAAATAATAGATGTTGGAGAGAATGTGGCGAGAAAGGAACTCTTGTACATTGCTGCTGGGATTGTAAAATGCTGCAACCATTCTGAAAGGCAGTTTGGTGCTTCCTCAAAAAACTGAACATAGAAATTCCATATGACCCAGCTATTCCACTACTTGGAATATACTCTAAGTATGAGAACTGAGATTTGTACACCAATGTTCATAGCAGCATTATTCACTATAGTAAGAACATGGAAACGGCCCAAATGTCCAACCACAAACAAATGGATTGAGTAATTATGGTACATTCACGCAATGGAATACTGTGCAGCATGGAGGAACAGTAACTTTGTAAATTATTACCTAACTTGGAAAAGACTGGAGAACATTATGCTGAGTGAACTAACTCCATCCCACAAGGATAAATATTGTATGAGACCATTATTGTATAAGGAGTATAAGGATCTAGAAGGGGTGGGAGAGGCATTGGTAGCTGTAAATAGGATGTGCCCTCCTTTATTCTCTTCTCATAGCTTCTGGATCAGCTGTGGATTTTCTGTCTCTTTACCCAGTAAGTAGTTGGGTCTTCTGTAATTCCCCCTGCCCTGACCCCTGCCATTGTAGCAAAAGTGAAAGTTTCCAGAGTAGACTAGTTTTCTGTCTCATAATTTATACATTATTTTGTTTTGTGACATTGCTTGTGATCCCTTCAAATTAATAGCATTCTTCCCACTTTCATCTTGGGTTTCTCATTTCCGTTAATCCTCTTTCTTTCCCTTCTGACCTTCTGAGCTTTGCTTTTGGACAAATTCTTAACTTTTTGGTTTTGTATGGTTGATTGTATTGAAGAGTAAATCTCCCGTTGCTGATCTTATTGGCTGAAAGGTGATCTCTGGAACGGCTTTATTCCCAGCAGAAAGGAGGTGTAATGGCTACAGTCTCAGGGGTTCCACCAAGTCTCTACCAGGATAAGGAGTCTTGTCTTTTTAATGATTTTGAATTCTACACATTCTTTTCTCTTCTCTGCTCTTGTATTGTGATGTTTTTTTAGAGCAGGTAGTAGTGGTAGTGGGTCATCATCTTTCTAGTCCTGGTTTATGAGTGCTTCACATAGCTCACTAGTCCTTTGAATTAATTGCTTACTTCAGTCTTTGGTTTTTTTCTTTGCTCTGGACAAAGACTAATAATTGCACCTTAGCGTCACTAGTGTTTACAACACCAGTCACTGCTCACTGAAGTAGATAAAGAATACTGTCTTTTTTGTCAGCTGGTCTAGATGCCCTTCTAAACTATAGTTCCAACTCTAAATCACATCTTCAGAGAAATTGAAGAGTGTTTAGCACAGGATATTCTAGTTTGATGAATGCTTTATTTTACTTTGTAAACATTGGATAGATCCTTGGAGTTTTCAAAGCTGTGTACCTCCAGATCCTAGTCTTTGGTGATCAGCAATGCCTTGTTGCCTCAGATGTGGCTCTATTTCTGGCTGGCCTCCCTGACACTAGAGCTTCATAACTTACTTAAAAAAATTGGCAAGCTCTGGTGGCCTAGTGGTGAGAAGCTGCACTGCAATCCCGTTCGAATCCACAAGTGCACCATTGGAATCCGCAAGATGGTCTGCTGGAGGAAAGAACAATCTCCTCCTGTACCAGTCAGATCTGATTTGATGGTACACGCAAAAAAAAAATAAAATTTAAAAAAAAAATTCACACCCCCCAAAAAAAATTCACACCCATGTTTATCACAGCTCTGTTCACAGTAGCAAGGAGTTGGGAGCAACCCAGGTGCCCATCAACAAACGAATGGATAGAGAAGCTGTGGTATATTC
>NW_006399901.1:7260472-7284494 GCF_000299155.1 Elephantulus edwardii | reverse complement strand
ATAAAAAAATGTAATTTTTTTATGGTTGCACATTTTCTTCACCCTTACTCTTCCACCTCTCTAGCCCACTCTGCAATGCATCCTTTATTCCAGATTATTGTCATACGTATGCCTCATAGCTTTTGTGAGAAATCATTCTTTGTTGTTTCACGTGATATATTCTGATTCTTTTTTCCAGGTCAGAGCCTCAAACTCAGCTGTAACATAGAACCCAGTGGCTTATCTGCTCACATAGGAGCATTGTCAACCCTGCAGAGCCTTTCTTGCCCTAAGTTGTAGGGCAGCAAGTTAGTTACCATCACTAGAAACTCAGAGGTATCCCATCATCCTTTTGATTCTATTGGATTATGCTACCTGCCACAGAACTCATTAATCATGTTTTTTAAGGTGTGTGGTAGGTCTTACTTTACTGATTGATTGAACCACAGCAAAAGTAACTTTGATCTACTTTGATTAGAGAAGTGGGCATTTCTTCTACACAGTAGCTTAATCCAGTGTGAGTGTGGTCATAATTGAACGAGGGTTGAGGGTGGGGCAAAGGATGGGTGTAGTGGTGAGCACACTGGCTCCCAGGTCTGCTTTGCAAATACTATGTCCCACCAAAGGGAGCCATGATTCTTGAAGAAATGACTTTCAGGCTCCAGCAGGGATGGTTCCTAGAGCATCTGGAGTGTCTTGTTACAGAAAGCAAGAGAATATTCAATAGTTGAATGAAACACTTAAGATGGGGCTGTCACTGGTCAAATCTGGGTCATTTTGAGCCTGAAAAAAAAAGTATCAGTGACAGTGATACTACAAGGAGACAGCTGGGGTTCCATGTCAAGAGGCTCCACTTAAAGTTGTAAGCTGCTATTGAAGGGACCCCCGACTTTTGTGGCAATCCCATCCACAAGGGAAGAAGTGTGCCCCCCATCCTGCACTGCCGTCCTGTAGTCTGCCCCTGGTTTGTGGTATTTCTGAATTCCCAGTTGCCCCTCCATTGTGCATCATGCAATGTTCTAGCCCCCCTCCTCTGAGTGTTTCTTTCTGAGACTCAAGAGCCCTCCTTGAAGCCCCACATAGAAAGTCCATTCTCTCTTCCTGGCTTCCCACTTAGATCCCATCAGAGTAGGACAAGGAATTTGTATGGGTGCAGCCCTATGAAACCAGTAGAGCAGAAACTGTGGGCATCTTAAAGCTGGAATAAGAGCTGTGCCTGTCCCTTTGCAGTTTCTTGTTGCTGAGATGGAATCTGATGTGGAGCCTGTGCCTTTCTTATCCTCTATTGTGTGCATGCCTGTGTAGTATTGTTGTTGTTATGTGCCATCGAGTTGCTTGCGACTCATAGCAACCCTATGCACAGCAGCCCTAAACTCTGCTCTGTCTTGTGCTAATTGCACTGTCTCTCACACTCCCATCCCGATAACCCCAGTCACTGAATCAGTCCACCTCATAGAGGACCTTCTCCTCCTGCACTGTCCCTCCACCCTCCCAGGCAGGATGTCCTTCTCCAAGGACCGGTCTCTTCTTACAACATGTCCAGAGTATGTTAGAGCCTCAGAATCCTTGCCTCCAAAGAGCCACCCGGTTTAACCCTTTCTAGGATGAATCTGTTTGTTTTCCTAGCAGTTTATGATACCCACAATACTCTTCTCCAGCACCACAGCTCAAAGGCATCAATTCTCCTTCTGTCCTCCTTGGTCATTGTCCAACTCTCTGATGCATAACAAGTGATTTCGAAGACCATGGCCTGTATCAGACGCACCTTAGTCTCCAGAGAGATATCATTGCTCTTCAGTACTTTGGAGAGGTCCCTAACAGCAGACTTTCCCATGGCAATGTGCCTTTTAATTTCCTGGCTACTGGTACCAACCAAGAGTGTTGACTGTGGAGCCAAGCAAACTAAAGCTGTGAACAATCTCAATCTCTTCACCATCCATCCTGATGCTTCCAGTTGGCCCAGTGGTGAGAATCTTTGTCTTCTTGACATTGAGCCTCAATCCATTTTGGAGGCTACAGCCCTTGACCCTCTGCAGCAGGTATTAGGGCTTTTGAAAATGGCTTTTATAGCCATTGCCTTTGCCCCCTTTTGGGACATGATGTTTGTCTACTTCAGCTGCAGACAGATGGATCATCTGTTGATCAACATCTTCAGTGTCATCAACAGCTGTGAGGCCAACATAAGTGAGAGAGCTGTCCAGACTGTGAACTCTGTCAGCTGACCTGACAGAGCCAGAGTTAAAGGTTTTATTTGCTTGACGATGGAAGGAAGAGCTCACTTGTAACTCCTGGGAGTCAAAGCTTGCTGGGCTATTGAAGAAACCAGAGAGCTCTTTGCATTTGTGCTGCTGCTCTGAACCTGGCCTTTCACTTGTCAATTGAGACACTCTCTGAACTAATTGAGGAATTGTGTGTTGTAACTCTAGTTTGGGACTTCTGGACTAAACCTGGACTTGTGTTACGTGATAACCTTTGCTACCCCCCACTGTCCGATCTATTTCCTTAATAAACCCATGACTGAGTGAAGTCAAGTCTGGGAGTTAATTTGCAGCAAACATCAGACCCAGTGATACATAGAAGTAATGTAGGAGCAGGAGGGCCATGTCTAACCTTGTATCTATTTGTTTGGTATGTGGATGTTATTGATGAGGAAACAGTTGCCTTTTGTAGAGTTAATTGTGGTCAGATTCTGCCTTACCACATTGCCATTTCTCCTTTACAGCCTGTAATTTTTTTTTTTTATGGAAAAATCCATGGCATTGCCCTTCCCCCACCCATTTTCTTCCATTACTGCACCATACTGCAAACTGTACACTTAATACACCTAGCTTCCAGCAAGACCTGATTTTTAAAATATTTTTATTTTTTGTTATTTGAGTGAAGGTTTTACAAAGGAAATCTATTTTCCATTTAACCGTTCATGTAGTTGTGGTGTTATGTACTATTGAGTTGAACTTGACTCATAACTGATCGTCCAGCAGGTTTTCAGAGGCAATAAAAATCACAAGAGAGGAGATTGCCCGTCTTTCTTCCACAGAGCAGCTGGTGGATTTGAACCACATGCCTTCAGGTTCGCAGTGTAGTTCTGTACCTTAAGCCATCAGAGCTCTCTCAGCTATTCATACACATTATGTTGGGTGGATTTTTTTTTCCTTCCCCCCCCCCCCTTGTTGTGTATGTATCATTGAATCGGATCTGATTGACACAGGAGGAGATTGCCCCTCCTTCTCTATCAGAGCTTCTAGTGGATTTGAACCTCACGCCTTTCGGGATTGTAGCACTGCTTCTTGCCACTAGGCCACCAGAGCTCCCTATATACATTATATTTTATTATAACACTGATTACAACACCCACAATGTAACCACCTCCTTCCCTCTTCCTTTTTGTGATTCTCATTTCCATTAATCCTTTTATCATATCCTCTTTTACCTTTTAGGTTTTCTCTCACAGCAAATACTGCTTTTTTAACCTTATATAGTTGGTTATTCTAAGGAGTGTGTGTCTCATTGGTCATCTCATAGGCCCGTTGTTTGCCAGAAAGTGGAGCCACAGGGGTGAGTTTAGTTCCAGGCTTGAAGGGTGACTGAGGACTTAGTTTCCAGAGTTCTACCAGTCTCTGTCAAACCAGGAAGCCTAACCATTTCCTGGTTTTGATGTTTGCTCCACATTTTCCCAGCTTTACCCAGGACCTTCTAATGTGATCCTTGATAGAGTGAAAAATCTAGTTTTTATGATGGAAAACTGTGCACATCATCTGGGGCTTTGGAATAATTGACTTGTAGATGGTTAATTGCAGTTCTGAGCAGCTCCCTCTTTTCTCTGCATCTAGAATCTGCAGTTGAGGGGAGGGTACAGGAGGCTCTTGCATGTGCTTCTTGAGAGGATGTCATTGGCTTCAGGAAAAGCTACTAACAGGGATCGCTGAGGCAGCATCTGCCATGGGAAGTGAGAGCCTCTCCCGGAGTTGCAGGTGCCTCTTCTTGGCAGAGATGTGTTAGGCTGTGTCAGTTGGTGCGATGGAGGCTGTATACAGGTGGCACTGAGCCCACTGGTGTGCAGAGAATCCCAGGAGGAACGCCATGCTTTCGTGGGCGAGGATCCGGCCACATGTCTCCTCAAGTGTGCTCTTTCATGAAAAGTTGCTTCCCCACTGTTAAATGGGTATGTCACACCATTCTAAGGCAACACAGGAGTGCCAGATAGTCTGACCTAGGTTTCCTTGCTGGTTCAACAACTTCTTAACCATTCATTCTTGCATTCTCAGAAAAGGGTGATGTTTACTGAATGTCTTCAGGTGTCAGTCTATATCAGAGGTTGTAAAAAGAATGAGGGTAGTGTGATGATAACCACTTCTGACCTCTGTTAACACTTTGAAACTCCCCATCAACCACAACCACAGTACAAAATCTATTTCCTATGAGGTCAGCATAGCTCCCATGCTTCTACACCTACATTTACTTAGTTTTAACACCAAGCATCCCTCCCAGGATTCTCATCACTCTACTTCTGGGTCCAGAATCTGTTAAAGTGGCCACCTAGCTCTGACATAACATACAGTTATATGGTTTACTAGGGAGTTAATGAGTTACAATTCATGTTGATTGTTGTTATGTGCCTTCGAGTCACTTGCGACTCATAGAGACCCTGTGTACAACAGCCCTAAACCCTGCTCTATCCTGTGCCAATTGCACTGCCTCTAACACACCCATCCCAATTACCCCAGTCACTGAATCAATCCACCTCATAGAGGGTCTTCCCCTCCTGCGCTGTCCCTCCACCCTCCCAAGCATAATGTCCCTCTCCAAGGACTGGTCCCTCCTTACAACATGTTCAAAGTATGTCATACAAAGCCTCAGAATCCTTGCCTCCAAGGAGTATCCTGGTTTAATCCTCTCCAGGATGAATCTGTTTGTTTTCTTGGCAGTCCATGGTACCCTCAATACTCTTCTCCAGCACCACAGCTCAAAAGCATCAATTCTCCTTCTATCCTCCCTTGTCATGGTCCAACTGTCTGACGCATAACAAGTGATTGATTGCAAAGACCATGACCTGTATCAGATGCACCTTATAATTCCTTAGTCAGGGAAACCTAGGCCCTTTGATGTTCAGCCTCATCACTTAGGTCAGTGTTACAAAGTTATTTTGATCATGCCATTTATCACATCTTTTAATCCCTCAGCAAGCTTGAATGCAAATCCCTGGCTCTGTGGGGCAGCAATTCCAAGCTGGTCTCTGGTTCTCCACTGAAGATTCTCCTGCAGGCCATAGTCTTCCTGGTGCAGGAATCTTGGTCCCCAAAAGATGTGCACCGCATTCCTTGCTATTTCTTCCTCGCTGGTAGTGAGATTCTCCTCTTCCCTGCTAACTTGTTCACTTTAAAACTGGTAGGATGGCAGAAGTGATCAGTCTCATTATGAGTCATTTATACACATTCTGTTTTGTGTTCCTGTCCAGTTGTGTGGTGAAAACATTGACGGCTAGGAGAGTCATTTTGAACAATAAATCATAAATCTAGCCACCTCTCAGAGTTACTGTCACAGTGCACTCTCAGTCATCTGTTGTTGCTGTGACAGAAGTACCACAGTGTACTGTCTCAGTCTTATAGTGCTGCTATAACAGAGACCACAGAGTGCTGTTATAGCATAGACATACAATGTCTCAGTCATCTAGTACTGCTGTAACAGTAGTACTACAGTGTGCTGTCTCACTTATCCAGTGCTACTGTGACAGACATACCAGTGTTTGGTTTCAGCTCTCCAGTGCTGGTATAACACAAATACTGCAAGTGGGTGATTTTAAGCAGAAATTAATTTTCTTAGTTTAGGAGATTAAAAGTCCAAATTTGGTTTCTATCTCTAAGTAAGGGAATTCTGGTACCCTACTGGGTCAAGAGTTGTGCTTCCAACTCAAAGGGACGTGATTTGAATCCATCAGCTGCTCTGTGGGAGAAAAGATGAAATCGTCTCCCTGTTGATTTACAGCCTCTGAAAACCTGCATGAGGACCATTGATGAGTCGGTTCCAACACAGTGGTACATCATAACAACAACAATTGCTAAGGAAGGCTCTCTCTCTCTTTGTTGACTCCTGGGGAAGGTCCCTGTCTCTTCCTGAGCTTCTTTTCTGGAGCTATTTGGGATTATAGTCACAGGGGTTAGGCTTCATAGCATAAGTAGGGGACACAGTTAAAACCCATGTCCCCCTGCTGGATCTGGTCATCTTATATGGAACAGATCTTCTCTGATAGATAATCTTGCATGTTGCTAATATGCAGGAAGGAAAAGCAGGTGGTTGTGAATTGTGTAATGGGGGCCTGACCTGGCTAAGCATGTTTCCGAAGGAAGTTGCCTTTTCTTTTGAATTCTAGGCTGACAGTCTAAAGTTGTGTGGAATTAGTGAGGAGAGAGGGATGAAAGGAAGACATGCTGTTTTCCACATGGTGGAGCATGAGTTCCCTCTCCTCGAGCCCAGTACCCAGAAGCTGGAGGGCACCCTTTCCAGGGCGTCTTCCTTCATGACTCTCTTTGTCTCTAGCCCCTCGGGACCTAAGGGCTCATTCTGCATTTCATCCATTTAAATTAGACTATGAGACAGGACCAGTTGGGGAAGGTGACAACCACTGGCCTGGAGGGGAATCTTGATTCCTCGAGAGGCCAGTAGGAGCCCTGGAACCTGAGCGAGTGCAGGGAGCTTTGTCCTTGAGGAGCAGCTTTGAGCAGGTGGGTGGGCTGTGTCCAGCCAGAATTATGCACAGCCTAGTGCCTACAAGGGTGGGGCACCCCAAACTCCTGTGGTGAGTAGGAGCCAGGCCTTGCTGAGCATCAGATGCTCTCTGGACAAACAAAGGTGGTCTATGGTCAGGCCTGGGAACAGGAATTCTTTGTAGCCATCATGACAACATTGACAAGTGGCCAGAGGGAGTCTCTCAGTCAGGGTCCTGCCCACATGCCATGCTCAGCGCAGGTCAGGTGAAGGATACCTGAGAAGAAGCAGATGTGAGTACATTTGTTGCATGTGAGAGAGTACTTCTCTTTCCTTCTGGAGCTCCCAGTCTTTCTCATGAATGGTCAGCTCATTAGAAGTACCCAGGAATGGCCACTCAGGAGTATTCTGGTCACCATTCATCTTGCTCTCCTCTAGTTTCTCTCTGCTGCCCTGCAGATGTTGGGAATGTTCATGGATTTTATCACCTGAAGTCATCAAGTAGAAGAGAAATGGTATATCATCTTCTGTTAAGCTGTCCAAGCCCAATAATGTGACCTGCAGAAGGTATTTTTGTCTGCTCAGGTGTCCAGTATGCTTTGGAACTCAATGAGTGCTACTTCTCTGTGGTCAGCAGGCAGGTGCCCCGCCTCCTACTCCTTTTGGAGTCCTTTTGGTGGGCAGGGAACAGGTGTGTGGTCTTCTTTTGCAGTGACTTTACTGAGACATGGAAGAAACTTCAGTCTTTGGCCTTCCCATCCTCCTCCACTTACTCTTTCATCCCATATTTTTTCCACTATTTACAAAGTTTTCTTTCATTTCAACAGTGGGTGCATTGGGTTGGTTTACTTTGCTAAAATCCAGGAAAAACAAGGCTTCATTTTTTTTTCACTATTGGAAATAAAAAGCCCTTTTATTAGGAAATCTGTTGCTATCAGTGTGGTTGACTGAGGTGTGGTAGATTGCTTTTGTAGGGCTTCTCTTTCCATGGTTCAGTAACTCCCACCAAAGTTTGTATTATTTGGTTACTGTTGTTGCTGTGTGTCTTCGAGTCAGAACTGACCCATAGCTGACCCTTTAGTGGGTTTTCAGAGACAGTAAATCGTATGGCAGGAGTTTGCCATCCTCTTCTTGCTGAGCAGCTGGAGGACTCAAGGCAGTGTGCCTTTGGTATTGCAGTGCAGCTTCTTACCACTAGGCCACCAGAACTCCCTAAAGATTGGGTAGGACTATGCAAAGAAGAGGAAGACCCCCAACCAAGTGGATTGACACAATGACTGTAACAATGGACTTGAGTGTGTCAGAGATTGTGAGGATGGTGCAAGATAGTAGGGTTCACATCTGTTGTTCTTAGGATCACTGTGAGTCATACTTGACTCTTATGGCATCTGACAACAAGAACAACACCACTCAGGTAAGATGTTTGTGGCTTATTGAGGGAATCAAACGGCTTTATGATACAAATAAGGTGATAATACTACAGACAATGTTAGATACCATCAGATGAGTTCTGACTCATAGTGACCCTGTGTGCATCAGAACAAAATGCTGACAGGTCCCTACAACTATCACTGTATTGGAGCCACTGGTCAGTCCCTCTCATTGAGGCTGATCATCTTTTTCACTGACTCTGTACCTTACAAAGCATGCTGTACTTCTCTCCAGCTGGCCCTTACTTGTAATATGTCCCAGGCATTTGAAATAGATTGTCATCATCCTTGCTTCTAAAGAATGTTCTAGCTGCATTTCTCAGATAGATTTGTTCATTCTTCTGGCAGTGCATGATATACTTAATATTCTTCATCAACATACTAATTAAAAGGCATTCGTTCTTCTTTGGACTTGTGCATGTAATGTGTGTGGAACTCTAATGAGGAAATTGGTCAATTTTACCATTTCACTGTGTTGTAATCCTAAAGGCACACAGTTTGAATGTACCAGCTGCTCTGTGGGAGAAGGATAGGCAGTCTCCTGTGTGATTAACTGTCTCTGAAAATCTGCTGCAGAGTCAGCTATGGTTTGGTTCCAACTCAATGGTATACAACAACAAGGCTTAAAATGAGATGTCCCGAAGTTGGAAAAGGAGACTCTACCGCCACCAAGAAGAGAAGAGAGTGAACTGTATCCTTCGGAGGTCACTGCACTGACATTTTTCTCAGTCTAGAGACAGAAGGGTCTATAATGTCAGATACAATGCAGTGTGGTGAGAAGCAGCATCAGAAAGATGAGCCTAGTACAGGATGGCAGAATGGACTCCTTGCCCTTAGTGACAGGCAGTTACAGTTAGTGTCACTCACAAGAAGTGAACTGGAGAAGTGAGTACCTCTGAACACTTCTCTCTGTGTGTGTTTGTGTGTGTGTGTGTACACCCTGTCAAATCGAACCTGACTGTTAGAGGAGGATATTGTCCCTCCTTCTTTAGCAGAGCATCTGGTGGATTCAAACTGTGCACCTCTGGGATTGCATTACAGCTTTTTGCCACCAGGCCACCAGAGCATGCCTGAACACTTCTTAGTGGAATTAAAACCTTATAACACTTGCTTGTGCAAGGCAGAAGCCAGGCCAGCTGAAGTGGCCCGAGGGTCTGAGGGCTAAGGAGAGGCCTGCCTATGGACAGAATCCAAAATCTGCCTTGACTGAAGAATTATATAATTCCCGATTCTGAGCTGTAACCTGTTACTTCTCTGATAAACTCCTCAGTCCTGTGAGTTCTGTGTGATCATTGCAATAAATTACCAGAACAATCAGAGAAGTAGAGAGTGCTGCAGGAGGAATGACCGGAGTCAGAGTTATAAAGAGGTTGGATAGCAAAGGCATTTCTGACCTTGTCCTCATTAGAACAAGCCAGTGACTGAGGCTGAGGAGTTAGATGATGCAGGTGAACCCACTCCATCATTGTCACACTGGCTGATGACAGTGTTAAAAGTAGGGACAGCTGAATTATTCCTTGAACTTGTCCCATTTTGAGGCCCCTTCAAGTTGAGCCAAGCTGCATTTCACCGGAAACTCCCTGTGTTGAGACTTCAAATCCCAAGAGAGCATCTTGCCTTTTATTCTGACACCTGGAATTGCCAGTGGAACATCTTTGTATTTATTTGTGAATCAGAACCTATAAGCACCATGACTATGTATTAGGCCTGTTTCCATCAGCAGAGTATACTGGGAGGTGGTGGAGAGCCATGTGGACTTGGCTTCATAAAGGTTTGCTGAATATTTATTTGCTGAAATTTGCTAAGCTAAAGGGCGGTGATTTGAACCCACTAGTGCCTCTGGGGAAAAAGGTATAGCACTCTGCTTCATAAACATGACATCCTTGGAAACCTAGTGGGGCTGTTTTACTCTGTCCTTACTTAGGGGGTCGCAGTGAGGTGGGATAGAATGAACTGAACAATGCATGAATGGTTTTGATTTGGATGCTGGTCTGAGCCATGTGATGTTGGAGAAGCTGCCCATAAATACATGTTGTCACTCCTACTGTGAAGAGGACTCGCAGGTGCTCAGCCACCCCTGCAGCCTCAGCCTGTGGTGGAGAACTGAGAGGGTGAGCTGTTCACCTGTGTGGCTAAGGAGCACACACTGCTGTAGAATCATCCTGACACATCAGACCCTGTATCACAGAGGAGAGCTGCCTCCCTTGGGTTTCAGTGGCTGTAAACCTTAATGGGGCTAACTGCCTCATTCTCCTGCAGGGTGAGTTTTAACCCTGTACTTTTAGTTAGCTGCCTAAAGACTTGGCCACAGCATCATCAGAGCAAAATAACCACTACTCACCCCTAAAAGTGGGAGAAGATGCTCTTTAAAAAAAAATATTCAAGTAAAGGAGAAAATAAAAATTGTACACTATGAAGTGTTGAGCTTTCTAGACTTTTAAATTATTTGTAGAAGAAATTAAAAAGTCAACCAGGATTTAGGTAATCTTACTCTGCTTTAGGAGGAGTATGTTGTCCATATCACTCTCTCATAACCTTCATCTGTTTCTCCAACATAACTGGAATGATGAGATGAGCTCCTTTATCCGTGCCATGAATGGACAGACTAGAATTTATTATATTAGCTAGTACTTTTGGGTTTTTCCTACTATAAATTTTCTTTTAGCAGAATCTTCATGAAGACTTTATTGTTTTCTCAGGATAAAGTCCTAAAAACGTAGTTGCTAAGAGAATAGGTATAGCCAGAAAATTCTGTCCTCAGACTACCCTCCTGAAAAAGGCAGTCAGTTTGACATGGGCACAGTGGTGGCCGGGGTGGTTTTCTTTTGCCTTTTTCTGATGATGTGTCAGAGCTAATGTCATCTCGAAGCATTGATGGAAGTGTGAGTGTCTCTTGCTGCAGGGCCTATGTTGGACAGCCTGGGACCCGTCCTCAACCTGTGAAGGTGTTGACTTGGACAGCCTGGGCCTGGGAATTTGCAGAGTCAGCTCAGCAGGGCCTTGGGGAGCCTTTTGTGTATCAGACATAGACACCCTTGTTTTTGGTTTAATGTTCTACTAGACCGTGTTAAAGAGCAAAGTGCAGGTTAAGACAGAGAAGGATAGTAGACAATATTGGGCAGAATGAGAGACCAGCGAGCTTTTGCTTGCTGACTTAAGTGCTCTGTCCACTGTTGAGAGAGGTGTGGATGATTACAGAAAGAATTTACAGCCAGCAGAGATGTTAAGCCAGTTCTGCAGCAACTCTGTTCACCAGGTGTTTAAGGGTTAGCATTTTAAAGCATATAGATATTTGAGTTCTCTCAAGAATGAGTCCTAGTTGTTACCACATTTAGATTTAAATAATGACGATTCTCTGATAGCTGATGACAGGGAGTAGCTCTACCTTATCTCCAGGAGGGGACATTACAGTGACTCCCCAAAGGTCAGTGAGTTTTTGATACAAATAGTGCCTTTCTGTGGAGGAATCTGCATTTGTTGTTCATTGATTTCCTCTCCACTCTACCTTTTTTCTTATAGCTGCTGTCAAATGGATTCCTATGTGTGGTGACCCCAAGTAGAAACAGGATTGTAGGCCTGTGACTTTCAGAAGCAGATTACTGTCACTTGGGGGTGGATGCAGCTGCCAGCCTTACAGGTCTCTGGAATTTTTTTATGCACAGTATTATTTTTTTGTCTTGAGTTCTGTCAAGATGAAATGAGTATGTCTTATTAACATTGGTGATAAAGATTTTTCTCAAATTTTATTTGTGTACTTTATTTTTGCAGAGTGTGTACACAGTAGGCCATATACCAATTTAACAGTGACTGCGCAGAACGTTCAATGATGTTGGTAATGTTACCCCCCCCATTTTCTGAACTGTCCCTCCCCCATTCCCATGGTCAGCTCACTGCACCTGAGGCTTCTCTCAGGTTTCTCCTGTTGCTGTTTTAAGTTGGATCCCATACAGTTAATTCTTTGTTGTTGTTGTTATGTGCCATCGAGTCGCCTGCAACTCATAGTATCAGGCCACAGTCAAGGCCTCTCCACACGGTCTCAGGCCATGCTGGTGGCCCCTCCAGGAAGTCTCAGGCCACATTCATGGTCCCTTCACATTCAAGGACAGGGGGCTCTGGAGTCCTTTAGAATGCCTCATGCCACTCTGTCTGATCCTGGCATGTCTTGACAATACTAAGTTGAGCCATTAACACTAACCTACAGTGGAAATCACCAGGCAAGTAGCTCAGACAGGAGACAGCTAGGGACCTCAGATCTTTGAGGACAACCTCCAAAAAGACAAAATAGAAAAGTGGAAGAAAATGCTTTAAGAGGCAGTTAGCTTGGGGCAAAAGGACAGTCAATGAGTGAGCTTTTACTCTTTGAGCAAGAAGGACTGAAGAAAGGTCACAGCTAGAAAACAAGGAGGGACCTTCAAAAGTTAACAATGCAGGGGGGAGCTCTGGTGGCCTAGTGGCAAGGAGCTGCAACTACAATCCCAGAGGCGCACGGTTTGAATCCACCAGATGCTCTGCTGGGGAAGGAGGGACAATTTCCTCCTGTACCAGTCAGACCTGATTTGACGGTACACTCACACAAAAATAATTAAAAAAAAAGTTAACAGTGCAGTCAGAGTAGTCTGGTGGGTTGGAAGGGAAGTCAAGGCTACAAGGATGCCTTGGAGATAATGCAGGTCCAATTCTAGACACAGCAATAAAGAGAATATTACAATAAAGCAAATATTGTGGTAAAATGAATAACAAAGCAAGTCACAAATTTTTTAGTACATATAAAATTTGCAATCACTTGTTAGGCATCAGAGAGTTGGACAATGACTAGGGAGGATAGAAGGAGAATTGACGCCTTTGAGCTGTGGTGCTGGAGAAGAGTATTGAATGTTCCATGGACTGCCAAGAAAACAAACAGATTCATCGTAGAGAGGGTTAAACCAGGCTGCTTCTTGGAGGCAAGGATTCTGGGGCTTTGTCTGACATACTTTGGACATGTTGTAAGGAGAGACAGGTCTTTGCAGAGGGACATCATGCTGGTAGGGTAGAGGGATGGCGCAGGAGGGGAAGACCGTCTATGAGGTGGATTGATTCAGTGACTGGGATAATTGGGATGGGTGTGTCAGAGGCAATGCGATTGGCACAGGATAGAGCAGGGTTTAGGGCTGTTATACATAGGGTCGCTATGAGTCGCAAACCACTCGACAGCACATAACAACAACAACATAAAATTTATGGTGACAAAGAATTTATGGTGACACTGTTAAGTGTGGAATACTGTGATGAAAAGTTCAAATACGGTGACAATGACAGAGATAGGAAGAACACATGCTGTTGGAAGACAGCATCAAAAAGACTTGAGGCTGCCACACACCAGCAGCCTAAAATACACAGCATCTGCAAAGAGCAGTAAAGTGAAGCACAAACAGTGTGCCTGTATATTTTAAACAAGTACAGAGGTAGGCAAATAGGAATGAAAGAAAAGGGTGTGATTAACTGCAGACATGACAGAAGGGCAAGCCGGATGGCCTGGGTCAGCCTGTCTGAGAGGCTGTACAGATGCTCTGCCGATGGGAGGAGCTGTGTCTCTGGAAAGACAACAACTTGCTCAGGGAGGTGAGAAGATGCCCCACCATTCACATCTGGGAATCATAGTTCCTGGTAGCCTCCGTTAGATGGAGATGCACACACAAGAATAAAAGGGAAGGTGGCAGACTCTTCCATAGTGCAGGGAGTCAACCAAGACAGGCACACATTTCTACCTCAAAGACAGGAGTTCACCTTCTCGGGAAGCTTCCAGAGCCCTGTAGCTATAGAATGAGAGGATGAAAGACACAGGTCACTTCCCAAACTCTCCACCAGAGGGAGGCAGAGGGTATGCAGGGGACAAGGCCTTGGTATGCCGGCCATGCCTCAGAGATTTGTTTGAATGTAAGGGCTTCCCCAGTTTTGTAGAGTGACAGGATCTCAACAGCAGTTGTTTTTAGGTATCGTCGAGTTGAGTATAATTCATCATGACCCTATGAACTTGAGTCCTGTCCTATACTGTGCCATCCTCATCATTTACACTTGAGCCCAGTAGGTGTGTGGAAAGTTGAACAAACAACGGAATTGGTCAGTGTAGGGAAAAGTTCACAGTATTGTTGTTGAATCATCCGTCAGTCCAATGCAGATGTAACCAAAACCAGCAGGATGGAGGAACGGGGGACCTAAATCATCCTCCTCTTCTCCCATGAGAGGCAATATGCTATATGTAATTTGGAAAACTGACAGCAGAAGTATATTCATTCCGAAAGGGGAGCAACCGGAAGTAAGTTGGACCTGCTGAGGCCTGTGGGATAGATAGGGGGTGAGATGATATCTCCTCAGATGTCCTGCAGCACTTACCTCTGATAGCTGTTTAAACCCACTGTTGACTCATGGTGGCCCTATAGCTGAGGCTTTAAATCTTTTCAACAGGAAACTGTTTCCTTTGATAATGAAATGACAGCCATGCTGAGCACAGGCATGCTTATATGCTGGTTTCCACAGTGTGTTTGCTGGAAGCTTTCTTTGTCCCTGTGCTGCTTGCTTCTCACTTACTTGCATTTTAAGATATTGCCATCTCTGAAATAGTGGATGAAGACTCTTCATACACCAGCAAGCATTAACTTGCATTTTTAAGTGGATGAGTAGTGTGGTACGTGAGGGGTGCTATAGACAAACCATTAAAGATGATGACTCAGAGACTCGGAACCACTGTGTCGATGGAACTGTTGGGGTTACTGCTGCCCCAGCTACCTTCTCCCACATCTGAGAGAAGGCTCACTCAGGTTCTTTAGACCTAGCAAGAGTGTCAGCTTCCCTTTACACTGTCCCGGGGATGGGAGAGAAACAAAGCAAAGTATTAGACTGACAGCCTCCTTCTCACTTCATGGAGCAGGTAGGCTGTCACTATGACTTGGCCAGCTGACTCCTCTGGGGTACTGCAACACCTGTTTCTGAGGAATGGAAACCGATGCTGAGGGTAGACTGAGCCTTCACCTGGAGTGAGCTTTCCAGGAAAGACCAGCACAGGCCTTTTGGTCTAGAATTTTCTAAGCCTTCCTCCCAGGAGAGTGATCAGGACAGCTGTGTCCCCACCTCAGGGATTTGGAAAGTTGGTTTGCATTGCATATAGAAAAATTGAACACCAGGTACACGAGCAGTGGAGAAAACTGAGATTCATATCCTGCTGTTTTCAGATTGAATCCAGAAAGAAGCTGGTGAACAAGTGAGCAAGAATATGACTGTTGGGTTCCCCCCAGTGATCTTTCCCCAGTGGGTTTGGTGCTCCAACGAGCACAGTCAGTGATGGGGTTACAGGAGTCATTGTTTCTAATCAGCCAGAGGAATCTCAGTTGGGCATGAAACACAGTCCTAGAGAATGCCTATAGGTTTCCTCGGCTGTCATCTTGGCAGAAGCAGACTGTCAGTCTTTTCCCATGGAGCTGCCCCCTTCATGCATGTCTACTCTTTACAAATATTAATTCTAAAAACGACACATCTTCAAAATTCAATCTAGAATAAGTGACTCAGCGATTTCTGAGACGTGTGGGATTGAAGGCAGCTCTCCTCATAGGAAAGTCACTTTAAACTGTAAATATAGCAAGTTGGAAGGTACTAACAGCTTATTGTCTACAAATGGCCCATGTCTACCATGAAAGTTGTCCCTGATAGAGGAGACAAAACATTGGGATTTAGAAAGACACAATTAGAATCAGTATTGTGTCACTTCCTGGAGCAGGTAGGCTGTCACTATGACTCGGCTATCCGACTCCTCCAGAGTACTGCAACACTTGCTTCTGAGGAATGGAAAACGGTGCTGAGGATAGGATGGGCCTCCTGGGAGCACCTGACAGTCATATTCTTGCTCACTTAAAATCAAGACCAGCTTCTTTCTGGACTCAATTTGAAAACAGCAGGATAATAACCTCAGTTTTCTCCACTGCCTGTGTACCTGGTGCTCAGTTTTTCTGTACGAAATGCAAATCCACTTTCTAAATCACAATTAGAATTGTGTCACAATTAGACAATTGGATGCTAATAGTCACAATTAAACACAGTATTGCTACTTATTGCACTGTCTGAATCAGCTTACTGCCTTCTGCTTGTCTTTTCAGTTCACTGACTCTGATATGTGTGTTCTAATGCATCATGAAGATTCTCAGATTCTCAAAATATCTGTCCTCACATTTTGTGAGCACTTATGTGCCGTTGAGTCAGAACCGACTCATAGCTGACCCTCTAGTGGATTTTTAGAGGCAGTAAATCCTATGGAAGGAGATTGTTCATCCTTCTCCCTCAGAGCAGCTGCTAGATCCAAACTGCTTGTCTTCGTGATTATAGTGCAGCTTCTTACAACTAGGCCACCAGAGCTCTCTCAGATTTTGTGAGAGTTACAATTACCATGTGATCAGTAAGAATCATTTAAAGAAAAGATTAAAACAGTGGTGAAATATTGGTGTATTGTCTCCTTTCCAGCCATCATTTTAAAAATAATTTAAAAAACAATTGGAGAAGTGCATTGACAGGGTACTGCCAAAATTCAAACTGAACTCAGGAATGAGGAATAACACTATTGATGCTAGATAAATCTTGACTGAAGCAAAGAATACCAGAAAGGTATTTACCTGTATTGCAAAAGCATTTGTCTATGTATATCATAAAAATTTATGGATGACATTGTGTAGAATAAAACTTTTAGAACATTTAATTAAGTGTTCATGGACATCACCTGATAGACTACACCGAAATTAGATTCACTATATTTGTGAAAAAAGTAGATCAGAAGTACAGTGTCAATAGTCAAATCAGGGTCAGGAAATGATTGTGGAACCAACTATCAAGTACTGCAAGTTTAAATTGAAACTGAAGAAAACAAGTCTGCGAGAACCAAAACATAACCTTAACGTCTGTCCTACCTCAATTTAAAAACTGTCAAGAATAGATTTGATGAATTAAACATTAATGACCAAAGATTAGATGATTTATTAGGTGACATCAAGGGCATCAACTATGAAGAAAGCAAAAGGTCATCATTACCAGGTCAGACAGGGAATAAAGAAAAGACAAAAATGGATGTCAAAAGAGACTTTGAAACTTGCACTAGAACATTGAAAGGCCAACACCAAGGGAACAAATGCTCAAATAAGAGATGAACAGAAGATTTCATCGCACAGCTCAAGAAGACAAAGTGTTGAAATAAGCAAGGAGTTAAAGGTAGAAAACCAAAAAAAATCAAACTCAGCATTTCTCAAGCCGAAAGAAATTAAGAACAAATTCAAGTCGTAATACTGAAGGATTCTATAGGAAAAATACTGAATGATGCAGAAAACATCAAAAACAGATGGAATATAAAATCACTGTATCAAAAAGAATTGGTCAACCCTGAACCATTTCAGGAAGTAGTATATAATAAAGAATCAAGTACTGAAAGAAGTAGTCCTAGCTTCATTGCAGGTATTGGCAATATATAAAAAGGTCCAGGAACTTAAGGAATACCAGTTGACATATTTCAGCAAACAGATAAGACTCTATATGGCAGTATGGTGCTTGCTCAAAAAGTTGGAAATAGAAATACCATTTGACCCAGCAATTCCACTACAGAGAATATGTTGTTGTTGCTGTTGTTGTTAGGTGCCATCGAGTCATAGAGGGCGCATAGCGACCCTATGAACGAAAGGCCTGGGCACTGTTCATACATAGTTTCCGGAGACAAACCATTTCGGAAGTGTATGCCGCTCCTGCTTCCAGGCTTGTTTTAGTCGGGAAGCTCGAGCCAACACTGTCCACCATGGGTGCCCATTAATACATTTGGCACATCAGTGTCATAGTGTTCAGCATCACAGCAACTACGAGTTACCTCTGTACAGCAATGCACAGACCCGTGCTATACTACCTAGGAGAATGTTTGACAGGAAAACAATTTGAACCTGGCCTGAGGGCCGCAGATTAAAAACACCCACCTTTGGCTTGGTAGCATAACTTTCCGTCCACTAGGCCAACATAGCTCTCTCTATGTCATCATTGTTATTGTTGTTAGGTGCCATCAAGTCGGGAATATACTCTAAAGAAACCAGAACTGCCACCCAAGTAGATATATGCACACCCATGCATGTTTTATTGCAGCTTTGTTCACAATACCAAAGAGTTGGAAAGAACCCAAGTGCCCATATTCACACAATGGAATACTAAAGAACTCATGAAATATTATACAAAATGGGTGACCCAGGAGGACATTAAGCTGAGTGAAATATCTCAGTCACAAAAGGATAAATATCACATAGTGCCACTGTTGTAAAACAGAACTGACATCGGGGTTGGGGGGAACCTAAGAAAAGAGGGGATAAATAATGTATACTGCATTGAAACAGATGAGGGAGAGAACTATTTAAAAAGAATATAGTATTAGGTATTATTGCCATGACAAGATTACAGAAAAAGAAATACATATTAAAGTGGACTGTGAACTAGGAGGATTGTATAACAATGAAAGAATCTTTTTCTTCAAAGAGAAAAATTAATTGGGGGAGGGCTGGGTAGGGAGGAAAATGTGCAACAATGAATGAATTGGGGAAAAACAATTAAATGGAAAGAATATGTTGTAAAGAAATATTTAAAAAAAAATTTGGATGATAACAACCCGGCCAACTGACTGTAAGAGATCCTTACTTGTTTGTATTAAAAAAAAAAAAAGGTGATCCAGAAAAATGTGGAAATTACTGAAAATAACATTATCCTCACATGTAAGTAAAATCTTGCAGAAGATTATTTAAAATAATTATTCTAACAGTGCATCAATGGGGAATTGTCAGAAATTCACACAATTCAGAAGAGGCTGTGATACAAGGGATATCATTCCTGATGTTAGATGGATCTTGATTAAAAGCAGAGAATGCGAGAAAAATATTTACTTTGTTTTATTAATTATATAAAGGCATTTCACTGTGTAGATCTTAACAAATTATGACTAATATTGAGAAGAATGGGAACTCAGAACACTTATGCTTATGCAAAACCTGTACATAGACCAATAAGCAGCTGTCTGTCTGGAACCAAGGAATACTACATGGTTTAAAATCAGGAAAGGTGTACATTAGGGTTGTGTTCTTTCTCCATACCTATTTAATTTGTATGCTGAGCAAATAGTTTCATTGGACTTTATGAAGAAGAAAGTGATACTAGGATTGGAGGAAGACTCATAAACAACCTTTGTGATATGCAGATGGTACAATCTTGCTTGCAGAAAGTGAAAAAGACATCAAAAACCCTAAACTCTTCACCCCTAGACTAATAGGGAACATCATGATAGCTGCAAGAACAATTTCATTTTACTTGGATCCACAATCAACACCTGTGGTAGCAGTGGTCAGGAAATCAAAAGATGTGTTACATTGGCAAAATGTGTCAACAAGCACCTCTCCAAGGTGCTAAAAGCAATAATGTCTGTTTAAAGACTAAGTGTGCCTGATCCAAGCCTTGTAACTTTCACTTTTTTTCTATGCATCTGAACGTTACACAGGGAGTAAGGATGACAGAAGAGTCAACGGTGTTGCATTGTAGTGTTGGAAAGTATCATGGATTACGAAAAGAACAGGTCTGTCTTGGAGGAAATGCAACTAGTGTTCCCTAAAGAGGCAAGGATGGCAAAACTCCATCTCACGTACTTTAGGCATCATGTCAGGAAGAGCTAGTCTTTGGAAAATGACATGATGCTAGAAAAGGTGGAGGGTCAGAGAAAGAGAAGATGACCCTCAACAAAATAGATTGACATAGTGACTATGGGCTTGAATGTATCAAAGAAGAAAGGATGGTGTGGGATAAGGCAAAGTTCAGATCTGTTCTTAAGATTGCTATGAGTTGTAGTTGACTTGTTTTTTAGTGCTATTGAGTTGAGTACGACTCATAGCGAACCTATGAACAATAGATATGAACCTTGTTCTATTCTGTGCCATCTTCACACTTATGGACACACCCTAGAGCTCATTGAGACAGTCATCGTGTCTATTTCTCTTGGTCAAGAATCTTCCTCTTCTTTGCCGATCCTTCACCCTTCAAAGCATCATGTCTCTCTCCAAGAAATAACCCGTCTGAGGTGAAGCCTCATCATCCTTGCTTCTAAAGAGCACTCAGGCTGCACCATCTCCGAGACATGTTTGTTCATTTGTTAGTCCATGGATGTTCAATGCTCTTTTCCAACACCACAGCTCAAAGGTATCAATTCTTCTGTCATCCCTATTCATTGTCAAGCACTCAGTTGCATAGCAAGTGATTAGAAAGATCATGTCCTGAGGCAGATGCACTTTAGTCCTTAGACTGACATCCTTCCTCCTCAGTAATTTGGAGAGGTCCCTGACTGCAGACTTTCCCAGTGCAGTGTATCTCCTTATTTCCTGACTACTGGTATCAGGGGTATTAATTGTGGATCCAAGTTAAGATGAAGTTATTGACAGTTTCAATCTCTTCTCCATTGATCAGTCCAGTGGTAAGAATCTTTGTTTTTTGAGATGCAATCCATATTGATAGCTGCATTCCTTGATTTTCCACAATTAGTGTTTCAAGTCCTCCTCACTTTCAGCAAGAAAGGTTGTGTCATCTGCATAATGCAGGTATTGATGAGTCTCCCTCCGATCCTGATGCCACATTCCTTCTCATAGAGTCCAGCTTCTTGAATAATTTGCTCAGCATACAAATTGAATAGGTGTGGAGAGAGAATACAACCCTGACACACCCCCTTCTTAATTTTAAACCATGCAGTGTTCTCCTACCCTGTTTGCCCAACAGCCTCCTGGTCCAGGTATGGGTTTTGCATGAGCACTATTAAGTGCTCTAGAACTCCCTTTCCTTTCAGTGTCAGCTACAACTTCTGATCCACACAGTCAAATGCCTTTGCATAAATAGACATTCTAAAAATAAATAAATGAATAATTATTTTATTTCTTCTAAAAATAAATAAAGCATAAATAGACATTGTTCTTGTATTCTTTACTTTCAGTCAGGATCCATCTGACAGCAGTAATGATATACCTAGTGCCACGGACTCTTCTAAATCCTGCCTGAACTACTGGCATTCCCTGTGTACTATTCTAGATGGTTTTGAATGATCTTCAACAGTATTTTGCTTGCATGTGATACTAATGATATTGTTCAATAGTTTCCACATTCTGTTGGATAACCTTTCTTGGGAATGGGAACAAATATGGACTTCTATCTAACCTGTTGGCAAGACAACTGTACTCTAAATTTCTGAGTACAGACTGGTGAGCACATCCAAGGCTGCATCTGTTAATTGAAACAAGTCAGATGGTATCCCATTGATATTCCTGAGGCCTTATTTTTTTGCCAGTGCCTTCTTGAAATTTTTCAGTGTCAGTCAGTTCTTTTTGGTACAGTGTTTCTGTGTATTCCCTCAATCTTCTTTTGGTGTTTTCTGGGCCATTCACTATATTGCCCATAGCATCTTTTAATATTGCAACTCGAGGTTTAAATTTTTCATTTCTCTCAACTTGAGAAATGCAGAGCAAGTTCTTCCCTTTTTATTCTCAATTCCGGCTCAATGCGCATTCTGTTATAACATTTTTCTTTGTCCTCTCAAGCTGCCCTTTGAAATCGTCTGTTCAGTTCTTTTACTTCCACATGTTTTCCTTTTGTTTTGGATTCTCCATGCTCTAGAGCAATTTTGAGAGTCTCTTCTGACATTCATTTAGGTTTTTCCTTTCTCCACTGTTCTGTAATGACCTTTACTTTCTTCATGGATCCTTGATACCATCCCATAACTCATCTTCGATCAATTGGTGTTCAGTGCCTCAAACCTATTCCTAAGAAGATTTTGACATCCAGATGGAATAAATTCTAGATCATATCATGGTTCCTGTGGATTTACTTTCATTTTCTTTGGTCTCAATTTGAACTTGCATATGAGTAATTTACCATCTGACTCACAGTCTGCCCTGGCCTAGTTTTGACTAGCTTCTTGAATTATTTCTTCCCAGATGTAGTCAGTCTTATTCCTCTGCAACCCATCAGGTGAGATCCTTGTGTAAAGTAATCTTTTGTGTCTTTTAAAAAGGTATTAGCAATGAATAAATCATTATAAATATAAAATTTGTCATTCTGTCAATCAGATGTCAGCTGGAAGCCTCTTGTTTAAACCAATGAGGACCTGGGGGGCAGGCCGTTGTGATTAAAGTTGATTGGGTTCTGCATAAGAGTCTCCAGTTTGGAGCCTCCTGTTTGAAGCATTTGATTCTAGGTGGTTGATGGTGGTTGTTGTTGTGTGCTATCTAATCAGATCTGACTGGCACAGGAGATTGCCCCTGTTTTTCCAGCGAAGCATCTGGTGAATTAGAATTATGTGCCGGATTACAACTAAGAGGTTGGGATTGCAATTTGAGGCAGTTTGTTTTGATTTAATTGACAGCTGGGGTAAACTGGTTGGTTTAATTTAATTAACAATCAGGTGTAAGCTGATTGGTCTTTTTAAAAAAAATATAATTATAGATCATATGTGGGCAGGAAGCTGCTTATTTAAACCAATCAGGGCCTGGTAGGTGGGCCTTTGTGATTAAAAGTCAGTTGGTTTAAAGATTAATTTGCTTTTAGAGTTACAAATGAAATTGGCAAGGGGAGCTCTGGTGGCCTAGTGGCAAGAAGCTGCAACTACAATCCCAGAGGTACACGGTTCGAATCCACCAGATGCTCAGCCGGGGAAGGAGGGGCAATCTCCTCCTGTACCAGTCAGATCTGATTTGACGGTACACTCACACAAAAATAATAAAAAAGAAAATTTAAAAAAAAAACAAAAAAAAACAAACAAATGAAATTGGCAGTTTGTGGTGTTTAAGAAGTACATTGTTCTAATTGGTACAACATTTGCCTGTCAGTTTGCTGTTCTGACATAACTTGTGGGTTGCTGTGATATTGAAAGCTATGCCACTGTTGTGTCAAATGCCAAAGGGTTATCCACGGTGGACAAGTAGAGCTCCCAGATCAGGACAGACTAAGAAGCAGGATTGGCTGTCTACTTCTTAAATAACAGGCCTTTGAAAACCCTGTGAACACTAGAGGAACACAGATAGTTGTGTAATGGTAGAGCCCAGAATAGAAGTCAGTTGAAATGAGGAAAAACAATAACAAACATCTTTTAATAATTGGAAAATGGAATGTACGTAGCTTCAATGTTGGAAAACTAGAAATTGTAAAAACTAAAATAGAATGCATGAACATGGACATAATAAGCATTAGTGAGAGGACATGGAACAGCTTTGGAAACTTTGAATCAGATGATTTTTGGTATATTATGCTGGCAATAAAAACCAGAAGAATGAAGTTGCAATCACAGTAAAAAAGTCAATTTCAAGTTCTATCCTGAAATACAATATTGTGAGTGATAGGATATTATCCATACACATACAAGGAAGACCCGCTAACACTACTTTTATTCAAGTATGAATAATATTCAAATATACACTCCTATATCTAGAGCCAAAGAGGAAGAAATTGAGAATTTTTACCAAATCTTGCAGTCCAAAATTGACCAAACATGCAGTCAAGATTCATTAATGGTTATTGGTGACTTGAATGTAAAAGTTGAAAACAAGGAAGAAGGAATAGTAGTTGGAAAATATGGGCTTGGTGGTAAAAATGAAGCTGGAAATAGAATGATTGAAAGTTGACTTGAAGTCACCTAATAACAACAATATGAACATCATGATTTTGCCTGTTAGTTCTGTATTAAGGGTTTTTGTTGAATTACATTGGTAATACAAATAGTGTACTTTAAGCAAGAATTCATTGTTGTCCATTTGGAACCAATCACAGCTCACTGAGCTCTGGTGGCCTACACTTAAAAAAGTGGCCTAGTGGTGACCTGCTGGAAGCTAAGTGTGGTTTTTTTGTTTTTTTTT